>NC_060116.1:1200000-1800000 GCF_021155765.1 Diprion similis
AACAGAATCAGAGAGATTGGGACACCTGGATCCCCTTTTTCGTCTTATCTTATAGATCTGCAATCCACGAGACAACGAAACAGACGCCAGCTTCCATGCTTACAGGGAGAAATCTTCGAATCCCGTCAGATTTAGAGAAAGGCCCTGTTCCCGTGCAAACACAACCCTAGACAGATTATGCCTCTGATTTACAACAGCGCCTAGAGGAAATCCATAATTTTGCAAGAGAAAGAATTTCTATGGCTTCGGATAAATTAAAAGCTCGCTACGACATACGAGCTAGAGATTTAAAATTCAATCCCGGAGATTCTGTCTGGCTTTTCCAACCCAGAAGACAGAAAGGAAGATGTCCGAAACTCCAACGAAACTGGGAAGGCCCTCACCAAGTGGTTAACCGGATAAACGATGTCGCTTATAGAATCCGAAGAGGTCTTCACATAAAAGCAAAGGTCGTTCACCTGGACCGGCTTGCTCCTTTCGAAGATGGACATCCATCTGAATCGAGCTCACCGAGGGCTGGAACATCTGATGAGGTTAAACATTAAGAGAATTTCTTCTGTCGATCGATACGAATTTAACCTCTCTACCTGTCAAGTTTTGAAAAGATTGGTTTTAAACGACAATTGTTTTATTGAAGCTCGTTGCAAATTAGGAAAATTTTCGAGACTTTGAGTCTCATTTATTAAACGAACTCTGCTCTTCTCGTTCAAGTGTTTAAACTCAGAGTAGATCTCGTTGTTTATTTGTGAGTTTCCTCAGAAATCTCTTATACTCGGATCTGTTCTCATACATGAGAAGAAGAAATTGAGATTACTCCTAGAGTTACTCAGAATTATTCTTGAAGTGCTTGAAGGATAGTTCGTTTGAAATACGCCTTATTTGTCAGAATTCTTTAAATTTTATTAAATAAACAAAACTTTATAAAAATACAATATTTTTAAGTTAGATTCCGTTAAAATAAAAAGAAATTTCGGTAATCTTTAATAATTCGCTTTTAACCCTCTGACAACTCCAGCATGTCGAAGTTTCCTTTGTGGAACCAATCAGCAGGCTCCCTCTGCACTTTCTACAATTAGGTCCTGATTCCCCTGTGGTAACGTGTAACCACACTTTCGAAGTTGAAGATTCAGGAGCCGGACTGCCAGTTTTTGAAAAGAAAGCGCAAAGAATATAGTAAAAAAGAATTAAAATTAGAGGAAGATCATGAATAGATCTTAGAGAAAGCAAAAACTTACTTTAGGAGGTGACACTGATAACATAGGAGACCTGGTTGTCCTTTAATGTGCGTTCCGTTAAGGAAACCACATCTCAGCTTTTCCCATTCCTCTCTAAATTTCAGCTGGACTTCCTCGGGACTTAGTTGGGAAAAATTAAAACCGAACCTCCTCGCCAGGACTCTGGCGCCGAGACGCATGGATTTCAGACGTCATATTTCTTCGACAACTTTTTTCACAATGGCTGTTTGAATCCAGAAATTTGTTATTTCAAACTTTTTTTGTTTTTCATGATTGGTTTTGTTTCCTTCTAGAGAATTCTTCTTTTGGAATCGAGTTTTGTGACGGACCGGCTCTGATTTCTTTTGAAGTCTGAATGGAGTCACGATGATTGTTTTTCAGGTCGTTGAGCGATAATTTGATTTTTGCATTTTTCTAACCCATGTGTCAGTTTTTGTCAGCTCATTTTCAGATTCCCTGACACAACATCTTTTCTGAGATTCCTTTCTTCATTCCCGAGGACGACCGGTGATCGACAAGCCGGGATTTTCTTCTCCAGATTCAGATAAGATCGTTTCTTTTCTTTGAATAGAAATAAAAGTTTAGAGATTTGATAACGGTCTTTATTAATGAATCTTTCTTTAACTAAATTCTTTAAACGAATTTAGAATGCACGATCACCATTGCTCACGTCTGTCCTCCCGATCTAGGGTGTGCTGTTTTTCGGAGAAATCCCAGAACCGGCCCACCACCATTCCTCCTCCTTTTCCCAGTGGTGAAATCATAACTCCAGGATCCCTTTTGGACTTCCGCTCGAGTCCTTCCTGATTTCCCGGATCCTGTGACACCCTTGGATTCTTTCATGAAGAGGATTTCATAACACTTATACACTTTACACCAACTTTTATAACACATATTACAGAATATTGTGAAAATCTTGATTTTTGGGACTTCTGTTCGGCTATCTGCTCAAGGCTTTCTATGGTTTACCTTGAGACTGTGGGCAAATGCCAGATAGTTGAAAAGGGAGTCTTCAAATCTTTAGAGCCATAGCTCCGACTCACCTTCGAACACCGTCTGCTAGATCAGGATCACTATTGTTTCAATTTGTACGAGTCGGGACGACTCTTTTCCTCAGGGGGGAGTAGTGTTACAAAGGGTAAAATCACCCGTTTTACCCCCCCCTTTCTGATGATCTAGTAGTCGGCATGTGACGCAAGAAAACTAAGACTTCTTATCACATCAAATGAATAGGGTTGCTGCGTCAACCGCTATTATTGTAAAAACAGTCCTGTTTCAGACTTTAAACCAGAAACACATATTGCCATTAAAGCATTTTTCTTCCAAATATTTTACATAACGCCTTTTATTGATTCCGTTAACTAAGCTCACGTACCCACATTTTATTTGAAACGCGAGTCCGTTTCAATATATATATTGCAACGTGATTATTATTTAAAAAGGAAAATAGAGATAATTCTTGAGGAAGGGATAATCACGCTACCCTACGGCGCAGTTACTGACCTGATCACTAAATAAAACGATAATTAGAAAAAGAGATAAATGTTGGGCGCCAGACGCAGTAGCGTCAGAGATACGATAATTAGAGAATACGATATAATTAAATAGATCAGATTCTACGACGGTTTTGCACAGCTCACTCAGCAGGTAAAGATAATGGTAGAGGGGATGGGTCGTATCCAATTCGATAAAACACAATATTAAAGAAAATGGTAATAGTATCAATTGTATTGAAAAGACAAGCAGAAAAATTCAGGTACAGCCAGAGAGAAAGTTGAATTCGAGGATAACACGGTAGCGATACAATTACTCAAGTAATTTAGCGGTATGAAGCGGGTGATCGCGATACTATTACTCGGTATAACAATCAGCAAGTTTACAAAACAGATAAGAAATAGGCTAGCATGCAATGCACAATCTAAGGTTCTTAAACTAATTGTTACAATTCAAATCAAATAGCATAGTATAGCGAGAAAGATATGATCACATAGAAATACAGAATAATCGCAGCAATGTGTAACAATAATGAGGCACGATAATAGATAGAAGGTACGAAAATACAATTGGCAAAAGAAGGCAAGAGATATTATCGTTAGTCGAAAAGCAAAAGATATTATAGGTCATCGAGAAACAAGAGATATTACAATTAATCGAGAACAAGAGATATTGCAATTAATCGACAAGGCAAGGATTACAAGTCAGTGAGATAATTCGATACTTGAAACGAAGTCAGAAATAATCAAGTATATCGAAATAATATAAAACAGGTATGATAGAAATTACAAGAGAAATTAGAGAAATACGTAGGTTCTAGCTTGCGATATATGCGATACGACGAAATATTATAATTACGATAAACAAGAAATAGATATCTTGACGTGTCAAGAACAGGTATTATAGAGAGAAAAATATTATAATGCGATATATTACAAACTAGAGATCTACGGACAAACTACGTAACAGCGGTATTAGCAGAGAAAGCGGTGAAAAAGGTGTTATTCGGTACGGCACAATACTCCAATGTCAAAAGAGAACAACGGCTATACCGCGCAGCGATATAAGATCGCGCACGCGGTACGCTTACGATATAATTCCTCCAAGATATTCGATAATAATTGAATCAGAAAGATATTCGATAATATTCAAATCAGCAAAATATTAAGAAATCAAAGAAACGATATTTGAGAAATTATAAAAGAGATACAGAGAGAAAATAGATATTAGATAGCGAGAAACGAAATAAGAGACAAAATTAGAGACTTTATAAGCTAATTGATTTAACAATCACTACTGAGAACAATAAATCAGAGATTCAAATAAGATACGGTATTCAGAGATATTCTACGAAAGCATAAGTAAGGCGCTGCTATTCAGCGATATCAGGAAAATCATTCAAACAAGATAAATCAAGGATATAGATAATAGTCACTACAAATAATAGTAAACTAACCAGTCGCGAAATTACTTGCAATATTCGATAATAAGGGAGAGAATAAGATAAGAGATAAGAAGAGAATACGATACGAGCCCACGTGGCTCACGCAGAGCAAACTGCGAGATAAAAGAGAGAAAATCGATAATAGGTAAGAAAAGAGAGAAAAAGATATAAAGCAAGTAAATTCGTGGCTTCACAAAATAGATAGAAAAACCTCACTTACGAAAATAGAAGATAGAAGAAAGCGTAGAGACAGGTAGTAGCGAAAAGGTAGAAGCACTGAAGTTAGAGTATAAAAGTGATATAGAGAGAGCGATAATACAAGGTACGAAAGCACGTCTGGCGAGATTAATAGCTGGACGTAGAGTGTGAAGAGACGAGCGGCGATCCTGACGATCCCGGTCGATTTTCGGCGAGATTTCGTTACGTGATCCTTTTCCGGTGTTCGGTGATCGATAATTGGGCCAGAGGGTCACGTGGTACGGGTCAACAGGTGTAGATGGGCGATAGTCCATACCTGGGTGTCTTCTCCTCCCACGATGACATATACGGAAATATCGATCCGTCGAGCGATATGTGGGAGGGCTATGGTCAGCTGCTTGCGATAATCGTGAGAGGGGAAGGTCTACCCCTCACGGTATTGCTGTATCGATGTGTGCGAGAAGATCTAGGAACGACGACGAGAAGAATGATCCTACTCACACTGTTGCGATATCGATACTTTGTAGAATTCGTGATTGATCCGTCGTCAACTTGTGCAGTGCTAGTACTCCCCGCGCTGACTATTTCTCCGGTACTGCAACTCGGCGCGGGCCCTACGGCACTGTTGCACCGAGCCTTCCTGATGGTGATGATTTACACGCAGGGTTCCCATCCTTAAGACCATCAGTCCGGCGTTGTCCACCACTGTTTCTCGGGCTTGTCCTCACGATGCAGTCCGTCGATAATCGTAGGTTTGTAGACAGCTACGATTCTGCGGTATAGTAGACGGAACAGTAGGTAATATGCTGGTTTAGCTCCAGGCTGATAAGTACCGCGACGGAAGGCTTGATTGTGTTTTTGACGCACAGCCCTGTACGCCGTCTACGATGCATCCATGCGGCAGTGGCGTTGTAGCGATGGTTCGGCTCCTGGCCGATAAGTCCAAATGATCGGAGGTCTTCGTTGTGCTTCACGCACGACTCTGTACGCAACCTAGGTAGGCATCCATCTGAAGTTGACTTGGAGGTATCCGATCTGTTGCAGTTGACGATAGTTGGCTGTTGACCCGGTACGTGACCTCTGCTTCGCGATATTCAGGTCCCTCGAAGCGGTGTCGTTGAAGATAGTTCTCGTAGTGCGATACAAAGATAAAAAAAAAAAGAAGACAGGAATTAGCTTAATAATTAAGTCTCACTTAGAAATTAATCAGTTGTTCTTTTTGGAGTATTGGCCTCAGACGTGTTTTCGTTACTTTTTACGACATTCTGAAAATGAGGAGAGCGATATTCAAACCATGTGACGGGGTATAAAATACCACGTCACAATATATATATATATATATATATATATATATATATATATATATATATATATACATATTTTGACGAGGTTTTTCGCTGCTCTTGTTCGCCCGGAGAAGTTCCCAAGAGTTGGCCTGGTGCACAATGATTCGGCAACCCGCGATGCAATCTGCAGCCTACCAAAGCTATCGCGAAATTTTGTTGGGCGCCTGGCGTGATAGACACGCCTCGAATCTTTACCTTCGCAATTCCTCGGCTATCCTTCTCGATGCCAGGTGGCTCAGTACCGCGGAGAGGGGGTGGGTAGTTTTGCGGAGAGAAAGAACGGACACTCGACACGATACAGAATTTAACAAAATAAAATAAAATAATATATTCAAAAAAAAATTCGAAGCGATACAAAAAAACGGAAAAAGAAACCGATACTCAATTCGCCTCCCGCGATTCCACAAACACAATAGAAAGAAAATCAAATCTTAACTAGACCTTAAATTTACGTGCGCTAGTCGCGTTCCTCGTCTCAACGAGATCAACAAAACAAAAATCAAAATACAGAAAATCGACAACGATACGAACACGCTACTCGTGATCGTCCTTCCCTTAATTATAAATATCGGCGCTATTCGCCAAACCCTAACAGAATTATCGCGCTAATCGCACAACATACCCAACAAGTACTTGACAGTAATTCTTACTTAACAACTTAAATCGAGGCGATTAATCGCGACGCATCCGAAACTTCACCATCTTCCGAAACAAATCAAACAAGGAAACTAGAAATAATAACCCAGCCAAACAGAGCGCTCACACTTAGCGATACGCGACCTACACGAGAGGTGACACTTTCTGAACACGCGAACGCGATTTGACCCTGTGCAGCGGAATTTGGGCTGCTCGCAAATAACGAAACGAATGACTCTACTCAACATGTACAATAGTCAAAACTGGCTCGATACGTTATCGCAAACACAAACAAAAAAAAAAAAAATCAAGCTCCGGCCACCAACCAAGGAATTCGGCAAACGAATTTCGAGTATTGTTTGACGCAATTCAACATGGCCAACCGTTACCCGATGCGCCGACCTAAACCGTTCTCGAAATTTGTCCGCAAAGAAGCAATAGCGCTTACCGCAATGAATCCAGACCAGAAAAATCTCCGTCACGACCATTGGACAATAGTCCCGTCTTCCGCGAATCCCAAAATTTTAAGATCAATCGCTCAACTCTCTCAATAACCCAAAAAACTATTTTTACAAAATTTTCGCAGCCTTCGCTAGATTCAGCACCAGGACGCAAGTGTCCTGCTCCGTCAACCCGAGCCAAAAATTCAAACCGAGGCGTTGTCGTTTCCGAAATGTGACGAATCTTATTGGGTATCGAATTACGCGTCTCTTAAATTCTAGCTTATCGCTAACGTCGGTTTCCGCTGTCGCGGCTCGCAGATTGGTCGTTGGACTCTCCGGTGTTCAGTCCTCGTCAGTGGCGTAGAAGCAGCACGACCGTTGGCATGATGGTGTATCGCGAGGAAGGCAGGCTCGGTTCGCTGGCCAACAGCGGGAATCTCGTCCGCCTTGGTTTCCCTCGCGGCAGAGCTCGGCGTTGGCGCTCCCTCCGTAGCCTCGTGTGAGACCCTTCGCTCGCGGTGTATCCTCCGTTGAGGTCTCTCTCTACGGCCGGTTCCACACTCTCGAATTCGTCGTCTATCTTCCTGGTTGGTGTCGCAAATACTCAAAACAAAATGAAACAAAAAGACCCTGTAATACTCCATTCGCTAGCCTGTAAAGGGTCCCCTCTCAGTGTTTCGGATGCGTGACCCTTGTCCTGGCGCTCTTTACGAATTAGATAATCATTCTTGTCGCGAAATCCCTTGTTAGAGTCCCGCCTAAGGTTCGGGGAGCCACTTGTAACGAGCATAAAAAAAAATGCCACGTTACAATATATATATAGATATATATATATAAATATATATATATAAAGATATATATATATAAATATATATATAAAGATATATATATATAAAGATATATATATATAAATATATATATATAAAGATATATATATATAAATATATATATAAAGATATATATATATAAAGATATATATATATATAAATATATATATAAAGATATAACTATTGTACCGGCTCCGCCGATTGACTACCCGTCATACTCTGTCTAGCACGTAAAGATATTTCTTTGACCTGTTGTATATATATATACGTTAGTTATAATCATTTGTTGAAAACCAAGTTGATTGCAAGATACTCTGTTTATATTTCTGTTTTTCCATAGTGATCCAAACTGACGCGATCAAATAAACTACAGTTCTTATTCTAATAACGTGTCCGATTATTTCAATTACCCTACTCCCTCCTAAACTGACCCTGCTCGACTCCGGGCATCCGGCTGGAGGGGGGCGCAACCACCACCGAAGGGCAATCCGACCGACCAGGACCGGTAACACCGTTACACTGTTTCTTCGGGGAAAAAATTGAACAAAAATGTTTAAAAAGGATCTTTGGAAAAGTAGATCAACGTGCCAGATTCGAAATTTCGTTATTGCGAACAAAAAATTATATGTATAATTATATACATATGAGGGATTCTCCACAAAACCGGCCACTTTTTTTTCGACCATCTCAGATCTTTTCCATAATTGGGTATATGAAAATACTACTGAAAGGCACTCTGCGTGATTTTTTTCAGATTTTTAAATTCATTATTTTGGAAAATGCCGTTTTTTTTTCAAATTAATATATCTCGGAAACTTGAAGTAACTGAAAAAAAATGTCTCAACATAAAAGTTGTATTTTTGTGTAAGCTTTCGAGCAGACGACTTGAAATAATTTTCACGTTCTGGTAATGCTGATTTTTTACCACAAAAAGTGGAAATTATTTTTTTATTCAAAAAAGGCCACTTTTTTTTTGCTGAAAAAATTACAGGGTCTTTCAGTATGTTTGACGATATCACGAAAAAATCGCCAGAGTGGCACCGCCAGAGGTTCCGGTATAAAAAAATTAATTTGTGTGGTTTCATTTTTTTACCCTAGAACCTCGATCCGAAAACCACACAACTTAATTTTTTTATACCGGAACCTCTGGCGGTGCCACTCTGGCGATTTTTTCGTGATATCGTCAAACATACTGAAAGACCCTGTAATTTTTTCAGCAAAAAAAAAGTGGCCTTTTTTGAATAAAAAAATAATTTCCACTTTTTGTGGTAAAAAATCAGCGTTACCGGAACGTGAAAATTATTTCAAGCCGTCTGCTCGAAAGCTTACACAAAAATACAACTTTTATGCGAAGACATTTTTTTTCAGTTACTTCAAGTTTCCGAGATATATTAATTTGAAAAAAAAAATGGCATTTTCCAAAATAATGAATTTAAAAATCTGAAAAAAATCACGCAGAGTGCCTTTCAGTAGTACTTTCATATACCCAATTATGGAGAAGATCTGAGATGGTCGAAAAAAAAGTGGCCGGTTTCGTGGAGAATCCCTCATATATAAATATAAATTACATAAATACAAAATTGACAAAAAATCTCCAAAAAGGACCTTCGGCAAAGTGGATCAACGTTCCAGAATCGAAATTTCGTTACGGCGAGGTCTCAGATTTTTTTTAAAATTTTTGTATGAAAGTACATGACAAAAAACTTATTCAATAATTTTTTTCAGAATTTTTCGACCCAGCGTATCTGGGTTATGATTTAGAAACTCGAAAAAACACCCCACTTTCTAAAATATGAAAAAAATTATAAAAAAATTCATAAATATTATCATGATATACCTGTAACTCCTTTATATTACTCTAATAACTCTATAAATATTATCATGATATACCTGTAACTCTATAAATAAACATTTTCCGACCCATATTATAATGAGCTTTTATGTTCATTCTTATGTAAAAAATGAAATCCAATAATGATAATGATTTTTTTTTTACTTTATCGTTAAAGTTATGAAATCTCCATCTTCTAATAAACGTCAAAAATTTTGTTATATTTTATAAGATTTTTCAGAATTTTTTCAGATTTCAGAAAGTGGTGTTTTTTTCGAGTTTTTAAATCATAACTCAGATACGTTAGATCAAAAAATTCTGAACAAATTACCGAATAAGTTTTTTGTCATGTACTTTCACAAAAAAAATAATTCAAAAAATCTGAGACCTCACCGTAGAATCTTGATCGTTTTGGTATAGAATGCCCCATATATATATATATATAAATATAAATTATCTAATCTATAAAATTCACGTGTCATAATGTTAGTTGCCATACCCCTCCGAAACAGCTTGACCGATTTTCGTGAAATTTTATATGTATATTCGGTACGTCTGAGAATCGGTCGTAATCTATTTTTCAACCCCCTAAGATATAAGGGTGGTCCACCCCAAACATTTTGTTTTTATTTTTCGAACAACGATCACATTCATGTATGTCAGATAGAGGCATATCACGGTAAGACCAGGTTCGGCTTAGACATATATGTCGGATAAAGGCATAACAAAGGGTTAGAATAGGTTTGGCTGAAATATCAGGGGTTAGAATAGGTTTGGCTGAAATACCGAGGGCTAGAACAGGTAAGGCTGAAATTTCGATACGGGCAACGCCGCACGGAGCAGCTAGTACAAATATAAAATTGAAAAATAATCTTGAAAAAGGATCTTTGGAAAAGTAGATCAACGTTCCAGATTCGAAATTTTGTTATTGCGAAAAAAAAAATTATATATATAATTATACATAAAATTGTATATATGGTGTCACTGGAATGTATAAATAATATTACAAAATTTATATATACAGTGTCATCAAAACGTACATTTCGTATAAGATCGTCCGGCAAATTGACCCGATTTTTCAAAATCCAATTTGGCTTGCGGGACTATGAAGTTTAGTTCGCTTCACAGCATTTCTGTCAAAAAAAAAATGGTGACACCAGAATGTATAAATCACATATATATATAGAAATGTGAATTTCGTCGCAGAGGCACATGTTTGACTGTGTCTGTAGGATGTTGTAGACAAGTGTCAAGTGTGTGACTGAGAGTGTAACTCCGTATCACTACTCAGCCTGTTAGAACGGACCCGGCCGTTCTGGAAGATATGAAAAGAAATCATATCAAACGATTGCGATGTTGGTTATCTAGAAAAATGAATTTCGAATAATTATTGGTTGACTTGAAAAATTAACGACGGAGCCAGGAATCAAACATGGTATCTAGAGATGCTTTACCGGAGACTTACCGGAGATGTTGTAGACAAGTGTCAAGTGTGTGACTGAGAGTGTAACTCCGTATCAGTACTCAGCCTGTTAGAAAACTGTTCTAACAGGCTGAGTAGTGATACGGAGTTACACTACAGACACAGTCAAACATGTGCCTCTGCGACGAAATTCACATTTCTATATAGACTACGGCACACGAAAACAAACATTTCGAATACACAGGTTGATGAGAGAAATTAATGACACTGGTGTCAGGGCGGCTAGGTGGTCTAGTGGAGTAAGTCTCCGGTAAAGCATCTCTAGATACCAGGTTTGATTTCTGGCTCCGTCGTTAATTTTTCAAGTCAACCTATAAATATTCGAAATTCATTTTTCTATATATATATATATACATTTATATTATGAATATTATTGCGAATGATTTAAATAATTTCAATTTGTTGAGAATATTAATTTATTAAAACTTCTTTCCGCAATTATTAAAACTCAGGAAAAAACGTTTCAAATTCCACGAATTTACCGCGCGCCCATCATTGTGCCGCAGCGTACACTGTTACCATTTCGTCACAGCTGACGTCACTGCATCCAACAGTGGTTTTATTTGTTAATCCTAAGATCCGTTTAGCCTCTATAATAAAAACCGTGAACAAAGTCCTACCCGGCCACATGGTAGATATAGGCATCGCGTACAAAACCGATTGTTAGTTGTAATTATCTCACAAACTAAGTAGTGGATGGAATTAAAAAAATAGGAATCGGTCCATGAAGGTTCTGTCAACACCATACTAAAATTTCAGGCGATTCCTAAGATTTAAAAAAAACTCCAGAACTACCTTAATTCAATAGTCTTGCCATCAATTCTCAATACTTCAATTTAATTCAAGTAAATATCTGAATATCTCAATTAATTTCTTTTTGCTTTTCCTGTTAATTCAAATCAATTGATTCACTTCAGCATATTCGAAAAAATTCAATTTAATTATTCTTCTTCCAACAATTATCCATAAATTACCCCCAATCCAAGTTCATACCTGAAAATTTCATCGATTTTTTTCGGAATTCTCTGTGAACCTAAATAAATTGATTCAATTCGACCTAATTTCTTTATTTTGGACTATTTTTGGTCTCGTCAACCTAATTGTCACTTATCCCTCACGCTAGTTCGAGTTCATTTTAAGAATTCCATAATATTGCCATTATTGTGGTACCCTCCTTACCACGATATGCAGTTATTACCTGCATTATTTGTCTATTAATCCTCATTATTTCAATTGATTTTCTATTAATTTTCCGTTCATTCGGTTATTTTCAACTAATTTAAATAATTCTCTGTTTTACCTGTGTTATCATTACATTATACTTGTCGGAAATCTGATATCGTTTTCGTTATTTTTTGATTTCTTTTATTCAAGCTGATAATTTTTCTCCGAACGTCTTTCATGACAATAAGTCACCTGCCTCAAAACGGAATGGAAAGTAAAAAGTGGTTTTAATTTCTCTTTACGCTGTAGTGCCGAATCTATAAAATGTATAAAATTTAGAGTAAAGAAATATAGGAAACCAGTACATACTGGAAGTTTTATTATTGTACATCGAATGGAAAACATTGAAATGACCATTTTCAATTTTATCCTTTTTATTGAAAATGAAATTTTTCTCCCAGATAATTAAGAATACGAATTAAGAAGCTACTTGTCGATGTTTCTGTCGTTACGTTTGTGGACAAAAAAAAATCAACAAGTACTTAACACAATTATCCAAGATAAAAAAAAAAAATTTAAGTTACATTTTTTTTATCACTCGGGAAATAATAGGGTCAGAGAAATGAAACCAAGTTATTTTTTTCAGTGTGGATACAATGGACACAGTGTCATTCAAAATTCCGCTAGGAATACTTTCAGTATCATTATTTAGCTAAGCCTTTTACAAGTTCAGAGTGAAAAAGTCATGTCGAATTATCAAAGCTTGTACAGTACAGAAGATTTTCAATGAACTCTGAATCATTGTTTGTAAGTATTGATCGTTTTGCTTCACCACTAAAATGAGCACATGCAGAAAGTCACATGATTACGAGTGGCTGAGAAATCACCGTTTGACAGAAGTTGTATGAGACGATTTGGTGACTTCTTTGGAAATTCGAAACACTCACCACTCCAAGAATAATAGCAATATAGCGAAGCAGTCAATTACGTATCTTATTGTGGGTAGAGAGTCGCTACAGAGAATTTCGAAAACATTGAAAATGGCCGGGGAAATAAGGTGTATGGCTTGGTATAGAGCACTCGTTGTACAATTTCTTAATCGATTTATACAATTATTTTAAACATTCTACCTACGTTCTACTTATTATCACTAGATTTTTGTTGGATGGATTCATTAATTATTTAGTCATAAATGTTTTTTTACGTACCCGTCAATGAGAGGTACTTCCGTTAATATCCTCCTGATTACATCTAATCGTTGTTGATGAGTTATAGGAGCAGTTTGAAGTAGAAGGGGTAAACATAGTCCTCCAAGGAGAAGTAAAGACATAAGTAAGAAAACGGGCGCCAAAACGCGGCAACGTTTTCTAGGATTTCGTTCGCGCCGGTCTTTGCTGCTGCCGCTGCTTGGCGAATCCATACACGGTGGTGAGAGGCGTATAATGCCGTTGGATGGCGTTACATCTGGTAGTTCTGTGAGGCACGTTCTCTAGTAAATTAAAAAGTGAAAGCACATTTAATATTGTATTAGACTAAATCGTAGAATAATTCTGTGTGAAGAATGAAAGGTTTAGCTAGAGTATCGAAGGTATTATGATACCTTACAGTATCATACTGCAGTCTACAAGTAGGTGAAAAATATTATTTCCCAATATTCAATGTTAGCCGTCAATGGTTCTCGCGTAAGAGTGATGAGAACAGGGCGTAATACACAAATGCAAACAAAAGTACAGAATCTCCAGCAAGAAGTGAAAAATGAAGTACGGCTGCGATTGAAATAGTGACCACTGTGATAAAAGTGCGACGCTACCTAAACATCTAGCAATGCAGATACGGTGAATACATTTATGAACAGTATGAGAATTGAAAATTATAAATTTATTCAAAAAATAGGTAGGGTACTAAAATACCCTGTACATTATTAGAGTATGGTCTTGTGTGTCTGAAAACTAGCAGAGTTTCAAGTATGGTTGGGTTTCACGATATGCAGAACAATGAACAATGAATGATCTGTAAGGCCTGCTATACAAATGGCAAATGAAGCCGGAATGTTATTGACAGAGGAGTCGAAATCGGGGCGTGTCCCGCATGCAGCCGGTGGGGTATCGACAGAGGAGTTGAATAACGCGTGTGAACCAATTCTAAAATCATAAAGACTAAGTGGGCTATTATCATGGTTCCGAATCCAACAACCCTTTGATACTGAAATGACTCCGACCCAATAAAACTGATCACCGTCTCAATGATCCATCCATCTAAAGATGGTTTTCTTGAATATTGTGCAAATTATTGTTTTCACCATTGTATTAAATTATGCATTTCAAATATACGGAGACAAGCTTCTCTTGTCACCAATAAACAAAAAACATTATTCTTTCAGCACTTCAACGTAGAATTGATGCCTAGCTGAAAATTATATCTTTTTGGGTATTCCGAGTGGGAGTCTCTAGTTTTCAGCTCGGCCGTATCATACCCTTATACTTATTTTAATCAATTGCTATTTTCATCATAAAATTTACAAGTTCATTCGTGCAATATCTGGATAGTATTTTGTGAGGTAGTGGAGGTAAATACATTACGTATTCCGAGGGGGATGCTCTTGGCCCAACAACGAAGCAATTTTACTAAGGCCAGCGGCCATGTTAGTTAGTTACATCTTAACCACAGCGCAAGAAGCACATGTGGACAGACTAATGCTTATCCGTACTTATTTTAAATAAATGCTTTATTGTGAACTACCTAAACAATTTAAATCTGACCTAAACCTGATTAAGAAAAACAAGATATTTTATTCAGATAGATACACGATACGAACCGTATCGCAAAAGAACGATTATACAACTGAAGCTCACAGAGCCGAGAGAATACATAGATGACACACACGTATGATTTTGCGACGGTAGACAGTACATGAAATACTGGTTACAATCAGTTGCATATGAATGTCGAGGATGATAGCAGATTTCTAGATGCTTTTGAGCGCATCTGGACTGTTAGTGCTACGTTCCATCTGATATTTTTCATATTTTATATTGTATATTCAACTGGCATATCGTTATTGAGTCAATAATGAGTTACATCGTCAAAGCATATTTCTTTCCTTCACCCTTAGACCGAAAGTCACATACGCGGAATCTGCAGGTACCAAGAACTAAACTAAGAAAGTTGAGCCAAGTACAGGCAGCTCGACCTTCAATTCACTCAAGCAGAAAAATCTGGCACAGGAGTCCACCTTCGGGTCTAATACGCAGCTCATTGACTGATTAACGTGCGCATTAATACAACAAAGCTGCAACCGTGGTCTGTTGGATGGTCAGGCCCAAAAAACCGTGTCTTTCGTCTGTCAAGTTGCGAAGTGCGTGGACGTAAAATCGATAAGCCCTCCTGAGTTGGAGTATCGCTGGAATATCTTAGTTGTAACCGGTCTAGCCACTCAAGCTTCCTCGTTAAAAACCCGAGCATTTAGGTTATTCTGTTAACCAAAAAAGACTCGCTATCACCTTCATTTCAATCTTTCCGGTCCTTTACTAATTCTGATCTTTTTGTGAATACACACTCTGTGATTATTTGATTTGCCGATATCAAATCAAGATTTGCCTGAATTCGATAGAATCGGGTAATATTAGGAGTTAATTAAATCAATAACGTTACCGTTATTCAAGTATTAATGATAACATCGTTTTCGTATTATAATAGAATCCTGAGTGAACTATATGAACATTTTGAGCAACAACTTTTTCGTTACAGCCATTCAAATTCTAAAGTCATGAAGACTAAGTGATTCATATCATCGCCATCAGATTCAACAACCCTCCCGATAGTTTAGTCAACAAGTTCAAAAACGTGTTAATTCTTGATAAAGGTCCTAAAAATATGTGCGATAGCTCATTGAATTCGGAATGACGCCTATAAAAATGTATCGGAAGGATTTTACTGCATGATAAAAATTGCAAAAGTTATTAACAAATTAAGATGAGAAAAAAAAGGTATTTCATTTTTTGGCAATTACTCAAAAACTATTAATATTTAAGAAATTTGAAAAAAGATTCATAAAGAGGAGAAAATTTCCCAAAAGAAGTCCTACCTCCCGGAACTCTACCTCCATTATTTATAATTTTGATTTGATGCTGAAAATAGGGCCCCGCGCGGCCGATTCAGCATGGCCGCGCCACCGCTTAACAGGGTCTATTACATAAAATAATTTTTTTATAGAATTAAATATCAATAGAAAAATTTAAAAAAATCATGGTGTCATCAGAACACTAAGGAATAAAGTTCCGGTGAAAAAAAATTTTTGGTTGATTTTTCGAGAAGTTATACTATAGTTAACTAAGTAATTTTTTGTGGGGTTCAATTTTTATAAAAAACAGTATAAAAGTTTAAATAATTGGCCTAAAAATCTTTTGACATCTTGGAGCTCTTCTTATATATATACTTAACAAGACCACGTTATAAACGCATCTTAAATTTGTGTATTTTGTTTATTATAATTTGTTCAAGTTAACAAAATATGAAAATCGTCGAAAATGTTGTTAAAAATTTTTTTTTTGTCAGATGTTGAGTTATGGCTATATTAGCATTTCATAGAGGCATTGTCCAATGTTGAAAGTAATTTTTTACGGCATTTGTTGATAAATTGTTTATAAACAAATGGACTAGTTTATTGTTTTTAAAAAAAATTTTCCACAATTTTGTTGTCATGGGTAAATAATGATTTTTAAAAAAAAAGTTTTTCTTGAAAAAATTTTTGAATTGTTCAAAACCGTTTTTTACATATTTTCATTGTTTAAATGATTATTTAAGAAATGATTTCTGCTTGAAAAATCACAATTGCCATTTCTCAATAGAGCAACCAAAAAAAAAATTTTTTTGTGCATAATTTAATTGTTTATTAACTTGACAATTGTTTATAAACAAATTCAGATGACCGCAGTATTTTTTTTCGAAGACTAAAAAAAAATTACGAAAACAACCATGTATAAAAAAGTGGGAAAAAAATTCCTTGTATTTTTTACAATTATTTCTAATACTCCACGATACCAAAGTTTGATCGGTCACATAATTTGTCAAGTAACAAATCACCATAACTCATAAACTATTAGAGATACGATAATCAACATTCAGGTGATTTTTATCAAGGATAAGCTACTCTTTAAAATGAGCTCAAAACGAAGTTTGTCACTATTGTTGATTAGCTATTACATGCTTTTGTTTAAAAACATTGAAGATTTTTTTGACATTTATGTCTCTTTTATGACTTATAACTTGTTAAATCGGCCGCGCGGGGCCCTATTTTCTGCACTAAATTAAAATCATAAATAATGGAGGTAGAGTTCCGGGAGGTAGGACTTTTTTTGGGGAATTTTTCTCCTCTTTATGAATCTCTTGTTTAAATTTCTTGAATATTATTAGTTTTTGAGTAATTGCCAAAAAATGAAATGCCTTTCTTTTTCTCATATTAATTTGTTAATAACTTTTGCAATTTTTATCGTGCAGTAAAATCCTTCCGATACGTTTTTCTAGGCGTCATTCCGAATCCAATGAGTTATCGCACATATTTTGAGGACCTTTATCAAGAATTAACACGTTTTTGAACTTGTTGACTAGACTACGATACAGAAGTGAGGCTCTCATCTGAATTACAACTGACTACCGACCTAATACATTCGACGGCTCTCAGTCTCAACGATTCAACCAACAACAGATAACTTAATTCGAGCGTTTACCTTGAAATTTTGCAATTCGTTGTTCTCGCCATTTTATAAAATTGTAAGCTTCAACGTAAGATGACAAGCTTCTCTCGTCACCAATAATAACGCATGTTATTCTCTGAACACTGTAATGTAGAATTAGCGCCTAGCTGGAAGTAATATCCATTGGGTATTTTGAGAAAAAGGATTTTGACTTCAGCTCGGCCCATTACACAATTTTGGTTCTTTTGATTGATTACTAGCCCAATCTGCGTTACAATATCCGATGAAGTCTGAGTTTGCTTTTGCTGGGAATTTCAATCTCATCTTGGAAGTCTCTTTTAAGTAACGCAAAATTCTTTTTACCGCAGACCATTGAATTTTGCCAGGATTATCATTGAATTTGCTTACACTGTTGATCGCGTAGGCTAAATCTGGGTTAGTTCGTTGACTGACATATAGACTGTTTCCTATTGCTTCCTGATACGGTACTCGACTCATTGCTTCAAATTCTTCCTTATTCTTTGGTGACATATTTTTTGTCAGTTTTTGGTTTGGATCAGTGGGTGTCACCGCAGGTATGCAATCAACCATGTTGAACTTTGTTAGGATTTCTTTGATATATTGCTCTTGATCGAGATAAATCATTCCTTCTTGTCTTATACGTGTAATTCGCAGTCCAACGCAATGATGTGCCTGTCCCATTTTCTTCATTTTGAAGCATTTCTTGAGTTTACTCTTGAATTTTTTCTTGGTGACTTGGTCATTCGTAAAGATCAATAGATCGTCGACGTACACTGCCGAAAACAACATCTTCCCGTCCGATGTTTTATGATGTATATACGGGTCCACCTTGGATAGTTTTAGCTTTGCTTTCTTTAATTCTGCATCTAGTTTGACGTTGCATTGCCGACTTGCTTGCTTGAAGCCATATATGGCCTTTCTCAAACGCCATACTTTATTTCTAGTGTAGAATTCCCTCGGTGGAACCATGTATACTTCTTCATGGAGATCCCTTTATCGAAACGCGGTTACAGCATCCATCTGTTCAATATCCAAGTCATATCTCACTGCCAGAGCGATCAGATATCTTATTCAACTATACCTGACAACAGGTGTGAAAGTCTTCTTGTAGTCTACGCCTTTTCTTTGAGCGCCTTCCTTGATCACTAGACGGGCTTTGTGTCGTAAAAAACTACCTTTATCGTCTGTTTTAGTCTTGAACACTCATTTACTGCTGATAGGTTTTTGTATTCGGGGGTAAATCTATCAGTTTCCAAGTGCTATTCTCAAGCAAGGACTGATATTCTTCTTCCATGGCCTTTTTTCAATGTTGAGTTTCTTTGTTAATTTAGATTCAGCCGCCAAGGGATCACGTGATTTATTTGCTTGAGATAAGTATAATACATAGTCATCAATTGCAGGAGGCTTTCGCTGTTGTTGAAATCTCTCCAAATCCCCATCTATGTCTGCTGGTTCAGTTTCTGTTGAGGACAAGTTCTCTGCCGTAGATTCTTCTGTCGTAAAACTTTCCGTTGTAGGATATTCTGCGAAACCTTCTGATGCAGCTATTGATTTATAATCGGACTTAGTCGCCGCTTCATCAGCTTCACTTGCTTCTTCGTCCTCTTGACCTAAAGGCTCAAGCATAAGTGGTACTGGTGTGGTTTGATGTTCGGTGAGTGACGTCTCGTGGTATCTGCTGGTTTTCCTATGAAGAAAAAATTTCTGCTTTCCACCAATTTGTTTGTTCGTTTGACTCCTGACCACACCACTTCCGGAGTTTTCGGGAGATGTCGTAATCCCTTAGTTGGCGATCGATTGATGATGTATGCTGCCGTTGAAACTGCTTCAGCCCAAAATCGATTTTCCAATCCAGCATTGAATATAATGCATTTCACCTTTCTTCTATGCTCCGATTCATTCTCTTTGCTATCCCATTCTGTTCTGGGAAATAAGGGTTTGAGGTTTGTGTTGTATTCCAGCCTTCTACAATAACCCAAGTAGCTCATTGTTGCAATATTCTTTGCCATTATCAGTTCTGAAGGCTTTTATCATTTTTTCAGTCTGATTTTCTACAAGATTTTTAAAGTTTTCAGATGTTCGTGCTACTCCAGTCTTATTTTCTAGGAAACACACGTAAATCTTACGCGAAAAATCGTGAATCAACTTGAAAACGTTGACAACGACAACGAAAAACGGCTTCGTCTAACGATTGCATTTCCATAGGGTCCCATAAATGCGAATGCATCAGCTCTGATATCTTTGTTGTACATGTTTCAGAATTTGGAAAGCATGCTCTGTTTTGTTTACCTTTTAACCAAGTTCGCCTCGTCAAGTATTCGACAGCCTTTTGCATCGAACTCAATGTCGTAACTTTTTCGTACAATTCGACTTACGGAAAATAAGTTAGTGGACAGATTCGGTACATTCCGATTGAACTTCAACGTTACCTTTTTTTGTTACTAGCAATTTAGACTCATTTGTTATGAAGATCTCTTTAATCAATCTAAGTGTTGCCAGTGTTTTACGACCAGTCCCCTTACACAGTCATGTCCATCGACGCTCCTGAATCGGGAAACCTCGGCTCGGAGATCGCTTTGCCAGTTAAGAATCCAGCACATAACCCTACATGTGACGTCTTCGATTTGTTACCTACTTGTTTAACGACTGTCTTCTTGTCTTCGACTACCTTGTCATTCTTTTGAGTACACTCTCAGTTTTTGTATTTATATCAACTGCACCCGAAACAATACGGTCCTCTTTTCTGAGTATGCTTTAGTAGTGTAGATATGTCGGTTCTGGCTCACCGCGTGTGCGTGTGTCCGTATGAGGTGTGCGTGCGTGTGACCGCCCTGGTTTTCAACCTGCCCCGTGGTTCTCAACCGGCCCCGTCGTTCTCAACCCCCCCCCCCCCGTGGGTAGGTTTCCATCAGTGGGTGATTACCATCAGTGAGTGCAATGGTAAGTAGAACCCCCGCGGGAGTGTCGCCAATTCTTGAGATGCGTCGCCACCCCAAATTTACGCCGCATCGCCTGGCATGCTGCCCAATTAGGAGGCCGGGGATTTCGCCTTTCCATGAACCTGTCGTCTAAAATTACATTGTTTTCGCATATATCTCACGATTTAGTACGCTCAAAAATAAAACGATCCCCAGATGTTTTTACCCCACTCCAACATTGCCGCCACGCTGCCGTATAAAAGCAGTTCGCATTCGAAAAACGTAGTTACCAATCTCTTTAGATCATGTCTCATTTGTATAACCAACTCTTCAACGCCGCGATTGTCGCAGCCCAACTCGACTGGACCGGTGTTAGGCGGCTAACCCGCGAGCCCCTGCGTCAACACTTTGCGCAACAGTGGAATCGAGTTCGTTGTGGAACGGTTAGAGGCATATCGGAAGAACATCTACCGGGCTACATTTGCCTGAGATGTTTCACTTTCCAGTGAGTATAAATAACACCTTAAAACTACTGCCGTCTGCCAAGAAAATCGCTAACTCATCTTACATCTTTTTTCCAGTTCTGAAATATCCAATTTCAACCGTATAGTTCAAATCCACGCGTCGTACGTGAATTCCGACTCCTTCAGGTGTCGAGTATGTGATGACAGCCTCCTCAAAACAACCGGGCCAACAGAGGGCTGTGCTACGTGCGACGTGGTTAGGGTAGAGCTGAAACACGTTGTCGAAAGTATGAATTTCTATTTTAATGCAACGTTGGAATACACCTCCGAAAACCACAATCATACATTCCCCCTAAAAATATTATGTAATCACTGCAGTATCATTTTCCGACCTCAAGCTCAAAGGTCATCAACTTCCGCCTCCTGATAGTCCATTACACCGTCATTAATTTTCAGCAAAAATACAGGTTTATAATCAGTCATTCATATGCTCTGATATTCACTGCTTTCATATGCAAAAGAATAACATTGCATGCAGAATTAACGAACGCCCTCACGTGAGTTATTGCCCAAAAGCAAACATCATTGTTGCGTGTGTACTCCCACCACCATTTTCCGGGTATATAAAAACTTCGCCATCATCCACCCAATATCACAATCACTCTGCAAGCTGAACGATCTATACACAATAGCTAAACTGCAAGATTTGGTAAATATATATTGCCGCCGGCGTTGATTGCATCCTCACCAATGCATTTTTCATTTTACAGACAAACTTACTTGATGATCCACCTATCACATCGAAAAACTCATTTTCTGGAGACTTTGGTTTGAGTAAGCTGCTACCCGAATGGGATGTATTACCGGAGAACGAGCAGAAGACTGGTATTCCTGAATCAATCAAACTACTGACCGATACACATTCCTGTTCTCTCAACAACGACGCCGGCAACGGCGAGGTAACCGTCCAAATTAATATCTACAATACCAGGGATATTCTACAAACTCATAAGACTGACTGGTGGTGAACCGCTCTGTCGAACATTCGGTTTACAACCAACCGAAGATTTCCCGAATATCAGCTTTTGGGTAACCTGACTGTGAAAGTCATCTCCCGAATCCGCGAACTCCCCGGCAGCAAACCCGAGCGCAAACGCCAAACCACTCAAAAAAAACATATTCAAACCTCATTGATAATAATGTATTGAGTGAATAAAAAACGCTGTTGAAATATGATCGACTTTTAATTTTTCACAATCAGTATACATGTGTTTCATTCATTGCACTTACTCTTATCCTGATTTTCATTGTACCACAGTCTCATGCGTTGTACGTTTTCAAACGCGCAAATCCCTGCATGAAAGCTGCAAGCAACAATCTTCTCAACGTAGGATTTTCGCAACATTCCGATAGCTGGACAGCCCAATTCCATCATGTCCACAGCATTCAAATTTTCCGCATATTCCTCCAGCCAACGAAGTTTTTCAAATCCCTTGACAAGCACCTGCGGCGTTCTGCCCAGGTGATCGCGCATAATCCTTCTCAAGTTGTCGTAATTCGTAAAACCATCAGCCGATCGGAATCCATGATGATTATCCGTAAGATACTTCACTTGATGTCGCAGTTTATCCCACAACAGGTTCTATGCGTACGGATCTCGGAATGTGTAATGGCTCATAGTCTCTGATAAGTTCTCATAATCTGCAACTTCTTTCACCACGAATTTATTCCCCACTTCGATAAATCCCTGCGCATCCACGAACATACAATCCATTACAACAATTTTCGGACGACGTTGGTTAGAGGTGTATACTCGACGATTCGGTCGCGCAGTATGAGACAATATTCCGCCGTCCCATCCTCTATATCCGTTTCGCTCTCAAATTCTATTCGTATGTCATTCGTAGCACTTTTTAAAGATTCATTCTGTCGCAAACAATCTATCACTATTATTGTACATCTACAGTAGCGCAAATTGTTCGTTTTCACAGCTTACGTTGAGATTTTCATATGGATATGAATCGCTGTTCAGGAACAGCTTAACATTGCGTAAATTGCAATGATCGAAATAACTCGCGTAATGCGAATATCACATATCTTGGTTTTTCCAGTTGTGTTGCTATTTTAATGGGCCAAACTTGCATTTTAGATTTCGGTAAATTGGAATATTCGTGCAACGACCAAGATCTGAAGCATATCTGTATCGGTTGATTTTTCTCCAATATTCTTAATAGCGACAGCTTTTCAACATCCGATGGCATCACATGCGGTATTCTCCATTGTAATTTTGTTATTTCCAAACGCATGTCTTCCGCCGCCGCGCCAGTTTTGTAGCAATTTTTATCGGTTCTGCTTTGTGTGAGAATGAGCCCGTGTCGAGCGTTGGCAACAATTTTCTTATAATCTTCTGCGAAACTCAGCACGGTATTCAATGGAATACACAGGCTGAAATCACCCGTGAGGTGGTTGCTTTTATATCCGCTATCCTTCCATTCGGATATTGCCATGGCATTTTTCTCACTGGGATCCAGCTAAATATAATTTTTCAATGTTGATGTGATTCCAACGTTCTTACAACGATCAATTTCGACCCCATTCAATTTGTAGCGTATTTCATCGGAGAAAAAACATGGGAAGTTTTTTCCCAGCTCGGAATCAATTTGATAATTTCTAGCACCCGCAACAATTTTGGAAGCTTTCCCAAATGTTGGACATTGTTTTCAAAGTTTAAAACCTAGCGAAATCAAAATCTTCTTGCTTTTCGAAGTAAGCAAACGTTCGGAATTTATTGACCCTTTTGTATCCCTCGTCGATTCTGTTGGAGGTAATCTAACTATGTATTGGGGTTTCCCATATAGATTTTAATGTTTGATGTTTGGGTGTTCCTAAATATCTTACATCCGTTTTGTGTTTTCTATTCTCACCACGTCGTTCTGTGACACACATGTGCAATGGTTGTAAAGCTCATAATAAATCATAAATAATCGTTGTAATCCGGAGTATTATTAAACTAATTCCAACAGGTTATCGGCCCAGGAGTTGTGTTTTAATAATTTGATTGATTATTTTATGTGAATCGTTGTTGTATGTCTGTGTTATTTGCAACTGCAGAATGAGTGATGCAAGTAGATCACATGGCGGGATCGCAGCCCTGCATGGTTACGAAAAACTAGAAGGTCGGGAAAACTATAGTGATTGGAAATTCCTGATAAAAATGTTTTTGATACGTGAAAACCTGTGGCAGTGCATCGATGGGTATCCGGACGAAGATACGACCACCGAAGATGTACATTCTCGGAAAGACATGATAGCATTGTCAAGTATTTGTCTCATGGTGAAACCAAGTGCGTTTACACACGTTTGTTCAGCAAAAACGGCTAAAGATGCTTGGAAAAACGTGGAAACAGCATACGAAGGTCAAGGTATGACAAGGCGAATTACTTTACTCAGATCGTTTTGCTCAACAAAGTTAGAGAATTTCGAAACGATGGAAAAACACGTCAACGAGGTTTTATCGATTGCTCAAAAGCTTGCTGCAATGAACAAGCCCATGGACGATGAATTGATAGGAGCAATGCTACTACAAGGTCTACCTGCAGAGTTTGACCCAATGGTCATGGCACTTGAAAGTTCTGGGACTGAGTTAACTAGTGACTTCATTAAGTGCAAACTGATGCAGGACAATAAATGGAATAAAGACAAGGCAGGTGATGCTGCACTTATTGCTCGAGGTACTAAACCACCTGTAAAAGCGAAGAAGAAGAAACATGTTTGTTGGACTTGCGGATTGAAAGGCCATGCTAGACCACAATGCCCACATCGGAAAAATAGTACAGGATCGGAGGCTGTGTCACCGGCAGAGAAGACAAAAACTCAGGGGCAGTCTAAGGATCGAGCGTTACTAACAGCGTTAGGAGTGGTACCTAGTACATAAGTGATTGGTACATTGACTCCGGTGCGACCGCCCACATGTCATCAAAAAAAGACTGGCTTATAGGTTGTAATGATAACTGTCAAAATGGTCTTGAGGTAACAGTTGCAAACAATGAAAAATTGTATAGCCAGGGTATCGGAAACGTAAACGTAAGTCCAGTTGTGTTCCAAAATCATGTATCAAAACTATATCAGAGGTTTTATATGTACCAAAACTAAATGCAAATCTACTCTCAGTAAGCATACTTGTGAATAAGGGCTTTGTAGTTGTGTTCGATAGTTTGGGTTGTAGAATAATTGATGAAGACAGTTGTGCAATACAGGGAAAAATCGAGGCAACTGCTTCAAAAAGTAATGGTATTTATCGTTTAGATGTTAAGTCTATGCAAGCGAATGTTAGTATGGTAGCTGACCAAGCAACATGGCATAAGAGGTTAGGACACTTAAATACTAAGAGTATGAATACATTAAAAAATTTTTTGGCAACTGGCATAGATTACGTTGAAGTTAAAGATGAAAGACCCTGTGTTCCGTGTCTACATGGAAAACAAAGCAGATTGACATTCCCGAAGACAGGAGCTACGAGAGCAAACGAACTATTGGGATCAGTACACTCGGATTAATGTGGACCGATGCCTGTAAATTCTTGGAGCGGTGCAAAATACATCATGACTCTGATCGACGATTTTTCTCGGAAAGTATTTGTTTATGTAAATAAAACTGAAGTCAAAGAACGTTTCATGGAATTTAAAGCTATGACAGAAACTGAGACTGGCAAAGTTCTTAAAATGATAAGATCAGATAACGGTACTGAGTAATTAAACGCAGAATTTCAGAACTACCTTAAAAAGGAAGGAATAAAACAACAACTGAGTGTTTCTTATACACCCCAACAAAATGGAGTCGCTGAACGCGTTAACAGGACAATTCTAGAAAAAGTGAGATGCATGATGTCAACCGCAAACTGTGATAAACGAATGTGGGCAGAGGCGGCCAATACGGCGGTGTACTTGATGAATCGATCACCTTACAAGTCTGTAAAAGAAGCTACACCTGAAGAAGTATGGACGAAGAAAAAGGTAAAATTGGATCACCTCAAAGTATTCGGATGCGATGCATACGTTCATATTCCAAAAGAAAAACGAGACAAGTTTGATCCGAAAAGTAAAAAGTTAACTTTTGTTGGTTATTGTCTTAAGACCAAGGGATACAAACTTATGGATCTCAAAAATCCAAAAAGAATATTCAAAGCACGTGACGTAATTTTCGATGAGAAAAGTGTAGAAAGTGAAAATGAAAACAATGAGTTTAAACCTGAGCCTAAAGAACACGTTCTACTACCATTCATTGAAAGTGATGAAGAAGTGCCTGAAGAACCAATACTACAAGAAAATCCTGAAATTAATGAAAATGATTTGAAGTCCGACCAGACAATCCACAGAATGATATAATTGAAATCCCAGATAAACCTGTAGCAGAAGAAGGCAGACGGTATCCATTGAGGGAGAGACGTCAGAGAAACTTCAATGATTATCATCTCTATCTGGCAATGGATGAACCTATAGAACCTGCATCTGTCGAGGAAGCATTGAGCGGAACTAAAAAAGACAAGTGGAAGTCAGCTATAGAGGAAGAACTAAGATCATTTGAAGAAAATAATGCTTAGACTTTGGTAAATAAGCCTGTTGACAAAAACATCGTCAAAAGTAAACGGGTTTTTAAATTCAAAAATGACACAGAAGGAAAAATTTTTCGTTATAAGGCGAGGTTAGTAGCTAAGGGCTAACGTAATGGCATGGACTATGATGAAACTTTTGCACCGGTTGTTCGTCATTCAAATATGAGATTACTTTTTAGTATCGCAGGTGAAAAAGAATTGGTTGTTCATCATCTAGATGTAACAACAGCGTTCTTGAGTGGAGATCTTAAAAATGAAATCTACACGAGTCAGCCGGAAGGATTCATTACTGATAAAAATAAAGTATGCTTACTAAATAAAGCTGTATATGGCCTAAAGCAAGCTTCACGAGTTTGAAACGAAAAAGTTCATTCAGTGTTAATAAATTTAGGTTTTAGAAAATCGAATCATGAATTGTGTGTCTATTTTAAGAAAACCAAAGACTTGATATTGATAATAGCACTTTATGTCGATGATTTCTTCATATTCTCGAATGATGAACAGCAAATCAACTCTCTGAAAATGGAACTTAAAGCTAAATTTCAGATCAAAGATTTGGGTGAAGCTGTTAAATATTCAGGAATCAGAATTAAGAGGGATTATAAAAACAAAGAAATAAGACTGGATCAGACACGATATATTGAGGAAGTGTTGATCAAGTTTGGGATGCAAGCTTCAAAGCCAGTATCAAGTCCTTTTATACATGGTTCAATATTTGCAAATGATGTGAACGAAAATAGTTCAAATGTTAAAATTCCTTATCAGCAAGAAATAGGTTCTCTATTATATCTTTCAGTCTGCACTAGACCTGACATAGCATATGCCACGAACTATCTAAGTCAATTCAATGATAAATAGACTGAAAACCACTGGCAAGGTGTTAAAAGGATCATGAGATACCTAAAAAGTACAAAAGATAAAGGACTAATATTTAAACAAACTAAATGTGATATAGAAGGTTTTGTAGACGCTGACTGGGGCAATGATATCTCAGACAGAAAATCTGTAACAGGGTTTGTGTTTAAACATGCAGGAGGGGCAGTAAGCTGGGAAAGTAAGGAACAGAAAATTACGGCTCTTTCCAGTACGGAATCCGAATATGTTGCAATTACTTGTGCTGCAAAGGAAGCAATTTTTCTAAAAAGATTGATGTGTAAGCTCATTGGTAGAGATGCGCCGATTAAGTTATATAATGATAACCAAAGCGCACAAAAGATTGCTGAAAATCCTGTGCACCACAATCGTACAAAGCACATTGACATTAGGTATCATTTTATAAGACAAGCCGTAGAGGAAGGTTCAATTATATTCTTATATATGCCAACTAAACGAATGCTGGCAGATTCATTAACAAAAGGTTTACCAGGTCCTGAACACCTGTTCTGTACCAAAGAAATGAGAGTAGCATAAATATATGCATGAATGTATTTAAACCTAAGCTAAACTGTAATCTTTCATGTATGTATAACAAAAAGACTGAATAATCCAGTAAGATTAAGGGAGAGTGTTGGAGGTAATCTAACTATGTATTGGGGTTTCCCATCTGGATTTTAATGTTTCATGTTTGGGTGTTCCTAAATACCTTACATCCGTTTTGTGTTCTCTATTCTTCACCACGTCGTTCTGTGACACACATGTGCAATGGTTGTAAAGCTCATAATATACCATAAAATATCGCTGTAATCCTGAGTATTATTAAACTAATTCCAACAGATTCACTGCTGGCCGGAACCGTGCTGGATACTTGATTATATGTGTTGTTGTATGTTAGCATTTTCAATCTTCTTTCAAGTGAAGCCTTATGGTGATTTCTTCCCCTCTGAAATTGACTGGTGCTCCGCTCTAGTCAACTATACTCAAGGTTATGTTGTCGATGACGCGATCGCTCACCGGCATGTAGATGATGCTCCGCGGTGATTCCGAAATTTTTATAACCCGGTAAACGTCGAGTGAAAATTTATGTATCGTATGAGCCTGCGAACTATTGCTGAATGCGCCATATGTTACGCTACACCCCACTCTAATGGAATTAATTCTCCATATTTTTATCGGGTTTGTCCACTCGTGCCATTTCCCTCCTTTGCGTACCTCGCCATCATTAAACCCTAACAAGGATGCTATTGAGTTGTCACCCAAGAAATTAAAGTCCCATCTACACCAAATTTCGGATTTAAGTGTATTAATGTTTGCTCGAATTATTGTGTGGGGTCCTTCGACAGCCTTTTTACCAGCGCTACCATTTTCCGAAACGTCAACCACGTATTCCACATGTTTTTGCAGATATGCGTTCATGTCCTCAATGGTATACGACCCCGTTGGTATACTAATTCGATGATCATAATGATAACCCAAGCTGTTGCATGATGCAATGTTGGGTATTGAATTGTATGATTGAAACGTGACTAGTCCCAGTGAATATGATTTTCGGTGATTTAGAATTATGGAAAGAAAGTAATTTGCACTCAGGGTTGATGTATTACCCGTTAACGTGAATGTTATAGACAGTATTCCTTTGTGGCAAGAAATTTCAAACACAACTCTCCGCAATTGGATGCGTTGTCAGACTGATGCCTATCATGATTGTAACAGATGACATTACTTCTACCGAAGTATCGCACAACTTCGTTCGGCGGCGGTAAATTACCAAAACTATCGTAATAATACACATCGTGCCCATTTTTTTTACAGGCCATCCAATGTGTCCCCACTCCAGCATCACTATCTAAATTTGTAATGCTGCTCTCGCGAACTCTAATTCTTCTCGGTAAATTGTTCCTCATGGAAATACCCCTAAAATCTGATATTTTCAGCATTTTCGCAAATTTCCGTAGTTCACGGTCTGTAGTAACCCCCCGCGGAAGTTTCACGTTTTGGAGTTTTTTTTTCAGCTTGCCGGTCGATTCCAAGAATAGTCCCCATCCTTCCTTGTACGGGGCTGAATGAAGCCTCCTGCAACATCCACCCAATGCAGTAGCCTCCATAGTCTTATTGTGACGTTCGTTTTCTTCCAATTTTTTCGTGGCGCTCGATGCGTCGTTCACCGCTTCAGCAATGCCGGCAGCCCCACCTGCTAACGATCCTGCGGCCGATAACCCTGCAAATATGGGTATTAATACCGGTAGAAAACCATCGTGCTTTGCGACCTTCAACACTCCGGGAAATTTCGCATTCTTCTCATCCCCTCCAATTGTCTGTTTGACTGCTTGAAGTGCTATGCGTATCGCGCTCCCTCTGTCCGTCAGTTTAAACTTTTTTACAGCCTGACGTGCGGATGTTATAGCAGCACGTACCGAGCATCTTCTCATACCCATACCAAGTTTGATTCCAGCACGCATGGTTTTGTTAACGGCTCAACCTGCTGCACGTTCTGTCCACTTTGCGTCCTTGTTACGATTGCGTTGTTTTCAGCCCTGCCTGAGCCAATCTTTTATCGGCCTCGTGTCTAAATTTTAGATCTTTACTCTTCACATAGGCAATATCATGTTCTCGACAGGCTTCGTCCAACAAATTCACTCTAGTTTGACAGTTGGCAAGACGCTGCTGCAAACGTGTTCCAGGACCGTAAAACTGATAACTCGGTAGATGTAGCTCGATGGGTAAATTCTTGATTTCGGTATTTAACATTCCTCGTGCTTTTGGCATGCGAATCATCAAGCGTCCGAAAAACAACTGATCAGTACGTATTCAGTCACCGAGACTCATGCAACAAAATTAAATTTATAAAACAGTCAGTCACTTTACCAATCAAAAATTTGGACAACGACGTGCAACAGAAGCTGAAAATTAATCGCCACCGTAAACTATTACCGACATCTGTAAGAAGTATAATTTGCGGACCTTCAAATTGCGGAAAAACCAACGTAGTCATCAGCCTTCTCATTAATCCCAATGGATTACGTTTCCAAAATGTATACATATATTCCAAGTCTTTGGCACAGCCGAAATATGATTATTTACATGAGGTGTTAAATCGTGTACCAGGTGTGTCCTATCCTACCTATTCCAATAATTGAACACTGTAAAAAACGAGCCGTGGTAATTTGGTCCGGTGTTAGTGGTTGAAATTGGTAGTGTCATTAACAGCACCATTTTCATATCATAGTTAACCACATACACCGTACGTCGGTGTTTAACGATATTGCATGGAAATTTACTCAAGTTTGACACTAGGCCTGGTGTTTTGACTTGTGGTACACAAGACTGTGACGACAGTGCACCGCTTGTGAACTACTTTCAGTGCAACATTAATCTGGTGTCATAATCAATTGAATTCGGTGTGATTGTGTTTTTCGAAGGTCTGGCTATGGTACGTTTAACACCGCACAGTGCGGCCAAATGCTCAATTCGCGGCCAAAATTCGAAAACTCAAGGGAACGACCTACAATTTTGTGCAAGGGGGTTTTTGGGGTCGCTGATTACGAATCCGCTATCAAAGTTCCAAAAATTTAAAATGGTGGATCCAATGTGGCGTCGTTTTGTACGAAAAAACTTGTCATAAATGAAATACTCTAGCAATTGGTCTAAAACTTATCTATCTGAGGTTATTAGGGTCTGTGATTACGGATTTATCAGAAATTCAAAATTCAAAATGCCAAAATGCAAAATTTTATCAAAATTCATAACTATCATGTTTGAATTATATTTATTAATATTTATTTATGAATAATATGGTTATTACAAGAAAAAGTTTCTATTCTCTAAATAATCGTAATCCTCTACATCAGTACCTGACTCAGAGGCCGAGGTACTATCAAGCATTGATTGATCGTCTTCGTGTTGAGTATCAACACCTGGTGCTGGTAATAAATTAATAGTTTCGGCGGACAAAGATTTTAGCGGTTTAAGAGGCAACTTTCGGCAACTATAAATGTATGGATCAGATGCTACAAAAACCGTTTTAAAAAATCCTCCATTTTTTTTGGCGATAATTTTTTCTTGCATAACGCAGGCGATAGAGTTTAAGAAATTTATTGCAGGCCTCCTGCGCATCTTCGGACATTTGACCAATAGGTAAAAATGAAGTTTTTATTATATCTGGGCCATGAATTAAAAGTTTATGAACCAAAGTAGGCATGTAATACCAATCAAATGATCTGACGATATTTAGCTAATTCCACAGCGTACTGTCGAAAATTGTCCACATCAATTTCATAACCACAGGAAATAGCTTGCAATATAATATAAAACCGATGTATAATATCTTCGTCAATTCCAGTTATTTGTGCAGATTTCTCATATTTTTCAAAAAAACATCGAGCAGTGTTTCCATCGTTTTAAGTTCCACTGCCAGCTTTGGGCTTATCAACATTCAGGCCCAATTCTGTTTTAAAAGCTGCTTGTATAATTCTTCTTCTTTTTGCGACCAATTCTTTTTCTTCTTTAGAACGAGCCTGCCATTTAAGAATTTCCAATTTGTAGAACAAATGTAATAAAAATTCAAAGCACCGAATCCAACAATGTAAAGATGATAAACCGAATTTCAAGTGATATGTAACAATTTTCTGGTTCATCATTTTATTTATGTCGTTAACACTTTTAGATGTGCAATTGCATAGATAACAACGCATCGCAGATGTTGTATCTGTCAATGAATTGCATACTTTAGTATCTATCATTGTCAACGTCAAAATATATTCTACACATACTTTTTTCCATTGATAGTAGTTTCAAACGGACTTAAATTCTTTATTTGCTGTTCTACGTAATTCACTGTTTTTTTTTTTTTTGTTAAATCCACTGATTCTTTTGCACATTCAATTTTGATTTGCCTACAAAATCTTGGTGATGATGGTCTTACATTTTTCCAGATTACAGTAGTTTCGGTCGTGACAGTGTCTACGTGTACAAGTTGCAATGGGACATAAGACGTAAAAAAGATACTTTCATCACTAGTACTTTTTTCGTCGACCCTTTGCTTATATTCACTGTGTCCTGAACTACCATCGCAGCCCCACTTGCCAATTAAAGTTAAATTTGCGAGTTTAATCTCTGATAATGTTTTCGTATCTTCCATTCGATAATGAATGATACGTTCGATTGTGTGATCTAATAAAGGTTTTAACCCCACTTCAGCTTCATTTGCAGTGATAGTAAGACCTGAAGCTGGATAACATTGTAATTTTGCTGTACGTAGCTTTTTATATGATGGAAGCATCTTTGATTTCTTCTGCAAATTAGCATCACGGAGCTGCTGATATTCACTTTGTGATAAACCAAGTTTCATGAACAACGATGAAGCCTCGTCATTTGTGAAAAGTAGATTAGTGTTTACGATGCCCACAGATTTAATATACTTCATAGCTTTAGTAGGACTCCCTTGTGAAATATCATGCACCACTTTTGCAAAATCAGTTTTTCCTCCAGATCGCAATTTACTTGTTACAGAATAAAGGAGTTCTTCGGTCGATGTTGTCGCTCGTAAATCTTCTGTTCTTCGGCGTTTACTTCGTGCAGAGGACTCTGCAAAACTGAGTTGTGGCCGACCTGCCTTGAGTTGCTTTTCATCAGTTTCTGTTCTTTCTAAAACTGTGCTTTTTATATTTTTTTTTAGTTTAACAGATTTCTGCAACCAATCATGATTTTTATTTTTAAAATTCTCCTCTGTTCTATTACTGGCATTCCATTTTGTCCTCAGCTTGGGGACCAAATCGGATATTTATCCTTTTATCGTCATCTGATAAAAAGCATGGTAAAGCTTGTTTGTCGGATGAAAATTTGTCGGTTCTTGCATGAATAACTAAGATGTCATCTTTCAAAATACTTTTTATGTTATTGAAAAATTCCAGTTTGGTGAAGCTGTGGGTTGAAGAACCCAAACCTAAAAAACGAATAGCAGTGTTTTATCATGATTGTGAAGAAATTTGTTGGAACATCAGATAACATTTGTAAGTCGAAAAAAATTAACAACAAATCATAATCTAACGTATATTATACATGTATATTTCTGTCTTTCTTTTCGATGCTCGTTTCTTTTGCTCTATGTATCTTAATTTCTTCACTTGTATGCTTAATCTCTTTCATTCGTTATTATAACTCATGAAACGAAAGTCCTACTTCGTTTTAGAAAAAAAACTAGGTGCATGTGACGAGCACACACGATAGAAGTAAAACTTCCGGAGTCTGTATGTGAGCGAGTCCGCTTGAATACGTTGGATCCGGTCTTACTGTCTCGAATCTTTTTGTAATTTTTCGAGCTGAAATTTAATCGATAAACAAGTCCAAAATTATTTTTAATTTTTCCTCCCATTTTCGCTGTCATTATATGGGGAAGTTCGTGATTTTTGATTTTTTTTAGTGTATAGATATAGTCTGTATATGCTCTATATATATATTGTAACGAATCCGGTTTCTGAGGCTCACAGCCTGTGAGAAACCGTTCCGAGTGGGTTCTTCCGAATTCTATCGAATTAAAATAATCATTAAATTTTTGGACCTCCTCTTGTTTGGGAAAAAGATGGCTTAATAAAACTCGCCTAAAGACCAAGAAATTAGCTATGCGGACTAACCGTAATGGGAAGCCGCCTCAATTTATGAACAAGCGCTACAGCAATTACTCTCGTTTTGTCGACACTTGCAACAGGTGCGACCGGTTTAGAGATAAGTACGGCAGCGTATGTCACCTGTCGATGACACTGGATAGCCGGTGCGCCCTTCTAATCAAGGACCTGTGCAACAGACGCCGTCTCTTGCAGACCAGGGACTGCCATGACTGCCTGTCAAATCTAATCTTTACGGTGGTGATCGACAAAGAAACAAACCACGTTCTGCACCTTACGATTCATTTAACAATTTTAATGAAATTAAAATCACGCGAAATGATGCAATCAATTCAAATAATATAACATAAAATATAAACTTAAATCTACGATTTATAGATAAAATCAACAAACTAAATAAATCAAAAATAAAATACGCCTAAATTCGTCGGTTCGGCTCCTATCAATTTTAGCTTGTTTAAATTTACACCCTACCTCGACTTGATTCTCATGTGCCTCCCGCGGCCACTACTTCTTTCTCTCTAAGTTTTTACTGAAAATTTCTAAGACTCTAAATTAGGTCGTGCGCTCCGAGATGAGTGACACGCCTTGCAATGATTTGAGTCAGGTAGGCCTATTGCCGTACATCTGCTATCGCTGCTAGTTGCGTGCCGCTATTTATAGTGGCATCGTCCGTCATCGTCACGCTGCGCTGCTGTCAGTTTTTCTGTCCGTGTGTCCAGTCCTCCTGGCCAGTGGTCATAGTGCGCGTGGAGTGCGTACCTGTGCGCGTGCCTGTGCGTAAGGTTTTGGCACGCGGATTTACGTCACGTGCTGTCGGTTTTGGCGGTCGGAAGTCAGTCATTGCGGAGAAATTGGCGGTTCGTCTTCGTAGATTTTCGGAGATTTTCGCTGAGGCTCGGGCCTCGGTGTCATGTCGGCTACAGCTGTCACCCGCGGAGCTGGCTGACCGCTGTACCGTTACAATATATGTATGTATACATATATGTATTGTAACGCTAAATTCTGTTACCCTCTGACGAGGACTTACCGTTAGCACTTTGGCGCGATTCTCCAATTATTCGATACGATATTTAAAGATGCGAAAAGATACTCGGTGGGCGCCAGACGCTTCAGCGTCAATTTTTAGAGAAAAGAGAAGATACGATACGATAATAATAATTAGAGAACCCGTTGTATGGCTGGCTAGGCTCAGGTACTCACACGAACTGGTAGAGTGGCGGTATCCAAAGGCAGTTACAACAGTTACGGAAATAAGGAAAATAAAGAAATCAAGAAATAAGCTCGAATTAAGTAAAGTAACAAGTCAATCAATCGTGTATTATCAATCAGTTCATAAGCGGAAGGTTAGTGAATTTTCTACAGAAAGTTAACAAAAGATAATTAGTCAACGAGAGGAATTTACAAGATTTTCGATAAAAGAAGCTAAGCGATAATTCGCACAAAATAATAGTTAACAAAGGAAATTAATCGTAGGTCGAGAGAAGCGATATAATACAAAAAAGTCTACTGAAACTAGACGTCACTGGGCGACGTGGTTTTACCCAAATTTCAAAAGCAACACTATAAGAACTGTTAATTTGCTAAATTAAAGCAAGAGTGAGACTTTAGCGAAAATCGGTAGTTGACGGAATTGACGGTAGCTTAGAATGATAGTGACAAGAAAATAATATTTAAATTACGAAAAACGGTAATTAGCGAGAAAGATTGACAGTGATATACAATTCACAAATATCGATAGCTTATACGAGAGAATTATTTACGGCGAGTGAATCGATAATTTACAATAGTCAAATTTACGATATTAAATTAACAAGGAAATTCGGAATTATAGTAACGAGAAAGAATACAAAAATTATACGAGGTTGAGAGATTTAGAGACGGGATCGCAGAGTAAAAATAATATACTAAACACACCTGGTTACAATAAGCAACTTAAGATAACACAAAGATACGATATTCGGGAAACAAGAAAATATTACAAGGTAATAAGAAATGTAAATCAATAATAAGCGATACAACAAAAGTGCGGTAGTATTTAGCGGCTTAATCTAGGCTCAGCTGTACTCCAAGTAGCTCGATATACGATACGAAATTTCATGCACAAAGCAAATAATATAAAACAAGCGATAGGATACAAAGCGATAGGCAATACTAGTAAAGAAAAGTAAAGATAACGATAGCAATAGACAGTAGAAGTTACACAAGCATTTCTAGCATAAAGTTACGAGAAGCAAAGAAAATCAGAGATACAAAAGATAAGCAAAGAAATTCAGAAATACAAAAGATAGTTTATTCGGTAGTTACGAGGTCGCTCACGATAAGTTTTCGGAAATTAACTACGAAACGAAATCATGCAGTCGCACGGCGGCTTACAGCACCTCAATGTCCGTGGACCATGATTCACAAAGAAACTGGCATCATTCGATGCAACCAAAACGATAATTAGGATACGATAAGAGAACTAGAAAATAGAGCAACTTCGTAACGGTACGATACAAAGGCGAAAGCCTTACCTTAGTCGGCGGCGATAATAGGTAGCACTGACTTTATTTTAAATTAAACTTGAAGAAAACTAAAGCGAGAGAAGGAAGGAATTGAAGTTACAGGAAGGAGTAAAGCTAAAATTCAAACGATAGAGGATGCGAAAAGGTAAACGATAGCGATAGTGATAAGAGGAATAGAAGATAGAGGAAGAATAAGGAAAGTTGAAGGATTTCTAACTGAACGAGAGCGAGGTGGTAGCGAAGCTGTCTCCTGGCGGGTTGAGCGTAGAATAGGCAGAGTTCGGAGTCCGGATCAGCGATCTCGCCGGTGTCGTCAGGTGATTCTTCTTCCCCTTTGGTAGTCATTCAATCCCCACCATAATTGGGTCATCCCTCTGGCGAATATCGGCTACGCGTTGTCGACGATTACCGCTAGATGAGCGTAGTTGACATTACACGTACTTTTCTTCGTCTGCTGCGTTGTACTGTCCAGGTTGCCTATCATTGGGGGTTCCCTCCACGAAGGCAGGTACGTAGGCTACCTCCAGAAGGTTACCGGATGGAGTAGAACTCCACATTGCTTGCCTCCACCGGCTTCGTCGTATAGGCAGTGGTCAACTGCCCACGATATATCACGAAGACCATGCAGTCACACGGCGGCTTACAGCACCTCATCGTCCGTGGACCATGACTCACAATGATTGTAGCCCTTACTGACAGGAAGGCTGCGTCGATCCTCAGAACGAGGGCTTTATCAACTTTGGACGTAGTGTTTTGGGTTCGGTCCGGCTCCTGGCCGGTAAGTCGGTGGACGACAGGCTGCGGTTTGCCCTTAACGTCGAACTTACGGCATCCGAAAAAGTAGGCATTCAAAGTTGTACGGGAGATTCATGTTTACGGAACGGTAGTGGAATTCGTCGGTAGCTGGAACTGTAGTTTTCGGTAGTTGTCGATCCCTCGGTGAATCAAAGAAACGTGTTGATCCCTCGATGATCGTGGTTGCGGTACCTGTTTAGCTTGCGCCGAAGCGCGGGATTACAAAATTTATACAGAAAATATTAGTATCTAGTATTTTTCGCCTATATCGTATCGAGCTTGCTTGGAGTACCCCGTCAGGGACGCGTTTTCGGTAGTTTCCTTCAGATTTTTAGCCTTGTAACGGGCCATTCTGAAATGCCACGTTACAATATATATATATATAGAAATGTGAATTTCGTCGCAGAGGCACAATTTGAATGTGTCTGTGAGATGTTAAAGTCAAGTACATGTGTGTATGACTGAGAGTGCAACTCGGTATCACTACTCAAGCCTGTTGGACGGACTCGGCCCTCCAAGGAGGATATGAAGAAATCATATCGAAAGATGCGAAGTTGGTTATCTAGAAAAATGCAATTTTGAATATTAATTGGTTGACTTGAAAGATTAACGACGGAGCCAGGAATCGAACCTGGTATCTAGAGATGCTTAACCGGAGACTTACTCCACTAGACCACCTAGCCGCCCTGATACCAGTGTCATTAATTTCTCTCGTCAACCTGTATTCAAAATGTTTGTTTTCGTGTGCCGTATTGTTTTGTATTGTGTATATTCGATTCCTGGCTCCGTCGTTAATTTTTCAAGTCAACCAATTAATATTCGAAATCATATTTTTCTATATAACCAACTTCGCATCTTTCGATATGATTTCTTCATATCCTCCTTGGAGGGCCGAGTCCGTCCAACAGGCTTGAGTAGTGATACCGAGTTACACTCTCAGTCATACACACATATACTTGTCTTTAACATCTCACAGACACATTCAAATTGTGCCTTTGCGACGAAATTCACATTTCTATATACAATACGGCACACGAAGACAAACATTTCGAATACAGGTTGATGAGAGAAATTAATGACACTGGTATCAGGGCGGCTAGGTGGTCTAGTGGAGTAAGTCTCCGGTAAAGTATCTCTAGACACCAGGTTCGATTCCTGGCTCCGTCGTTAATTTTTCAAGTCAACCAATTAATAATCGAAATTACATTTTTTTAGAGCAACAAATATATCCATTAAAATTACGATAGGCTTGCATAAATTTTCTCTGGATTTCTTTGAAAATTTCCATGATTCAATGCTAGAGGATTTCATAGTTTTCCATAACAAACTGAAGAGATTTCCAGCCAAATACTCCAAATTCAATATATTGAAAAAAAAACATTATAATCCGTACAGAAACTCTGGATAACAAGTTTTAACAATTATCCTATTCACATAGTAGAACTAGAAAATATCGTTTTTAACGGTTGCCGCGGGTCCTAACTGAAATCTGAATAGCAATTGTAGTATATTATATAGTAGTATATTGTATAACTCGTGCTGAGCGAATATCACACGAGTAGTGGTGTTAGTTCCCCCCTCTCCCACCCGCGACCCTTCGACGATTGCTTGTTGGTTCACTCCGCGTGATACCGCCAGTAGCACGAAACATGTGCGTTAGTTTCATGGGCTGACACCAAAGAGATGTGCGAAAACCGTGAAATTGCGAATTCAATTCCGAACGGTGTAAGCACTGCCAAATACGGCCGTTTGGTGTTGCCCACGGAGTTGGCATGAGTGCAGGTCGCTGCATGCAAAATACGCAGTGTCTCCGAGGCCCCAGTGGTAACGCTACGCTTAGTTCTTCTGGACCTCGTGGCTGCAAAGAGTGCAAAGTCTGTAAGTCGGCGTTCGGAATTATCATCGGTAAATATGAGTGAACTTCATGGACTAGAAAGCACACTTTTTCTGTTGGAAGGTGCGGAAAAAGAATTCTTTAACCTCGATGAGCAGAAAACTTTCTAACCGACGCCTACCCGCTTTGAATTACGAAAAATAAAATACGCGGGGCTGACGAAATGGATTAAAGTGTACACAAACCGTAATGAACTTCAGTACACCGAATTCATACAAGCAGGTAAGTCTTGACGTTTTACTTCAGGTATTACTGTAAATATTGGCATTCCTATTGTTAAATTGATATTCGTGACTATTCTTTGTCTGAAGAAACACCATGTTTTGTGAAAAGATTTTCCTTTATCATTGAACTATCTCCAACGACACTGAGAGGTGTTTGCCAACATGTAACTGACACAAAAAGGTGTCGACTGTGTCAAGGTGACTCGTTTTACAATTTTCTGACACAATCGTAAACAAAGTTTCTTTGTTCAGCCAACGCAACATTCATCTAAGAAAATTATACGAATAAAAAATCCGTACTTAGCAAATATTTTCGTAGCATCTTCGTAGTCGCGTTAATGATTTATTCTTTGTGAGATAAGGTGTGGGCGTTGTGTGTCATTGAAATCGCCAATTACCAAAGATGCGAAAAAACACATTTCTCCTTTATTGTTGCTAGAAACAAAGATGTTTTCGTATGTTGGTATTTGGCTTTGCATATTGTTAATATTGTTAATTCCGATACGCATCACTTTGTTGCATGTGGATAAAATGTCTGCTCGGCTTTAAGCTCTCTGCGAAAGTTCTAATTCAAAGGCCATTGCCGGATAAGAATAGTGATTTGGCCCACGAAATATTTTTTCGGCTTTATCTCGTAACTTATCGCCAAGTCGATCAATCCTCACGAAAAAAATACAGTGTATAGATGAAGTAGAGTTCCTTCAACTTGATTATTTGCAGTTTTTTTTCACCTTCCCTTTCCGTCCAAAAAAATTCCTGAATTGCCTAATCATTTTTTTCTCGACAACTAAGATAGACGCGGATGTCACATTGATACCTGCAGTTTCTTGTAACTTGACAAACACACTCTATTTTTTTGATATTTTGCAAATTGGTGGAACATACTGAAAATTACGAAAAACCGTTATTTTCCTGAATTTCGGCTGTTTTTACACTTCGCTTTACTTTGAATGATGAAAAACGATTTTTTCAACTGAAAAAACATTGAAATAAATATTTTCTTCCCAATATAATACTCAAGCGACGAATTGCACACGTATTTGTGTACGTATATTTTGAAATACATGACGAGGTGTTACTGCATATTAACTTTTTTTGAAGTGAAACTTTTTTTCCGCCACCAGACCACTGAAGGCTCCTCGAAGTAGCGTACAAGTCACGTATTACGTCCTAGTGTCCATGTAGTACAACAGTACAACACATGTTTACGCAGATTGTGTTCAAGTGTGCGTGCGTGCGTGCGTGCGTGCGTAAAAATATAGAAAATAAAGTGTTTAGGAAATATTTGATTGAATGTTTTTCCAGTTAAAAAAATCGTTTCTCGTCATTTAAAGTTAAGCAAAGTGTAGAAACAGCTGTAATTGAGGAAAATAACGTCACTCCGTAATTTTAAGTGTGTTCCACCAATTGGTAAAATATTTAAAAAAATGTGTTTGTCGAGTCAAAATACACGTAAGGTATAAATTTGACATCCGCGTCTTCCTTAGTTGTCGAGAAAAAAATGTTTAAACAATTGAGAAATTTTTTCGGATCGGAAGGGGGGGTGAAAAAAACTGGAAGAAATCAAGTTGAAGCAACTCTACTTCCTCTATATACCTTATTTTTTGGTGAGGATTGTTCGACTTGGCGATAAGTTACGAGATAAAGCCGAAAAACTGGGTTTTCTATGGTGGTAAGGCCAGGAGAAGGGGGGAGTGGGCCAAAATTTGTGTCGGGCACTGGTTTTTGATTCTACCAACATAATAAAACCATAATCAGCCCAAAATATTCCGTGGGCCAAATCACTATTTTTATCCGGCAATATCTTTATAAAGTAAAAATCTGTTTTTGAAATTTTTATGTACGCACTAATCAACACAATTATCTTAGTTCTTAAAAATTTAACTATATTCACGTCAAGTTTAATTGATAAGTTTCATGCAGAAAGCTGTGCATATATTTTTTCAATATTATTTTTCAAACACTAACCAATGTATAAGCATTGTATATACTCGTATTTCAGTAAAATCCAATTGCAACATCGAAGCAACTAATGAAATTGTTATTAAAGACGATGACGGTGCTGTAATAGGTGCCGAACTGTTCAGTTGTTTTCCTGCTAATATAGTGTTTCACGTGACCACACCAACGACGTGCTCAAGTTTTATTTTTTTCATTCTTGAATATAATTTATTGACCAGTTACTCTGTACATTAAAATAATAAGCCTTGTTGTATTCTCTCGGAATAGATGCACCATCCGTTTGGACCACTGATTCGATATCAAATATAGCTCACTTACTGACATTACAAATGTGTCAGAAAAATCTACACTCTCTAAAGAAAGAAAATTTCAAGATTTGGTAATTTGTTTTGACTATTCCAGTAGGTATTATATGAGAGTTCTAGCGCACAATGGCGGCGTTCCGAGAGGGGGTTCGTCCCAATTTCTACGGGCCGGCCGGAAAGGCTGCAGCGGCGTGGGGGGGAGGGGGGGGGGGGGGTAGCGCGTGAGGGGGCCGCGGGCGGGGGGGAGGGGTGGATGCGCGAGGAGTACAGGGGGGAGGGGCGAAATTCCTGTCGGGTCTTGTTCGACGGCGCAAAGCTCTAAGTTAGATAACGCTAGACCACTTCAGAAAAATTCATGGAAATGCAGCCTTTCAGCTCGCGCCGATAATGAATGCAGTGGGTGGTGATGTAAATAAATCTGTACATACTACATTTTATCATAAATGCCGGATGCAGCTGTTGAAATAAATCTGTCACGCATAAAAGATTCTTAAAAAATTATTAAAAAATGCCAGATGTCGGTTACGGGACGATAGAGAGCGGGAGCGGTGCATAAAAATTTTCCCCACGATATGTAGGTCGAGTCTTGTTTGATGGGAAAATCGTGGTAGGGATGGATGGTATATGAAATACCGATTCATTTCGATAGTCACTCTGTTCTCATCGTCTTCTCGTCGTGAACTGTTCGCACTTGTGAAAAAAGAAACTCTCTTCGAAAATGCTATCGATTTGGAAAAAATCAACCACGTCAGCGGCCTGGAGAATCTGCCGACTAAGAAGATGTCGGAACTCGAAATTGGAGAGGTGTATAACGTCACCGGACTACGACTGGTCAAAACGAAATTTGGGGTACGTATTCTGGCCGAGATTGAGGGGGAATACAACGTCTTCCTACCACCAAGAATCGCAAAAACTCTGCAAGAAGATTCGAATCAGCTGGCCGAAATGACTGATTTGGCTGGGGCAAATCGTCTACAGTTGAAAAACTTCGGGGGAGAGTTCAACAAGTTTGAATTTTCATGCAGTTACGTGCCATAGACAATTTACATCGTCCCCTCCACTTCCATCAAATTCGAGGGGATGAATGCTGGTGTGCGGGGGAACGAATAGTCAGTCTTCTACAGATATTTGAGAAAAATCGAGCTCGGCATCCCTCTGCAACATGGAGATGATCCTGAACGTGCAATGTTTCATCGGTCAAGGCAACCACCTTGTACCCAAAGAAGTCGCAGCCATCTTCATAAACGGTTCGGGTTTGGAGCACATCCTCATCAAACCACCCGGTGATTTGACCAGCCTAACAATCGAATATCTATATTTAAAGACGGATGTTCTTTTACTTTTCCGGAAATGAAAAAAAGTTTTCCACAAACGAACAAAAGTTTACAGAAAAAGAAAAAAAGTTCTCCAAAAACAAAATTCCCATTTGATCAACACGTGAAAAAAGTTTTCCGAATTGTTTTACCTCGAGTATTTATAATATGAGTCGTAGGTGAGCACGCATACGAGCCGGAGGCAAGTATGCATATGTGAGACGAAGACGAGTAATACTTGAGGTAAAAAACTCAGTTTTGCGTCCTTGTTATACCGGGATTTATCACAGTTTATAGCAGGTAAGGTGCCGACGTGCTCCAGGTATGAATTACTTCTGATTATTGCGGGTTAATAGCTAACAGGCCCCCTGACCTGGAGTCAGATCTTTCAGCCTGCCGAACCCTCCAATATTGTGAGTTGAAATAAACGGTTGTTTGGCCGATTGTCTTGGTTTTTCTACATGTTAAATTTTTTTTCTATTCAACCTAGCATGCGAAATGAATTTTTTCTCAGCCTTTTTCGAGGTTTTTGCTTATTTATTTTTTAATTTTTTCACCCACTCAGAATTTCACTACATACCATCGGACTGAGATGATAAAGAGAAGCGCGACGAGAAGGGAAAAGAGGTTCGATACGGTTAGTACATATTTTTGTTATTGGAAACTTTTTTTCAATTCTGGTAAATTTTTTTTCATTCTGGAAAACTTTTTTTCATATTCGAAAAACTGTTTTTACGTGTTGATCAAATGGGAATTTAGTGTTTAAAAAACTTTTTTCATTTCCGGAAAACTTTTTTTCTTTTTCTGTAAACTTTTTTTCATTTCCGGAAAAGTAAAAGAATATCCGTCTTTAAATATAGATATTCGATTGTTAGGCTGGTCAAATCACCGGGTGGTTTGATGAGGATGTGCTCCAAACCCGAACCGTTTATGTAGATGGCTGCGACTTCTTTGGGTACAAGCTGGTTACCTTGACCGATGAAACATTGCACGTCCAGGATCATCTCCATGTTGCAGAGGGATGCCGAGCTCGATTTTTCTCAAATATCTGTAGAAGACTTGACTATTCGTTCCCCCGCACACCAGCATTCATCCCCTTAAATTTGATGGAAGTGGAGGGGACGATGTAAATTATCTATGGCACGTAACTGCATGAAAATTCAAACTTGTTGAACTCTCCCCCGCTCTCGCTCTCTATCGTCCCGTAACCGATATCTGGCATTTTTTAATAATTTTTGAAGAATCTTTTATGCGTGACAGATTTATTTCAACAGCTGCATCCGGCATTTATGATAAAATTTAGTATGTACAGATTTATTTACATTACCACCCACTGCATTCATTATCGGCACGAGCTGAAAGGCTGCATTTCCATGAATTTTTCTGAAGTGGTCTAGCGTTATCTAACTTAGAGCTTTGCGCCGTCGAACAAGACCCGACAGGAATTTCGCCCCTCCCCCCTGTACTCCTCGCGCATCCACCCCTCCCCCCCGCCCGCGGCCCCCTCACGCGCTACCCCCTCCCCCTCCCCCCCACGCCGCTGCAGCCTTCCCGGCCGGCCCGTAGAAATTGGGACGAACCCCCTCTCGGAACGCCGCCATTGTGCGCCAGAACTCTCATATATTACCTACTTTTATCGAAGGAATAAAGTCATCCTTTGAAGGAAAAGATATTATAGCAGAATATGAGAACATTCAAAGTCTAACTGCAAATACCCAACGAAAGTTAGTTAATATTGTCGTCAAATTGATGATCGAAAAATTCGGACATCATCCATCTTCCGAAAAAAAAAACTGCATACGCAAAGGCCATAGTAGAAGTGTTTCCTAAACTGAAAGACCCAGGTTCTACTGAAGGCTTCGTAAGAATCAGATTTGTTCTTAGATGCATATGGCTTTTATAGAAATTCAAAATTTGATAGCATGACTCTCTTTAAAACTATGTATTGAATTTTGTAGGAAACATTCTATGACCCAGAGACGAGATGCGGCTATATTGCATGGATATTGCTCCGCACTCTGAATAGATTATCAATCGACAATGCCACTACAAGAAAGAAGAGAAAAGTGACGAGCAGCGAAGACTCCAAACATGATCTAACTACTACCTCTACTGTACCCCGCGTCAAAGACTCTGAAGCACAAGAGTAGCTTATTTTGCTACGAAATGCACGCCCCAAAACGCAAAGAATTCAAATTGAGTTTGCGATGAAGACAACATTTTACCTCAAGAGGAATGAGCCGACAAAAATACTAGGACTATTTCCTCGATTTTTGGATACACCATATTTGGTTTGTACAGATATACAGGGTAGTTTTTTTAATCAGCTTATATTTCCAAAATATTGAAAAAAAAAATTAAAAATTAAAAAAGAAAGTTCGAAAAATTAAATGCTTAGCTTAAATAATGCAACACAGAAACGAAGGCATATGTGTAATACTTATACATAATTCATATGAAAACTTTTTATCGTAAAATGATGTGAAAAATTGATTTTTACAGATAAATATTGACTTTGCCTTGATGTATCCACATGCGAAGCTCACTAATTTTAATCCAGCAGCTATCTTACGAGTTGCAAAAAATTTATTGAGTACAAGCTCCAACACATCTGTGGTGAACGCAGAATCAGGTTAGCATCACTATTGTGTTACTGCAACGCCTGATGCCTGAGTCTTGTATTTGTTGCTAATATGTCATATGAATCATTTTTTGGAGTGGGATGACGCCACAATGACATATATAAGCCTTTTGAAACTACTCTCCCCTACTGCAAAAGGCCGCAAGCAGGGTGCACGTGATGGGATATCTGCAGCTATCGATAGACTGATCATATTCCACCATGTATGTCGTTACACTATATATTTTTAATTCATTTTTGTCACTAATTGTAACCACTGGCGAATCTCATGCATTGGTAGCAGATGAAATTTATGTGTTGTTTATATTTATTAAATAATTTCATCCCAAGCAAAGAGATTCAAAATGTATCAAATAGTTTTTCAAAGCAGAAAGCTTCAATTCGTAATCGCTGTCTCAACTCAGTTCACCCCTTGAATACGTGAAGTACGCACGTGGCTAAGCAATGCGAATGAAACTGCTTAAGTAGATGCTGATTGCTTCATCGAATATTTGAACTCACTCCGTATTTTTATTTTGTAATATTCCTATTAGCAGTTCCTGATTTTTGTACCTGTCTTACCAAAGAAAGACTTTGATTCTAGATCTGATTTTATTACCAGGCCAATAGGATATTATATAATGTATGTATGTTTGTACGTATCACAGGTGGTGTTCAAAAGTAGTTTTAAACGCGTAGTCACCATGCAGTTTATTTGTTATCTATGCAAGAAACATTTATCAACAATAGGTACAGTAACGAGGCATCTTCGCAGTGATCACGCCCTGTTTCCTAGCTCAAACTTATCACTCAAATGTTGTATTCCTTCGTGTTTACTGGCATTCGCTACATATAGTGGTCTTCGAAAACATTTAACGAAACACGCAGCAATTGAGAATACAAAATGTAGCAGTCCACCATCAAAAGAGAAAAAAATAGATGAGAGTATTGTTGAGTTGGAAGAAATTTCTTCCTCCCCATCTCAAATTCCTTCATCTCAACCAAATTTTTCCAAATTAGATTCCGTTGTTTCTACTGACAGTTCGAATATTGATAATGAAAGTATATCTACGTATGACGATGGTACTTCAGACAGTACAGACTTTAGTCTGAAATCTGATCTTGAAAATGTTGAACGATGGTTCGGTTTCAGCTGCAGCTAAGTATATTTCGAAATTGGATGCAACTGGAATTCCCAAGTCGTTATTGCAAACAGTAGCTGAAAGCACTTCCGATGTAACAAATGATGTTGTATATAAGATTCTAAATTTTTTAAATGACAAAAATGTTAAGATTGACAACTCGATCACATCTCATCTCAACGAACAAAGAAAACTGTTTAGTTCATTTAACACTAACCATAAAAGGAACAAATTTTATTCTGGCTTAAGCGAATACGTTAAACCAGTGGAGCTGAGCATTGGAACGCGCTTTGACCAAGTAGATATTTGACAAATCTGCAAACATGTATAAGACCGTGCCACTTCCATGTACCTTTACGTACTCACCAATTTTAGAAACACTCGCTTTCATTTTGCAAACCGATAATGTATTGGACATGATGATATCTGAACGTGATAAAGTTGAAGGAATTTTTAGAGATATTCACGACGGCTCATATATATATTTAAAAAAAAAACCTTTTTTCAATCAACTTATGCCCACCCTTCAGTTATAATTATATTATGATGAATTTGAGACAACAAATCCGCTGGGTAGCAAAACGAATGCGCACAAGTTAGGGGCCATATATTTTACCATACGTAATCTTCCTCCGGAACATAATTCGAAATTTCAAAATATTTAATTGTTAGCAGTATTTTAAGCGTCTGAAATTAAAACTTGTGGTTTTGATGAAATATTGAAACCAATTATTCGAGACATAAAATTATTAGAAACCGAAGGTATCAAAGTCAAAGACGGTCTCGTTCGAGGTACTATTATCGCGTTGAGTTTTGACAATTTAGGAGGTCAAACTCTTCTTGGTTTAGGAGAATCATTTTCTACCACTTACTTCTGTCGTCTGTGTACAGCAAGCAAAGAGGAAACACGAAGTATGTGCAAAGAACGATTAAACTTATTAAGAACCATTGCTGGGTATGAGCAAATTTGTCAAGACTTGAGTGAAAAAATGTCACATTTACTGGACATAAAAATTAGGTCTATTCTAAATGATTTACTGCATTTCAATATAATTGACAGCTTGTCGGTTGACATAATGCACGACATTTTGGAAGGTGCAGCACAGTGTGGGATAAAATTATTTCTGAACTTCATTGTGAATGTATTGAAATTAATAATGTTACAGCAGTTAAACGAAAGGATACGAGCATTCAATTATGGTAACATTGACATGAGAAATAAGCCTAGTCCAACTGTGTTAGATAAACCTGATGTACTAAACGGACAACGAGCTGCACAGGCGTGGTGTCTTGTGAGATACCTTCCACTGATACTTGGAGATTTAGTACAACGATCTTGCACTCCTTACAATCTATTTAAACAAAAATGGTGTGTTTAACACTGCTTTTGAAGTGTATATATATCATATTTTCTCCCATCATAAATACCGTCATGATAGCAGCGCTTAGACTGTTAATCGAAGAACATCACACTTTGTTTCTGGAAGAATTTGAAAGAAATTTAACTCCCAAGTATCATTTCATGCTTCACTATGCTGCAGCCATTGAACGAATGGGTCCTCCGATATTTTTGTGGTCAATGCGATTCGATGGAAAACATAATTACTTCAAAGACTTGGCCAGGAAATATTGTAACTTCAAAAATATTGCCAAAACTCCCGCGAATCAGCATCAACCTTACATGGATTTTCACTGGAAAGTGTGTACCATAGAATTAGAATTGAAAATACGTCCTGGACCCGGGAAATACATTCAGTACAAGAATGTAGTTAGTAAATATTCGTTACACAACTGTTCTATCAAAATACCACTTTCTGCCCAAGTGTTAATAGTCGATAAAGTTGATTTGCATTTTTTATACAAAACCGGTTTTTTTATTGTTTCTGGTGTTGATAACGATTCTAAATTGCCAATCTTCCAAAAAATAATAAAAATAGTGATTTACAAAAATGTTGCATTTGCTGTGTGTATGCCATGGGAGACAACAGGTTTTAATGAGAATTACCACGCGTTTGCTCTCAACGCTGCGACTGAAAACCATTCTTGTGTCATTAATTTGAAGTTCTTGCAGCACCAAACTCCTTACGAATTTCACCAAAGTTTTGGTGCTCTCGATTATTACATCGTTCCCAAACATCGCATCCTTTAAATTATCAACTCGTTACATCATATTTTTTTCCTTTCATGCTCGTTCTTTCTCTTTGCTTGTTCGTACTTACCATTTTTCGTATTTTATCTATTATAAGCAATTATCGCATCAGTTAAGAGAGAACTCATTATACGTGTCTCTATACATACATTCATACAAACTGTAACACGGTGATTAGCACCGCGTTATGTGACCTCCGATATCCCCGTTTTTTATGAAAAGGTAGCAAGGAATGCATGCAATCGATATGGTCACTAATGTAATTTTAAGTTTTATTACTAATTTCTTTCGATTTTGTCTTTCCTTTCCCACCTATCCCAAGCTATCCTAAGCACTAAAGGCGGAGAAATGGAGGAGAATGATACAACTACCGACGTTCCGAGACCGAGGGTACATCTACGACGATGAAACCACTTTGGCAGGTGGCTCAACGCCTCCCGGTTAGTACCCGTGCCGCCCCCGCACACGTTCCCGAGAGCTACGAGGCTGCTGCCTGCAACAACATCTTCTACGGAGTCGAGAAGCGTCGAGCAAATCAGCTCGCCTATTTGACATGCCCGCCCAACGCTGTCTTCGTTGTCCTGGTCCGATACACCTGAAATCGGCCAGGTTAATTATGCGGGATGTCCATGGACAGAAATAGATGTGGAAACAACCTCGGGGACTTCAAAGAGCCCTCTACCGGCTCAGTACCGCTTAACGTATCGCCCACGCACTGCCGAAGGGGTTAGGCACGGCGAACGCTGCGTGTGCTGCGAGGCCTGCCAGGAATCATGCCTGGGAGGTGCTGCCAACTAACGTACCGTCTAAGAAGTTTGGCGGACGACGCCGCTGCAACGACGACGCTGCGCGGAGGAACCCCTGAAGGACTTATTTCTGCATATCGTATCGTTCGAATCAGACGTGTTTTTGGTCTTTGCTGCCTTTTCGTGTTCTTGAACTACCTTCTCATATCGTTCCTTTTTGTTGTAATAATTTCTTTTGCGTTACCGTACTTTACTTTTTTCCTTTTATCGCTTGTGAGCCGGAGTATTTTGTTAACTGCCGAGACTCTTTGTTGTTGTTGTTGTGTAAAGGGAATAGTTCCTGACCACCTAACGTAAGTGAGCTTTTGTTACTGCTCGAACCCCCGGGACGCATTAGCTTACTATTGTCTTTGGTGACCGTTTGGGTCATAATTTTCCGTATCTCGGGTTTTCGTGTGGCTTAATAATCTTATTAATGACCATTTCGACGAGCCTGATTAACAATTTGTGCCCGTAATTGTGTTCCCGAATTTGTATTAACTTTTCTCCCGCTTGGCCCCCTCTCCCCGCGTCCGCGTGGCGATGGCGTCATTGTCGTTTTCTCGTGTTTTCGGGTAATTATCTTGTATATCGTTTTGAATATCGTCTTAGTTATCGTTTCTGTTCAATTAATTATTGTATCTGATCTTGTTGTTCGTTACCATGAGCCAAAAATTGTATTTCGTATAATTGCGCAACGGTCGTGAAATATTGCGCAATCGCATCAGTGACGGCCATCTTTGTGGCGTCCCCGTTTGAATCGTGCAGGCGCGAACTTCACGCTAACACGTGGTGCTGCTTTAGAGAAATCGACTCGTCGCAGTAGATCGAGGCCGTGCTACGCCCTTGCGCTCCTCGAGTGCCGTCGGGTTGCAAATTGGGCGCTCCATGAGTGCTTACGCCACGGTACCCTCTTCCCTACTCGAAGCGAGCCGCGCGACTGTACTGTCGCCTTTAATATAGACTTGACGCGTGCGCAAGAGTTTTTCTCGTTCTGTTAGAAATTTCGTTACCAGTCGTGATTTAATATTAAGACTCTTTGTTAAATTTATCCCGTAATTTAAAGACTTCTAGTCTCGCGACAGCTGACTTTTGTATCTCGTTTTCAATTCCTTTGTATTATATCGAGTCGTCCGTTATCAGCTGTCTGGATGGACTTTGAAAAAGTAGTTTTTAGAAAAACGCGTCCGTGTTCACTGCCATTTACAAACTACTTGACCAATTCATTCCAAACTTGGTACGCATTTTCTACATATAAAAGGCCTCCCCCCAACGTTTAGTTAAAAATTTTTTTTTTAACATTAAGGGGGTTTCCCACCCACAAAATGGCGAAATTTTTCGTGGAAAATAGCAGTTTACACTTTGGGTGGCCACCAACAATTTTTAAATAAAAAACAAATAATCGTGGAACGTTGGGGGGAAGATGTGATAATACTTTGACCAGATTTTAATGGTTTTTGATTTCAGATAATTTCCGACCGAGATATAGTGAACACCGCAAATGGTTTTTTTCTAAGACGTTCTGGGGCAAGCTCTGTCATCAGCTTGTTTTGCAATATTTCGGCATGAAAAAATTACAGAATATTATTGAAAGTATGCTTGAAAATGCACCTAAGGTTTCAATAAATTTGCTTAATCCATACTTTCAAAACAAATTTACAAAAAAAGTGTTTTTTTTTTACGCTGAAACCCTTACCCCTTATTAGCTCCATTCTATACGCAATTCTGAACAACGAGACTCCGACACATTTTCATTTGATGCAGAAATAAAGAAATGGCACGAAACCCACGAAATCGCAATAGTAAATTCTTAATTTTCGTACCGGAGTCTTTTTGTTACGAATTCCGCATAAAATGGCGTTGTTGAGTTCTTTTTCGTTTTACGTGAGCTTCGATATTTGGAGATATGTACGTCACGTCGTAATCGACCAGGGCACCCCCTTAACAAGTCTATTTAGTTTTGATAAGGTGATAAACGTCCAAGTATTTCACTTTTTGTAATGGAACTGTTGATGACCTCTTTTTATACGTAGCTTTGAGCCAATTGAATGAAAGTATTTTCAACAGTTTATATCATGCGTTCACGTTCTTCAATATCACAGTAAGCTCGACAGCTCACTTCTTCCTTTCTTGGATTTTTATTACAAATGGAGGGCGCAGCATCTGAGTCAGTCCTAACTATATACGCTTCAAAGGAAAGCGCTTTGAAGGAAAATAAAGCTGCATAAAAGCGAAGAATATTTTTGATGCGTATATAGAGATTCTAGTCTGTTTCTGAGCTCTCCGTATCATTATTATTATATTTATCTCTGATACACTGTTTAACAGGTTACCTGACAGCAGAGTTGTCACATTCGATTACACTTTTCCATGTATTTTTCGACACAAAACAAGTTACGTTGCACTTATTGCTTGGTTGTTATGATTGTGTTATTATTAAGAGCGCCTGTTTTCACAGGCATGTTTTCATACCTGAATGAAACTTGAAGCCTGTTTCCAAGAAAAATTTTTTTAATACCCCGGTGACCACACAATAATTGTAACGTAAATCTGTTTGGAGTCGTAGGATACACCAAATGGTGTTTCGTTAAGTCAACACTCTGTTGTTCGATATAACGTCATACGGTGTACTAACGACAACACCAGTAAGTGCTATTTTTTGGGTCTGAACAACTCTTTTCAGAATTCTTCGTTACGCAAAAAACAAGCAGAGGAAATCGTATCGTGAGTTACCTTTCACACCATATAAAGGCAATCGCACTTTGCGTTTGGTGTTGAAATTATAAAACGAAACTTCACATGGTGTAGCGTTGCACCCCGCGCGCACGTCACAATAAGCCCCAAACCCGCGGAGCGAGGCCGAACAACGCCGAGCCGGCCCGGACGCACCCGAAGACGCGCCGGGCTGGCCGGAGACGACACTCTTGTGCGAACGTGAGCCGACGAAAGAAGCGTCGACAACGCCACTTCTACGCTAAAGAAAAGGTCAGCTGATCCGTATTTGCTCCTCTGTGCAACCACCACGCTAATCACCTCCCCCTCCAGTCACCGCATCGCCCCACGGCACCCTCACCAAATCGCCCTCCCCCCCCCCCCCCTCCACACACACACACCTTCTCACTTACGCAATCATTTATACCTACTCATTAGTTTCAAGAAATTAGGCTTAAGTTCACGCTAATCGGCTGGGGCGTGACCAGCCGCCACGCGGGATCCCTCCTATTGTAATTTAGTTTTTAAGGCTTTTCCGAGACCCAGCAAAATACAAACCTTACCAAAAAAAAATACTATTTCGACGCGCACGACACTCACAACCCCGTCTCTCGTCTCCCCCTCCCTATTCATTTACAGTGCGAGGCCACCCCTCGTCACAAATTGGCGCCCAACGTGGGGCCCAACGTGAACTTAAGCCTAATTTCTCGAAACTAATGAGAAGGTACAAATGATTGTGCAAGTGAGAGTGTGTGTGATGAGTGGGGGGGGGGGGGGGGGGGATGAGCGGCGGGATTTGGTGAGGGCGCAGTCGTGCGATGCGGTGACTGAAGGGGGAGGTGATTAGCGTGGTGGTTGCACAGAGGAGCAAATACGGATCAGCTGACCTTTTCTTTGCCGTAGAAGTAGCCTCGTCGATGCTTCCTTCGTCGGCTCACGTTCGCACAAGAGTTTCGTCTCCGGCCGGCCCGGCGCGTCTCCGGGTGCGCCCGGGCCGGTTTGGCGTTGTTCGGTCTCGCTCCGCGGGTTTGGGGCTTATTGTGACGTGCACGCGGGCTGCAACGTCACAATGGTGTGGAAAAATCACACAGTTCAGTGTTGTCGACTTGATTTCCTGACCACTTTTGACACCGCCCTCATAACACCAAATCATACTTTCCGACGACTATATAATTTAACCTGGTGTTACATCGAGTGAACCACTTTGCAGTGTTAAATCTAATTAACCACATTCTGATGTCAATAATCAATGCACCAAACGGAGTTACTGATAATATCTCAGTTTGGTACACCTTCTTAACACCGGACGATTAACACTACTAGGTTACACAAAACTGGGTGGACCAATATAGAATTCGGACGCTGTGTTGAAATAGTGTTCAATTTAACACCAAATTTTTTACAGTGTAAAAACGCGTTGTACACCTCGAAAACGCGGGGATGCAAAACTCCTATACCGCCTAAGCGATCGAAGTAAAACTTGGGCAGTTGATGCCTTATTTTGGCAAAAAGTGAAGCCTCTTTGTAATTTTTCAAAATTTGGAAGAACAATTTACACATTGGTTACCACCCACAGAAATTGGCCAGATTTTCTTTATCAAATCTTTAACAAAAATAGAAATGAAACAAATAAATATTCTTTAAGACTAAATAATGTTAAAATAAGACCCTCTAATAACGTCAAATTTTTGGGTATGTTCTTGGATAGGGGCCTTAATTGGAACACTCATATCAAACATGTCAGCTATGGCTGTATACGCTCCATTACCGTTTTAAGATGTCTTAGGGGAGTGTACTGGGGCTCCGATCCCAGCATACTTCTCATGCTATATAAGTCATTAGTTAAATCTAAGATAGAGTATGGAGGACATCTGATCTCCCCATGTCAGGTCTCTGATTTCAACATTTTACAAAAAATTCAAAACTCAGCCATGAGAGTTGCCCTGGGTTACCAAAACAGTACACCTATCCAATGTCTTGATTGCCGAATGTGGCATCCCTTACTTAGAGTATAGCTCTGAACTTTTATGCTATAAATATATACTAAAAGACTTATCATACACAGACAGCCCTAATCAAGACTATCGAACTCACCGACGACTTGGCACATAACCCTATTTTCGAGCATAACCTTGACAAGCCTTTGATTGTCACTTGCTATCACAATTGTTGGTATCATGGTGATCTAATAATGCAAACATCCAAATTTTACAAATACGACATTGCATATGGGGTTCATTTCACTCCGGTGCTGTGTAGTGTTGCCCAGGGTATTGAGATCCAGGAGGCCCATATGACTTATTTAATGATATGTTCAACAGAGATAATGTATTAGATATATTCACTGATGGTTCTGAAATATCTGTTGACGAGAACCACTCTGTGGATTTCGCGGTTTGGAGCAGTAATGATTCTCTTATGATCTCGCGCAAAATACCGGACTTGTCACTTATTTTTACCGCCGAATGTTCAGCGATTAATTTCGCCTTAGACAGCGCCAATGAATATTACGCAACCACCAAATTGATGATATAGAACTTCACTGACTCCAAGGGCATCCTGACTGCCCTGGGCGGCATTCGTGGCCTGGAGGGGGAATCTCCACTATTGATGTGAATAAAGCATAAGATCTTTGAAATGACAAGTGAAGGTATTTCTCTGAACCTTTTTTGGGTTCCCTCTCATAGGGGAATATTGGGTAACGAGCACGCTGACTCTGCGGCAAGGAAGGCAGCAAGCAGTGGTGTTCTGGTGAATATTGCTATTCTTTATTCTGATTTTGTTGCCAAATATAAAAGAATTTGTTACCAAAATAACAACGAAAAAATTATCAGTATTAGCCGGGAGTAAGGCACTCTGTACTTTAAAAATTTTAATAGAAAGTCACAAAAACCATTGCTTCTCAAAATTGATCTACCCACAAAGTCTATCTCTGTTATTAACAGAATAAGAAGTGGCCATACATCACTTAATTTTAGTCTACATAAATATAAAATTGTTTGCAAATGTTTGCAAATGTGGAAATTTCACCGACTCAGTGGAGCACATTTTTTGGCAATGTGAATTGTATAATAAAGAAAGGGAAATATGTATTGTAAGCTCCAAAAACTGCAACCATATGGCCCATTTTTCATCATTTCCATCTTGGCTATCTTAAATCCTAGTTATTTACAAGTAATTTCTGGGTTCATAATGAATATAAACCTCAACATTTAGATCAATTTTATCCCTGTAAATAATTATTTTAGTTTTGTACAACCATGTGACCCCAGTTTAGTATTTAAATCTCGCGCATATATTTTGACACACCATACATGTTTATCATGCATTGTATATGTCGGAGGAAGGCCTCGAAAAGGCGGAGAGGATGAAGGATTGGCAGCACGTCGAGGTTTACCCATTGTAAAAGCGTGATGATCCCAACACGACCGGTCAATTCGCTTGCTTGACCGTGACTGCTAATTCACAATTGATAATATAAATCTCATTTTGAGTACCGAAATAATTCAATATCTGCTCAAAGTGAGCTATTTGAGAATTTTTTGGAATTTTGTGAACGTTAATAGCTTGTAAAACACATTAAAAAAAATCTGCCCACTACGGGTGATAGCTTGAAAATTTTTATATGTTATCACGGTTTTTTGAGAATTTTTTCAGATTTAAAAAAAATGGCGTTTTTTTAAATTTTTTTTTTTTAATAAGGGATGTTTTAAAAATCTAAAAAAAATATGAGGGTGTCTCTTAGGCTCAATGCGATAATATAAAAAAAAATAAAAAAAATCCGAGAGGGTGAGGGTCACGGGTTTACACACTTGGGATGGAATACCTCATATGTATTATAACGTAAAATACGTACGTTCCGAAACGCACACATAGTATTTTGATTATTTTTTTTTTTTTTTGTACTACGACGTAAAATACGTACATTTTTCAAAACGTACTCTTAGCATTTTTAAGTTTGTATATCGTAGACTATGTGTTATAAATTTAGATCTCACTTTGATAATTATATGTACAATAATGTAGCATACGCTGCCTTATTTTGGCCATGTAACTTACTGTTGGTGCCAATAAAAACCTTCTTCAATTCAATTCAATTCTGGCGGGCCTGGCAGCACTCACAGCTTTCGCCTTGCCGTACCCCCTTAAGCCCGTGGAATGCGTGGGTGATTGCTCCGACCAAGGTAGGCCGGTAGAGGGCTCTTCTAAGTTTTTACTGTGGTTTTCACGGCTCACGACGATAAGTCTTTCTTTCCTCCGTTCTCCTGGCCGATTCTAGTCTTATCGGACTAGGGCGGTGGCGGCAGAGGGATACAAAGCGGACGTCCAGTAGTTAAGCCTATTTAGTTCGGTCTTGGCGGCAATCGTGCTCTGTAGAAGACATCCGATTCTCCTTTGTGGCAGCTTCGACAGTATTTTATAGATGATGCGGAGTAGGCACGGGTACTAACTGCGAGGTCGGATGTATGGCTCGGGATGGGTGGGAAAAAGGAAAACAAAATCGTGAAAATTATTAACAGTACTTAAAATTACTTAGGTGACTATATCGATAGCCTGGGTTCCTTGCTGCTTTTTATTTAGAACGGGGATGACGGAGGTCAAATAACGTGGCGCTAATCACCGTGTTACAGTATATAGATAATTGGGAGAAGCTCAGAGATAGACAGTTGCCAACTAAAGAACAATTTTATTCGAAATTGAACGATCAGGGTATATCGGAAGACGACTATGCACACACATGTGAGGTTTGGCAAGCTTTCAACGTTCAAACGTTGGGCGAGTGTTCAGACTTGTACTTAGAGACTGACATTTTTCTACTGGCTGATGTTTTTCAAAATTTTCGACAGAGTTGCTGGACAACGTACAATCTGGACCAATTTAATTATTATACAGCACCCGGTCTGTCGTTTGACGCAATTTTAGAATTCACAGGTATCGAACTGGAGCCTGTCACCGATATTGATATGGTAATGTTTATGGAAAAAGGTATTCAAGGTGGTGTGTCCCAGTGTTCTAATAGATATAAAAAAGCTGACAATAGATACATAGGGAAGGCATTCAATCCAGAGCACGAAGAATCGTATCTAATGTACTTCGACATTAATAACTTACACGTTGCTGCTATGAGCTTTGCTCTTGTGATGGGCGATCTTGAAAATAAGAATCGATTAAAAAGTAATCGATGTTTAAAATCGATGTTCGGAAAAAACATCGGAACATCGATTAATTTACGTAATATTCTGTGAGGGCGTGAGGGGGCTTAAAGTTATTCAGCGAAGTAGCATTAGCGCAGAATTCAATTCAAACCTGAGATAGATAACGAAGTAGGTAGGTACTTCTAGATAATAAGGGAACAGGTTAATAAAATACATTTACATTTGATGCTCCAACTCATTCTTTATGCTTGTTTTAAGTGCTTAGGCCTTTTTATAGCTGAAAATAAATTTTCATACTTTGTGTTTTAAGTGTTTCTTCCAGCTCTCGTCCAAATAAGTCCTTCGGTTTGCATATACTGTAGAAATAAATTTGTTTGAAATTTTAGAACAATAATAACAGAAATTTATTGCTGAAGTATTGGAAATGGTAATAAATATTTACCTTCATGAAAGTGCATAAAATGCGGGAGGCAAAATCAAGATTAGATGGCCGCATTCGGCAAAGAATTTTGCGAGGTATTCAACAAAGGAATCAACGAAGAGTTCGACCATTCGGGTATTCAGGTAAGGAAAATTAAAATTGTTGCAGATGAATCTTTGTAAGTTTTTTAGTAGTAGGAAAACATTAAAACATGTGATTGTACAAGAGACATTGACAAACAAGAAAATGAAATCGCATACTAGATATTAGAACATTAACACCAAAGGTGGAAAACGTACACAACCAGAAGAACCATTACGGGGTTATATCAGAGTAGTTAGTTAAGTTATTCAAAAGGAGTTGTCTTGAGATACATATACAAATTTTTCTTTCGAATTATATATTCAAACAAAGAGTTGTAATTCCAGACGGATGTTATAATACGTTATGCTCGGACAGAAGATTCCACAAGAAAAATTTTATGGATGTAGTTGCATTGACAAATGTGTACACGTACCTCAATGGACCTACTTTTGAACGATAATAGAAAAACTTTTAGAAATGAACAAGTGGTTGAAGAGGTAGAAATTCGCTACTTTCCTCAGTCGTCTGCTCAGACCCCCCCCCCCCCCCCCCCCTCCCCGGCTTTGTACAAAATATCACACTATGCCCCAATCCACTAGTGTAAGGGAGCTTAGAAAAAGTAACCGATTAAGATGCTCACCCGTTAACCTACTTCGTCTATCCGGCTTTATACAGCCGGCTTGTCAGAACATCCTTTCTGATGCAGGAGACGTCCCAACTATGCTTATGTACTGCATTGCAAGATTGTGCAGTGATGGAAAAGCGTGCTAGATCGATTCCCAGTATACGAATGGATTTTCCATCCGAGGAATGACGGGCGAGTCAAATATTGACGTATTTCTGAACTTACAGCATCGTCGTGAGTAGTTGTACTGGGATTCTTCGCAATTAAACTGTCATGGAAGCCCCAAACACTTTGTTCTAAACTTAGATCTCCCTGGACTGATTGTCTTTCTTTGTTTGGCTGTCTTTGCAGTGCATTGCCTTTCAAACTGATGTTTATGCGTGCAATTGCTGCAGCAGCTGCTGATGCACTTTGAAAATGCATTTTCTTAAAGCGTGGATCAAGTATCCTCGCCACACCAAGAACTGGGCTGAATTCAAAATCCTCAAATCTAATATCAATTGCGGATTGCAGATTCATTTTAAAATTAATACCAACTGCAGATAGAGGCTCTATGCCATCAATCGCTGCTCTCATGCAGCGGATAATAGGAATAATGATGCTGCAGGTCGGGTAAGAGTCCCCACTTAGCTCGGTAATTACAAAACGTACTGGTTTCATGAGTGAAACAAGCTCTTTTAATATCTTGACCTCGTCCCGCATCAGCATGTCCGGTGGGTTGGCGCATTTTTAAATTACTGGATACACATACTCTTCCAATATCAGAAACCGCTCCATCATATCCAGGCTAGAATTCCATCGAGTAATCACATCTTGAAGGAATTTCAGTGTAGTACCTTGAGTTTTTTCAAGTGTACTGACACTTCTTACTTTTAATATAAGGGCCCTTGCTTCAGGCATGTTCATTAGTGCATCAGGAACCAGACGGGAAGCGATGTGTGCAAAACATGCAAGTTGCCTGTCCTTTCCAACTGTTTCAATTATGGATTTTTTAATGTTGGCTGCACTATCACAAACAACTCCACTTATTTTTGTTATGTCCAAATTGAAATCTTCAATCACAGAATCGAAAGCCTGAGCAAGGTAATTCCACGTATGGTTGTTAGAGGTATAATGGAAACACACCGAAGTAGTATGGGGGCACTTTGGGGCGTCACAACAAACCCCCCTCCCGCCCCTCTCTGGCGCCAGCCCCTCGCCTAGGAGTGACTTTGGGGCGCGTTCCCCTTCCCCCGCCGCCCCTCGCCAAGGAGCGGATTTTAGGACGCATACCGCTACCCCCTTGACCAGAAGCGATTTTCGGGGTGCTGTTGGGGCTCGTTCTTCCTTCATTCCTGTTCTTCGCGGCGGTTGTTTGTGTCACTGACTTTACCCTGTCAGTATTTACCTTAAGGCTTGCTTATACTTGGAAAATGTAGACATGCTTTTCTAATGTTAAACTATAGTCGTACTTAGATATATATTCTAACGTAGCATTTTTTTTTATCCTCGTTACAAGTGGCTCCCCGAACCTTAGGCGGGACTCTAACAAGGGATTTCGTGACAAGAATGATTATCTAATTCGTAAAGAGCGCCAGGACAAGGGTCACGCATCCGAAACACTGAGAGGGGACCCTTTACAGGCTAGCGAATGGAGTGTTACAGGGTCTTTTTGTTTCATTTTGTTTTGAGTATTTGCGACACCAACCAGGGAGATAGACGACGAATTCAAGAGTGTGGAACCGGCCGTAGAGAGAGACCTCAACGGAGGATACACCGCGAGCGAAGGGTCTCACACGAGGCTACGGAGGGAGCGCCAACGCCGAGCTCTGCCGCGAGGGAAACCAAGGCGGACGAGATTCCCGCTGTTGGCCAGCGAACCGTAGCCTGCCTTCCTCGCGATACACCATCATGCCAACGGTCGTGCTGCCTCTACGCCACTGACGAGGACTGAACACCGGAGAGTCCAACGACCAATCTGCGAGCCGCGACAGCGGAAACCGACGTTAGCGATAAGCTAGAATTTAAGAGACGTGTAATTCGATACCCAATAAGATTCGTCACATTTCGGAAACGACAACGCTTCGGCTTGAATTTTTGGCTCGGGGTGACGGAGCAGGACACTTGCGTCCTGGTGCTGAATCTAGCGAAGGCTGCGAAAATTTTGTAAAAATAGTTTTTTGGGTTATTGAGAGAGTTGCGCGATTGATCTTAAAATTTTGGGATTCGCGGAAGACGGGACTATTGTCCAATTGTCGTGACGGAGATTTTTCTGGTCTGGATTCATTGCGGTAAGCGCTATTGCTTCTTTGCGGACAAATTTCGAGAACGGTTTAGGTCGGCGCACCGGGTAACGGTTGGCCATGTTGAATTGCATCAAACAATACTCGAAATTCGTTTGCCGATTTCCTTGGTTGGTGGCCGGAGCTTGATTTTTTTTTTGCCATAGCGTATCGAGTCAATTTTGGCTATTGTACATGTTGAGTAGAGTCTGTAACGATATTTATTGTTATTAGGTGTTTGAATTAAAATTATAAATACGTTGAGCGAACTCCACAATATTTAACAAAATATATGTATAAATAAAAGAATAAATAAGTAGAAATAAAAGGGACAGTGACGCGATGTAAAAGGGCAATAGCCAGTCAATTAAATATATTGTAAAAAAAGATAAAAAAATATATGTATAAATAAAAAAAAATCATCCGCACACGCACATAAAAATAATGTCAAACAACACTTGATGAAACATAAATAATTTAAAAGAATGACACAGATTTCACAGAACAATCTCTCTTTTGTTGTGACTTATCTTTTTCGTCTAGTCTCTGTCTTCAGTCGTCGAGTCGGTCCGTGGCATTTTATGAAATAATATAGAGCCCAACAGGGTCGGCGATATGTTTAAGTGTGGGTATATATTAACTGAATATTTAAAATACTGAAGATTGTAGGAGATAAGTTTGCTTGGTCAAGTTCATGTGTCGTATCTTGTTTAGACCACGTCTGTGGGCCGACTGACAATAGGCAGTGAATCCCAACGTATCGCACACATACACCTCAAAACCAATCTCATATACCATACCCAGGCCCCTACACCTTCCACTGATATCGCGCCCAACCATCGACGAGTCTGGCGCTCTGATATTCGAATCTCACAAGTCATTCGTTTCGTTATTTGCGAGCAGCCCAAATTCCGCTGCATAGGGTCAAGTCGCGTTTGCGTGTTTAGAAAGTGTCACCTCTCGTGTAGGTCGCGTATCGCTAAGTGTGAGCACTCTGTTTGGCTGGGTTATTATTTCTAGTTTCCTTGTTTGATTTGTTCCGGAAAATAGTGAAGTTTCGGATGCGTCGCGATTAATCGCTTCGATTTAAGTTGTTAAGTAAGAATTACTGTCGAGTTACTTGTAGGGTATGTTTTGCGATTAGCGCGATAATTCTGTTTCGGTTTGGCGATTAGCGCTGATATTTATAATTAAGGGGAGGACGGTCACGAGTAGCGTGTTCGTATCGTTGTCGATTTTCTGTATTTTGATTTTTGTTTTGTTGATCTCGTTGAGACGAGGAACGCGACTAGCGCACGTAGATTTAAGGTCTAGTTAAGATTTGATTTTCTTTCTATTCTGTTTGTGGAATCGCGGGAGGCGAATTGAGTAGCTGTTTCTTTTTCCTTTTGTTTTGTATCGCCTCGATTTTTTTGAATATATTATTTTATTTTATTTTGTTAAATTCTGTATCGTGTCGAGTGTCCGTTCTTTCTCTCCGCAAAACTACCCACCCCCTCTCCGCGGTACCGAGCTACCTGGCATAGAGAAGGACAGCCGAGGAATTGCGAAGGTAAAGATTCGAGGCGTGTTTATCACGCCAGGCGCCAAACAAAATTTCGCGATAGCTTTTGTAAGCTGTAGATTGCATCGCGGGTTGCCGAATCATTGTGCACCAGGTTAACTCTTGGGAACTTCTCCGGGTGACCAAGAGCGGCGAAAAACCTCGTCACAATACTTATACGAGGATGCGGATGGATAAGAAAATGGAAACAAACAAACACGACGGCGTATACAAATTAAACTTATTACAGATTTATTCTGACATTAAGGATACAAATAAATGCAGGTTTATTCAGGTGATACATATACAAATAATATAAGAGTTATCACTAAACGTTTGCTTGTTGCTGGAGCAAGATATTTTTATTCGTCATGGTTATGGCGCGCCACATTACCACTATACCTATAATAATTATAGCAGTCACCAGTAATGTCAGTATCAGCCACGGATAAGGTTGTTCTTCGGACGCGTACAATGACTCAGTTACAACATCAGCGTTCGCTTGGCGGTGGGTAACAGCGTTGATCCGCGCCTCTTCGTACGAAAAAATTCTTAGGGTAACGCTGACATTGCCTGCCATTTCTTCCCGATTTATTGTGAGTTTGGTGGATTGGTGGAAGGTGGATTTCTGCATAACTATGGTGGGTTGATACGGTTTCTGGCGTTTCGCGGGTGACTGGAAGTTCTCGTCCTGGGTTCCGGTGCCTGTGGTGAATGTTTCCTTTTCCTCTGGATCAGTCACTTCGGCATCAGTAGGTACTTCAAATCTGATGGCTCGCTTGCCATGTGCCGTTGACAATTCGATATTGCAGTTACCAAGCTCAATTCGATTAAAGTACCATTGTGCATCGGTGTATCCTTCTATGTCGAGGTATTCAGTAATGTTGTCCAGCTCATCTGCCAGCCTCGACCAGGACGAAGGTGACAATCCCACACCCCGCGATGAGTTGTTGACTAGTTTGATGACCGGCTCAAACTGATCGTCGAACCGTAACCCGAGTCCGATGACTATTTTCTTCGTAAAGGAATTATTCAGACCGTATGTTGTCGACAGCACAAGATTTTTCTCAGACTTATTTAAAGCCCTCGTGAAGGTTTTATAAATTTTATTCGCGTTTCCCATTGGTGCAGAAGATCTTGATGTAGCTATAGTTCACGTGAGGATCCTTTCGTAGTTGTCGCAAGACTGACACACCCCCACGTCTGGGTCGATTATACAGGGTGTGATTCCCCCGCCCCTGCTAAACGCTCTTGGTAACGCAACTGAAAAGAGTTAACAGGAATCTAATGTCGCGGATCATGCAGGGGATACCCACCAGACTGTATTAAACACATGCCATTGTTTATATCTCGTTTCCGTTTTCACGAGGGGAGTAAAACAGATGCAATTTATCAAGGGGTAGAATACCCAGACATTATAAGTGACCGAGTTGATATACATAGATATTATAAGAAAGCAAGATGGCGAAGAGGTCTGTCAGTGTGTATAGTGTGGCCACATGCCCTTACGGTATGCTAAAAGTGATCTCTCCGGGGTCTCATCTCGATGTCGCAAGGTGAGTCTACGATCTCCAGCGGTCAAAGCTGAAATAGGTTTATACCTCGTGTCCGTTACGGAAGGCGGTGCAAATAATTGCCGTCTATCGAGGGATGTATATGTAGTCATTACAAGAGAAGAAAGATGATGAGAAGGGTTGCGGGTGTATACAGTATGGTTCATGTTATGTGAGTGATGTTTGGGCCTTGCGCCGGAGGACAGGCTGGACCCCACTTTCCGTGGTACACCCTTACGGTTTGTTGATTGTTATGCCTTAGAGAACAGCGAAGGGATCTCACCGGTTGACCCATTTCGATATCGTATCATTCATAGGATGTTACAGTGAATAGGCCGGTTCTCGCTTCACCCCCTACACCTAACGGGGTCAGCGTTTGATATAACTGCGGGGCAGCGAAAGGATGCTGAGGGAATCTTATTGCGTGTTTGTCAACATTCCCGTAAAATTAACGTACTCTCTTGCAACCAAAAATCGCAGGTAGATGATACTACGAAGGATTGGATGCTAGCGCTTGTACTGTACGTCCTGTATTTGTGTGACATATTCTGATTTTGTGGTCTAGCGATAGATCCTCCGACGCTGACATGTAGTCTGTATTGGGTAGAGGACTGATATCTTGGTCGACGTGGCTTTGGTTTATTTTTCAGCCCATCTACGGGTGCCTCGGCACTAGCTGCCGCGGAGGGTTTACGTTAGCGGGTCATAGTAAAATTTCATACACTTAAGAAGCAGTGGGTTAGCGTATTGTATTAGCATTTGGTCTAAACAAAGCCCGACCTACTGAACTTATAAATAGTTGTGCGCTCTGAGATCTTCGCAGTTTGAAAATCCCTTTGCTGAAGAATAGAACCCTATATTTCGAAATGTGTAAAATCTCAGAGCTACGGTACGCTGTGGTGAAGGCGGCTAGTTTAGCCCGCAAGGGCAACGATGTTCTTCGACGCGTGCGTCCCGTTTTCCGTCGGGAGGTGTTGTTCCGGATGACACCGGCGGAATTGCTTCGGCAATTGCGGCACCTCCTGGCGGTCTGCGGGGCACGGGTACTGGCTCTCCTCCATGCCAGCGGAGCATTAAATAATTTTGAGTTTCTCAGTGCGGCCGTGCGGGTGATCCGTAGGCGGGGTGCCTCCCGTTTCGCGATTATTCGTGGGTTGATGGCCGAGTTTGAGGAGCGCACAGGTGAGTTTGAAACGGTGTTTGTGCTACGAGTGGTGTAGGTTTCAATCATTGTGGAATTTAAATAACCGGATATCCGATATGGGGTAGAGAATGAAGAAAGATACAATGTGGAAAGAATTACATCGAGTTTTTCATCCGCTAGAATTAAGATCGATGCTGATGGATACAGCGGAGAACGAAGTTGCCCTCAGCGCGGCCTGTGCGAGATGCGAGGAGATTGATATGCAACGCGGGGTGGACGAGGCGATGGCTGTGGAGGAGGCTGCGCAACCGGTTCGCGATGGTAACCCCAGATGATTTGCCTGTTCGATATGACACCGCATGGAGTATCCGTGTGTAAATATATTGTGCGTGAACGGTATATCAAGTTTTCTATCCGTTAGATTTCTTATCATTGCGAAACGGGACGCCGAAAACCGAAGCATCTCTACAGGAAGCATGTGCGACTTGCGAGAAGCAGGCAGCGCCTGCATGCAATCAACAAGCAGATGGGTCCGTAGAGAGGGTGAATTCTGCCGAACGGGACGGTAAGTCCAGATAATTTGTATGTTCGATATACCGCACCGCGGAGTACCCGTGTGTGAATACGTCGTGTGTATGCGAGCTGTCTTTCAAGACGTTGAAAAAAAAAGTCTTCTTTATCGCGTATACTGATAGAAGTTATTGCGTCCGTTGCAGAAATCGATTTATCACAGGCGTCAACCCTGGTGTTGTCGCGCCCGAGACCAATAGAAGCTTTGGATATTCAAGGTATAGGAAAAGTTTTAAAACGGGAAGTAACTAGGGTATTCTGATGTGATCTCACGCACGATTTCTTTTCGGGCAGATAATTAGAGCCGGTCGTTCTTCGCGAGCCAGAAGAAGCAGGGGTAGAAGAAGAAGATGAAAAAGGGAACAGTTATGAAATATCGCCGATGGATGAGGCTGTGATATTCTCGTGGCAGCTGTCTCCCGAGAGTAGAGTGTTCACACAGCTAACATTAACACCGCCTCCGGAGGATGAGGATGATTTTTAAGCTGTGGGGAAGTAAACACGCGGGTACTCGACAGTGTGCGTTTCTAGTAAAATCTACGAGATTTTACAATACCTATTGGATTGACGGTTCGTTACCGCAGGATTTAGGATGAATTTTGTTTTTGTATGTACAACAGAGAATCCCATTGTCAGACGAGATGCTGGCCCATATGGCATTAACGAGGGTGCCAGTCCTTCGGTTTACAGACCGGTGGGGGTAGAGTCAGGATGAATCGCGATAACGATTCTGACGCGACATTAGAGTCCGACGATGACGATGACGAAGACGACGACGACGAGACAGAGACAGCTAACTCTGGAAGCACGGGCAGGGAAACGGAACGGGAGAGTGAAGCTGCGAGTGAGTCTGAGTCAAGTCAGACATCCGAGAACGGGGCTAGTTCACTGGGTAACCGTTTTACGGTTATCGGTGAATCGTCGAAATTTATTCGTAAATTCGCTGTCACTGGGTGCGAATTACGAATAAAGATCGCGGCCCCTGAATCGGGTGTTAATCTAGTGGTGTGGCTGTAGCACGCGTTCAGAGACCTGCATGCGTATGCCGTAGCAACGTGCCGTAGTAACGACTACATAGGTTTCACGTTTAGCGCTGATATCTTCAGTCAAGGCCCTGCGTGGTTATCGTTCCGTCCGGTGAGGGACTCGCGGTACACTGACCTTTGGAAGCTAGTTTTTAGCGTAGCCCAGAGCGCATCAGAGTTTGGCGTTGACAGTGTCTTTACCGTGACGGTACACAGCGTTGGCGTACCGACGGGCCGCGGAAAGCCGAAGCCGATCACGCATGCGGGGGTATTTAAAAAATCCGTCGTGCAGATCATCAACAGCAACGGACTGTGCCTACCTCGCGCCCTCGTTGTAGCCAAAGTTCACGCCGAAAGGGGCCCGGCCCGCAGCGGCGCCCTGCACGAGGATTACGAGATGGTGAGATTTGCTAGGTCAAGCATCCAGCGTGCAGAGGCTCGTAATCTTTTTGCGAGCGTTGGTGTAGAGATTCCGCCAACAGGGTGCACGGTGTATGAAATCGCACAGTCCGGAACTATCTGGCACGCGAGGGATTGCTTATCACAGTGTCCGAGTTGGGGAGGCTAGGTACCGGCGAAGCGGCATTTTACGACGGAACTGCCGTGGTGAGAGCAACCGGAACAGGCGATGTCTGGCACCGTTTGAATCCGCTGTACTATCCAGACGAACAGCATTATTGTCCGATTGTCAATTTAACCGCGGCGGCAGCAGGGGCCTTCTTTCGTCAACCCTGCAATAGAAAATTTAACACCGGGTACGAACACCGATGCTGTGAAAAGTGCCCACAGTGCCTCGCATCGCCACCGTGCAACAGCGAGTCTCACGAGATCCAGTGTCCCGATTGCAGGCGCATGTTTCGCGGTAACGGCTGCCTGGAGTATCACCGCAGGATCGGCTCCTTCAGTCCGCGTCGCTCCGTATGTACAACACTGCGTTTATGCCTGGATTGCGGGCGATTCGTATATGTTTCGAGGCGAAATCACATTTGTGAAACTCGTTTTTGCACCACGTGCCGATGCAACAGACCATACAATCACTACTGCTACATGACGCCACTAAAAGACGCGACCAGGCCGAAACATTACATCTTTATTTTCTATGATTTTGAAACGCAGCAATGCGAGACGGTGGACGGTGATGCGACGACGAACATACATGTGCCAAACCTGTGCGTAGCGCACCAAGTGTGTACGCAATGTATCCACAAACATGACATATCGAACGGCTGTTACGCTTGCGGGCTCGTACGTGAGTTCGTTTTCAGGAGGGATCCGATGAAGGAGCTGGTAGACTTTGCTACTCGGCCCGTTCACGACTTTGCACGTATTGTATGCATTGCACACAATGCAAAAGGTTTTGACGCGCAATTCATACTGCGGCATAAGGTTGAGCAGGCTGGAAATCCGCCGCAGGTCATCTTAAGCGGTAGCAAGATCATTATGCTAGAAACGGGGCACACCCGTTTTCTAGATTCTCTAGCGTATATGCCTATGGCATTATCGGCGCTACCGAAGGCATTTGGACTACCGGCTGCTTCCGTGAAAGGTGTATTCCCTCACCTTTTCAATACTCCTGAAAACGTTGGTTACGTGGGACCGCTTCCCGCAGCAAAGTTTTACTCTCCGGATACCATGGGTAGCGATGCGCGAGCAGAGTTTTACTTGTGGTACGACGAGGCTGTAACGAATGATCAAGTGTTTGACTTTGATGCGGAATTGCTGTCGTAATGCCGGTCGGACGTCGATATATTGCGGCGCGCGTGCGTAGCATCCAGGGACGTATTTCTGGAATGCGGCAGAGTGTGTCCCTTGACCGAGAGCATGACAATTGCCTCGGCTTGCTCGGCGGTGTTCCGTAAGAATTTCTCAAAACCAGAGCGAATAGGTATCCTGCCACCGGGCGGCTATCGACTTGCGGACGCCCAGTCTCGCAAGGCTCTGGAATGGCTAGTCCTGAAGAGGCGCGAGCTGGGCATTTACATCAGGCATGCCAGAAACGGGTGTGAGTTTCGGATTCCGGAGACAGGTCGCAAGGTGGACGGATACCATGTTGCGGGCGAAGGCACGCGGCACATCTTCGAGTTCCAAGGGTGCTTCTGGCACGGCTGTCGCGAATGTTTGCGGATCAACCGCGACAGACGTAACGTTAATGGTGAGTCATTGGACAAGCGTTACGAAGAAACTCGTGCGAAGACCGAGCGTATGCGTGAACTGGGTTACCGCGTGACAGAGCAGTGGGAATGCGTCTTTGATCGAGGCTTGAGGGAGAACGAGGAGGTGAGGGAGTACGTGGCGACACACCCGCTGACCGCTGCCACTGCCACGAGTGAAGCGCTCAACCCGCGTGATGCGTTCTACGGCGGTCGAACGGGGAACACTTTCCGATACTACGACGTGAAAACGGATGCAGCGGGCAACGCGTGCGAGGAAATACGATACGTCGATGTTTGTTCGCTTTATCCGTTCATCTGCAAGAATGGATGGTTCCCGGTTGGCCACCCGACGGTCTACGTTGGAGAGGAGTGTAAGCTCCTGACAGGGGCGAGCGGTTGCGACATCACGCGAGTCGAGGGGTTGATCAAATGTCGAGTTTTACCGCCGCGAAATCTTTATCACCCTGTTTTGCCGGTGCGCGTGCATGACAAACTCATGTTTACTTTGTGCCGCTCATGTTGTCAGAGTTAGCGTCAGGGCGAGTGTAGACATGATGACGAGGCCGCGCGAGAATTCGAGGGCACGTGGGTGTCCGTTGAATTGAAAAAAGCCGTGGAGATGGGCTATAAGATCAAGAGCATTCGCGAAATCTGGCAGTATACGGTAACATCTTTTGATCCGACTACTCGTCAAGGTGGGCATTTCGCCGACTACATCGACACCCTCCTCAAAATTAAGCAAGAGGCAAGCGGCTGGCCTGCTGAATGCGAGGACGAGTCGGCTCAAATGCGGTATCTTGACGAGTACGAACGTGTCGAGGGTAAACGGCTAGATCGCGACCGTATTGCAAAGAATCCCGGTATGCGATCGGTCTCTAAATTATGTCTAAACTCATTTTGGGGTAAGTTTTGGCAACGTAAGAACCTGGTAAAAACGGAGGTTATCAAGACGCGACAGCAGCTGCTCGAGCTTTTGACCAACCCTGAAGTCGAGGTGTCCGGTTTGCTGCCTGTAAACGACGATGTACTGTACGTGCGTTGGTCGCACGCGCAACACAGCGTTGAACCGTCAGCACTGGCGAACGTCGTGATTGCCGCGTACACGACTGCTCAGGCTCGACTGAAGCTCTACTCGTACCTCGAAAAACTCGATCGGCGCGTTCTCTATTACGATACCAATTCAATGATTTATACCCGGAACCACCACCGACCAAACGCGTATGAACCTTCTATGGGTAACTTCCTTGGCGATCTAACGGACGAGCTGGAGCCTTACGGCCGTGGGAGCTTTATACGGGCTTTTGTCTCTGGGGGGCCAAAGTTCTACGCTTTCATCGTCAAACGTCCGAATGGTGAAGAGGTTGAGATTTGCAAGGTGAAAGGTATAACGCTGAACCACACGGCGAGCTCGAAAATTAACTTCGAGGCCATCAAAGGGATGGTGGTAGAAGCCGCTGCACCCATCAATTTGGAGTATCGTGCTATTCGCCGTACGGAACTGCTGCGCGCAGTGGTGACTCGCTCCGAGTGCAAAACGTGCAAGCCGGTATTCGCGGAAAGGCATTGCTGCGTGGACAGTTTCGACACGCTGCCCTACGGTTACCGCGCTGGGTGATGATCAACCCAGCCTCCAAACAGTTTCACGCTCCCGCTTCCGTCTTCTCACCCTGCGGTACAAACGCCCGGACGGAAGTTTAGAAGCCACGCGCCCGCTTGATCGACAGACAAACAAACAGACAGAGACCACCGAAGGGCTTCTTACCCCCATCCATCTGTTATTCGAACCGGCGAGACTCTCGTGCCCGGACACCCTAGGAGAAACCCGCTTGTATGCGCCCCACCCAGCTGTATAAAGGTTAGTACCCCACGTAAATCCTAATCCAGCATGGAAAATTGTAAAAAAACAAAAATCTCAGATTGCACGTGAAAAATCTAGCCCTTCAACCGCAGTGGGGCGCGCTGCTTTCAAGCTGATATCACAGCGCGCACGCGTACGAGCGAGCTCATGGCGTACGCGTCTCACGCTCAATCAGCTAGTACGTTTATGACCGTGCCGATAAGCTCGTACCTGCGTGGCCCGCGTGCGCTCAAATATGCTCATGGTCAGCGCACGAAGGGGTACCGCCGCTGCCGCCGCCGCCACTGCCGCCGCCGCGAACAGGCTTGCATAATAAAAGAACGTGTCTTCAACTGATTAAATTTTTATAAATCGCGCATCATCTCTGGATTCTTCTTCGTCTTCTCACTTTGCTCAATAATCCCGCTCATCGATGACGGACACACGCTGGAAACATCCGTTTTCGGCCATCATCGCCGGTCCATCAGGATGCGGCAAATCGAATTTCGTCAAGAATTTTCTTCGTCATGGTTCGTCGATGTGCGACACAAAATTTAGTCCCGTGATATAGTACTTTGACGAATGGCAACCGTTGTACGTCGGAAATAAGGGTATAGAGTACCGCGACGGGTTACCCAAACACGCTGATTACGACGGCGATAAAAATCCGAAACTCTTGATAATTGACGATCTCATGCCAGAGGCTTCAAACAACGTTGGCATGGATCTTTTCACCAAGGTCTGCCATCATAAGAATCTCAGCATCTTCTACATAACGCAGAATCTGTTTCACAAGGGACACGGTCAACGAGATATTTCCCTCAACGCAAACTACATAGTCTTCTTTAAAAATCCACAGGATCGCGCCCAGATTCAGCATCTCGCCAGGCAGGTATATCCCGAGGATCCGAGGTTTGGTCAAGAGGCCTATCACGACGCTACTGCAGCGCCGCACGGATACCTACTTCTCGATCTCAAGCAATCCACTCCAGAGAATTGCCGTTTCCGGTCAAATATCTTTCCTTCGGACGAAAATCACTATGTCTACGTTCCGCGAAAGGATATGAAGGTCAGCAACGCGCATCGTGTTCCAGTCGTTCAGTTGTGATGCCTTGAATACGCCGTACCGTGCCCGGACGCAGCTCGTGCTGGTTTCACCGAAGCAAACACCGCAGCGCTGCACGCCTTGCAGAAATTGAACCCGACGCAGAGATCAGCATTGCTACGCACAGCAGATGATTCGTTGGTGAAGACCATTTGTGAGTGTGCATTGAACACCTTGGAGGGTAACGTAGTACTGTCCAGAGCGCAGAAAATTCGTCTGGGGCGTCATAAACGGACATTACGAAGATTGGCCAGCAACCAGGGTACCTGCAAGTCGAAAAAGCGATTTTTTGTTCCACGTGGGAACGGTGTCCTCGCCCTCTTACTCGCACCGATGCTCGGTACTCTAGCTTCCAGTCTCTTCTCCAAGTAACAAGATGGAGCGTACAAAGAAGATGGTTTTAATTCCGATGGAAAGTATGGAGAGATTTCAACAACAGGTCAGCGAGGGTATAGCCGCTACGTTTTCCCCTGGAAATACATCTACCACTCGCACCGATCCCGCTTCAAGGCTCGACAACGAGATGAAGGACATCTTGAACCAGCCGTCGAAAGACGATGCAGAAAAGTGGAAACTATATCAGCAGGTACTTCAACGATATTTGTTTTTTGCAAACGACGCACGCAAGCCCATGAAATTAGATGTTCTCGAGGAGAAGGAGGAGGATGAGGAGGAGGAAGACGGAAACGCAGCCGAAGAATCAGTGGTATCACCCGGCACAGCTGCGAGCCCTGACAATGTTCAAACACAGTCAAAGAAAGTCGTGTCAGCAGTACCGAAAAAGTACCGCACAAAGGCCGAAATGCTGATGCGTGATCTCGGTGGCGTACCGGAGCGATTTACATGGGATGCCACAGGAACCGTCACGATAGACGGCGTTACAGTTCCCGGGGCAAACATCGTCGACCTGGTCAATCATACCATGCGCTCCAGGAAGACTTTTACTCCCGCAGGGGCTGGTCAGTTTGCACGGTTTCTTCACACGCTCAACGTGCCCCGAGAATACGTGGGGAACGATACGCTTTGCACAGAAATACGCACATTCGATGCGCCGGGTCTATCGAAGGGCACTCCGCAACAACCGTTGACACGCACCGGTAACTCGCCAACGAAGCGGGGCAAACGTTACACCCGTGTCCAGCCGATCTCACGACGTAGGATACGCCCTACGCAAACGCGTCACCGGGACAAAATCTAGTTGGAAAACACTTCAGCTGAAAAAGAAAAATGACGACTCTGCTTGAAGAAGCGTATTACGATCCCTCGCATACCGCCGGTTACGCTGGGGCACGAATTCTGGAACGCCTTGCGCGCAAAATCAACCCTCGCGAATCGGGGAGAAAATGGCTGGCGGCTCAGGATGCCTACACGTCACACAAACCCGTGCACAGAAAATTTCCGAGAGCAAGGTACAGCGTTTCCAACATAGACGACGTGTGGGAAGCTGATCTGGCTGATCTGAGTTCCATGAAAGGGCGCAACAATGATTTCGTTATCTCCTGGTGGTCATCGACGTATTGAGCAAGTACGCTTGGGTGGTCCCGCTAAAACGAAAGACTGCCGCAACCGTTGCTGAAGGTTTTGAGCAAGTGTTACGCACTACGCCGCGCAGACCCGACCTGCTGCAAACGGACAAGGGTAAAGAATTTGTCGGGAGCGCTTTTCAGAAGATACTTCGCGACAATGAAATACGATATCGTGTTACACGTAATCCTGACATCAAAGCAGCTATCGTGGAGCGATTCAATCGTACGCTCAAGAAACGTCTGCGGCGCTACTTCACGCACAAAAGGACGCGACGCTACGTTGATGTTCTGCCGCAAGTCGTGCAAGCCTACAACAACACGGTTCACTCGAGCATTGGGATGGCACCGTCGGAAGTGACGCTTCGTAACGCTGCAAAGGCACGTGCCTACATGCAAAAGCGTTATCCACCCCGTCTAAATGGCAAGCCGAGGTTCGGCAAGAATGACTTGATACGAATTAGTAAAACCAAGGGCACGTTCGAGAAAGGCTACGTGGCAAACTGGAGCGAAGAATTATTCAAGATCCGTCGAGTGCTTGCGCGTTTGCCGATAGTATACGTCTTGGAAGATCTCAACAGCGAGGTGATCGACGGTTTGTTCTACGAGCCTGAACTTCAGCGCGTGGAGGGGGAAAACACGTAGTTGATAAAATTGCGCACTACCGCGGCATAACCCTCAGTCTCTCTTGGTTCATCGTCGATCTCGTGCAGCAAAGGAAACGAAAATGGCCCAGGATCAGTTTTACCTAACTTTACCGAGCAACAGCTCGATGCAGTTTTTTCCGGAGAATCGGACGTGCTGTTACATTACACAGTTACTGCGTCAGATACAATTAACGGGTGAATGGGAGGCCGAGATCCACTATCCGCTTACGTTTGAAGACCCGCCAGGGTACGTGCCACCGAAAGATGAAACGGCTCCCTGCGTAACGTACTGCGGTTCAGCTGAAGATGGTGCAGTTGTGACATCGGAGTGCAAGGTATCCGAAACCGACAAATCATCAAGGATCCCTGGCTGTCAGATGTTTATTTATTGCGACCTAGTGGAACCACGCATCGCTGGAGACGTTTACGCACCGCTGTTACGAGTCATTCAAACATGTGGTAAAGACAGCACCTCACGAGGCGAATCAGAGATGAAAACCTTATCACTGCTCTACTACGTGCCACTGATGCTGACCAACTTTCATACCATCGAAATCGATATAAGAGATCAATTCGGAAGACCAGCGCCATTCGCGCGCGGGACTTTGACGGTTACGCTGCACTTCAGACGAGTTCAGTAATTGGATGAAATCACGTTGAAACGGGGGTAAGGAGTTACGCCGCAAAAATAAAAAGAGAAAGAACACCAGATACAACATGACCCATTACGCGCATCATTACGAAGCTCAACTTGGCGATGGAGGCATAGAAACGGTTTACCGAGGTGCACCACATCAGCGAGGACACGGAATCGGGAGCTTCTTGGGAGGCCTGTTTCGTCGAATATTTCCGTTGCTGACCAGTGGTGCCAGAGCGGTCGGAAAAGAGGCACTGCGTGCAGGGATGAGCGTTATGTCAGATATAAACAACGACACACCGTTCAAACAGCCAGTCAAGAGGTGAATCGCAGAATCGGGACATAATTTGAAGAGAGCTGCTGAAGAAAAGATTGATAAACTTATGAAGGGGTCCGGCTATAAAAGGCGTGCCGTAAGATTAGCGCGTCAGTCAAACATCGCCCGCGTGAACAGTCTTGTCGACGCGCGACGAACAGCTGCTACAACGGGAAAAATTAGACGGAGAAGGTCGAAGAAGTAAACAACGGCAAAGACACCCAAGCGGGCCAGAACCACCAAGAAAACAAAACGAAAGAAGTGTTGTGAAAAATGGGCCCTTACAGATATATTTGGACCCCGGTAAATCCACGCGCCGCTCGCCTACAACGTAAACATCAGCAATGGCCTTCTTGCACGCGCATTCGGGTGAGTGTATGAAGTCAGAACTGAAATTATTTTCTCTACCACCAACGCAGACGTCTATTGAGGCTGATCAATGGGTACACTACAAGCCCGTATCATCTCTAACCGATGATTCCCCGATTGAATTTGTGGTACCTGGAAACGGCGATGAGTACATCGACTTGGCACACACCGTGCTTAGCGTACGAATGAAGTTACAGCCATCGGCTCCGGTCACCCCAGCAGGCGAAGGCAACGCACCCACTCTGCACGCCACTCCGGTGAATAATCTGCTCCACTCAATGTTCAATCAAGTCGATATATTCTTCAATCAAAAACTAGTCTCCCCAGCCAACAACTCTTATGCCTATCGAGCGTACATAGAGACCCTACTGAATTACGCACCTCACGCCAAGAAATCTTATCTTTTACTGGCACTATGGTACGACAGCGAGGAAGGAGTATCAGATGTATACGACGCCGACGCTGCCGGTGCGGATCGCGGATTCATCGAACGCAAACGGATCATGAGCAATGCCCGTACCGTTGATCTCATTGGTCATCTACACTGCGACGTATTCAATCAAGACAAATTTTCACTCAACGGTGTGGAACTGCGTCTTCGCCTCGTGAGATCGAGAGAGCTTTTGCATCATGGAAGCCGAAAATCGCCACAAGCTACACATCCTGGAAACTTCGCTGCTCGTTCGTCGGGTAAAGATCAGCCCCGGAATCTTGTTGGCGCATGCACGGACACTAGCCAAAGGTACAGCAAAATACCCCGTGACCAGAGTCGAGGTGAAATCCTTCACCATACATGCAAGAGTACAAGCAGAAACGCTGGACAATGTGATACTCGGTCAGCTACCGAAACGAGTGATAATCGGATTTGTCAGCGATAAAGCTTTCAACGGAGACAGACCACGCAATCCATTCAATTTTCAAAGCTACTCTCTGAATTTCCTCTCGCTGTACGTCGACGGAGTGCAAGTTCCATCGAAACCGCTACAGATGAACTTTGGCAAAGACGATCTCTACGTGGACGCCTATCACACCCTCTTCTCCGGTACGGGGATTCATTTTCTGAACGACGGAGATGGCATCAATCGACAACAGTTCGCCAAAAGAAATTATCTAATGGCATTTGATCTAACTCCCGATCTCTCCGCCAACTGTCCGTCTCACTGGTCGCTCATCAAACACGGAACTCTCAGGGTCGAAGTGCGCTTTGACGAAGCCCTCAAAGAAATGGTGAATTGCCTGGTGTACGCTGAATTCGATAATCTGATTGAAGTGGATGCTGCACGTCAGGTCATTACAGATTTTTCGGGGTAAGAGTTACTCCTCTCCCATCTCGGGCGCTGTCGCGACACAACAGGTGGTGATTTCCGCTAGAGGGAACGCGCTCACTCCTCTACTCCAACGTCTTCAAGGGGAGCATCAGGCCAGTTGGAGACATCGGATAAACACGGCTGCATATAAAACGCCTCATGCAATTGCAATGCCGAGTCAGTCAGCATTCAAACTACACCGCGACAGCATCGCTCTTGCAATCTTTGTTCACTCGAGTACGTTCGTTGAAGCTCAAGTATGGATTACGTGATAGATATCCAAGGGTTTCGAGATGTCTACGGCAGATTCATACCGAAAGAAGTGGCAGTCGTCACCCTCGATCACCGCTACTCGGCACATTGGCTAGTAGAACCACCATATCCCTTCGCGGATCTGCCAGTTAAAGAACGTGCCGTAAATAATTACGTTACGTGTTACCACCACGGCATCGAGTGGTTCGAAGGTGACATCACTATGCTTCAATTAGCCGTTAATCTACGAGAAATCGCACGTAACGCTCATCGTATTGTTGCCCGCGGACGCGAGAAATCGAAATATATTGAGAATGTTACTGCGCGACAAGTATTGAATTTGGAGGACCTCGAATGCCCGGCATTCGGCAAGCTCGAACGTTCTTCGGAATGGTGCTTCTTCCATGGTGTGAAGAAGTAGGAATTTTTCGCCTGCGCGACGAACAACGCACTCAAACTCAAAAAATGGGTCATCAACAACGACATTCCAACTAAATACGAATATACAGAAGCATCGTCAGCCAGTAAGCACAGCATCACCGGAGAGAAGTGTTCGTCCAGTCATCAGGCCCCTCAACCACCACAGAGAAATTCATCGATAGAAGCTGTCATACCAGAACCAGACGCTTCATCGGAAATCTCTCCTGATTCACCCAGACCTACGTCCGATAGCGTAATTGCCGCTCCCTACGATCTGCGTACTACTACTACGAGCGGCTCGAATACCCCCTTACAATCTTCGGCGCGTGGTATGATTATCTCCGATAACGAGGACGAGGAAGAAGAAGAAGAAAAATACGACGAAGCGCAAAATGGACAGTCTACAGATATGGAGCGCGATGCCGACGATTCCGAACGGGACGACCGGGGTTTTTGCAACGGATCAGATACCACTCATCTGGACACGCCCGACAGCCTTTGTATCAAACACCGATGACCACACGCGACCCAGTATCCACTGGGTGGCATTTTTCGTCAGTTCCTCGGGACACGGAACATACTTTGACAGCTTCGGATTACCGCCATTCATCCCTCACCATAAGCGAACTTTACGAAGAAATTGCAGACGATACGCCTGCAACGACAGACAGCTTCAAAGCCTCTCTTCTGATGTATGTGGACAATTTTGTATCATGTTCATGCACTTTATGGCTGCTGGTTTTTCTCTGCGGCAGTTTCTCAACATATTTACTTCGGACCTCAAAAGAAACGATCGTATCGCAGAATTATTCCACAACCGACTAGCCTATGTCTCGAAGCGTAAAAGCTTCAGTATTAATTCAAATAACGTTTATCCTGTAAGGTGTCTTCAATGTTGTACCTCTAAGAATTGTATTGCCGCTAGCGTATCAAGCGACTGATAAATAAAAAAGAACCCTGCTACCATATCTTGTGTGTGTGTGTGTGTGTGTATAGGAATAAGAACATTGCAATTGTCATTGATTCGTTACGTATTCATACCCGCTCTACCATCGCATTTATCTGTATCCGTAATGTCTGAATAAATCTGTAATAAGTTTAATTTGTATACGCCGTCGCATCGTCTTTGTTTCCATTTTCTTATCCATCCGCATCCTCGTATAAGTATATATATATATATATATATATATCTAAGTACGACTATAGTTTAACATTAGAAAAGCATGTCTACATTTTTTAAGTATAAGTAATTCTTAGGGTAAATACTGGCGGGGTAAGGTCAGTGACACGAGCAACCGCCGCAAAGAACAGGGCTGAAGGAAGAACGAGTCCCGTTCGTGACGTAGGCAGAGAGTCTGGGTCATCATTTGGGTAAAGGAGGAGGAGGAGGAGGAAGTGACTGCAGTCGTAGACGTCCATGGCACAGAGTTCGTTTCGTGGTCAGAGGTAGCGGGTAGAGGCGTTCATAGCCCAAAGTCTGTCTCGCGGCCAGGGGTACGAGGTGAGAGGAAGGAGTCCGTCTCGCGGATAGGGGATCCGGGGTAAAGGGTACACACTCAGCAGCCTTCGCATAGAGTCCGGAATCAGTTTTGCTGGTCAGGGGTCGCAGGGTAGGGGAACAGCACCCGAAAATCGCTTCTGGTCAAGGGGGTAGCGGGGAAAGGGTTGACGGGCCATAGAAGCCTCTAGACGAAAATCGCTCGTAGGCAAGGGGTGACGGGGAACAGGAATGATGTCCCAAAATCCACTCCTTGGCGAGGGGCGGCGGGGGAAGGTGTATGCGTCCCAAAATCCGGTCCTAGGCGAGGGGTGGCGGGGGAAGGGGTATGCGTCCCAAAATCCGCTCCTAGGCGAGGGGCGGTGGGGGAAGGGGAACGCGCCCCAAAGTCACTCCTTGGCGAGGGGCTGGCGCCAGAGAGGGGCGGGAGGGGGGTTTGTTGTGACGCCCCAAAGTGCCCCCCTACTACTTATAGCAACAACGGGCCTATCTTTTCCGCCTCCGATTCGTGCGTTTCGTGAGACTCTGGCGCTGACTTTTCGAACGTTTTCATATTACCGATGCTTTTCAATACTTTTTTGGCAGAGTGTAGTAATTGCAGAAAACATCGAGCCTTTTCAGTTCCAATCGAATATGCAATATGTTGTTCAATAACGGGAGCTTCATTTTGTTCCGTATCGTGGTTTTGATCAAATTCATCTGGCTGAAGACGTAGAACCTTGAAGGCCAAATCAACTAAGTGTTCACAAGGATTTTGTCCACTAGCATCTGTATAATTTCTTACTTCGACCCAAAATTTTTCGGTGTCTTGTGTTTCACCCCACATAACGTGACGAACACATTACCACTCCAATTCGATTTGAGCGATAGGCATCGCTTCTTTTACACCGTAATATAAAGCCAAATCTGTGATGGGAAGTATGTTTGCTTCTAAACATTCGGCCACAGAAAAAGCATTCATGCGCTCCAAAATCTTGACATTGTCGGGTCAACGATTTTTCAGTTCTCGCGCTAGAACGATGAGAGAGGAAACGCATCATGATTTCAAATTTTCTTTTTATTGTCTGACGATTCCATTCTCTGAGCACGAAGATTCAAACGTGTAGTCTAAAGCAGGCGGAGGGTCTAAGTATTTTTCGACGTCTTGCTCAAAAATATCTATTCTCACCATCGGAAGGATAATTTTGTTTGCGACCATCGAATAAAGTCTCTTCATATCAGAGAAGAGCTTCGTTGGATCAGCCACTTTCGACTCGAAGTTCTTGTTTGTTTTTTGCACCAAGTTCAAAATAGGGTGCAAAAAACTAAGATAAACGAAGTTTTTCTTGTCGCGATACATTGAATGCAACATCTCTGCTGTATAACAATTGTCTTTAACTTGGGTAATTTCGAAATGAGTTCATAACTCTGTCCATTGGTCCAAGATTCGCTTGACGGCAGGTTAAATCGATAACCAACGCGTTTCCGCGACTCGAACCATTTTTAAAGGCTCTTGGCCATCGTTTAACGTTTGATACACGCGCGAGTAATTCAATTGACATATGGACGAATGTGAAATCCAGTTATATGTATCTTTAATCAAAAACTCAATGTTCCGAGGCAGCGTATTTTCGGTCGCCTTTGAGACGGCAAGCTGGAGTGAGTGGCACACGCATGGAATTAACATTAGATGCGGTACATCTTTCTCCAATCGCGCGTGAACGCCTGAGTTCACCCCTACCATCGCCGATGCATTATCGGTACCAATACCTTGCATGTTGATCAATTGCAATCTTGCATCGATTAATATTTTTTTTATTGTATCTACAATAGTCTCCACCATGCCACCCTCAATGTAAATCAAACAAAGGTCGACACGACTTTCTTTTGTACGGCGCTATAATATCGAATTGCAATACCGAGCATTTTGTTTACCGTAATGTCGGTGGATTCGTCGATCAATAAACTGTAATACCCGTCGCCAATGTCTTCGAAGAGCGCCTCGTAAAAATACGGTTTTATTACATTATTCATCACGTTTGTACATTGGTTCTATGTAAGTTTATATTGAAGGGCGTATCTTTGTGGAGATTGCTTAAATGATGGACGCTAGCGATTGTTGCGTGAACGGCGACATGAAGAGAAAGTTGAGCTTCTTTCCGTCGTTCTTTTGTGATAGTATCGATGGGCTGAAACGGTATCGTCTGTTGTCTTTTGCTTGAAAATGGCCTTGATGCTGCAACGTACTTCAGCGTCTGCCCGTGTTTGAGAAGATCCCCTAGCTTAGCATTTAACTTGCAATATTTGCAGTAAGCCCGTGATGAATCGAAAGTACATGGTTCGAGCCATCCTCTTGTTCCCTCTAATTTCTCCCAGTCTTTTCTATACTTTAGTGTGTATTGAGGTCGCACTAATTCAATCAAGATATGAAAACTCACAATGTGTCAATTACTTAAACATTTGAAATATCTAAAACGTCGAAGGCTCCCCTACTTGTGGATTCCGTCACAGATTTGATGTGTCACGAAAGCCGGCATCGTCGAAGTGATATGTAAGGAGCGTTAAGAGGAGGCGCGCGGTTCGTGTTGTGCTGTGAATGTCTGAATTTGTTGGTTCTACGCACTGTCAGATATTCTCGTCTCTCGTAGTTAAATACGCTAGTGTCGTTAGTTTCGTACTTCGTACCGCTTGCGCCTGCGGCGATCGTCACACTATTGGTTTACCCAAATAGGTGGCGTAACCTGTATGATCCAGAAATGTATGATATACGATAAACGTGCATTTTCATGGTTTTCACGTAAGTAAAAATTCAAAAAATACTACGACAGTCTTTAAGTATCCTTGAAAATCTCCATAAATCTCCAATTATTTTTTTCAAACTTTATACATCGCTAAACGTTCTCAAAAATTTCCAGAAATCGCCAAACATATTTTGAAAATCACCAAAGTTTCGACATGTCGCAAACTTCTTTCCAAAGTCTCTGCGGGCTCTTCCAAAACTCCAGATCTAGCGACAAAATCACTAAATTGGCAACACTGGTAATTTCGTACCAAGGTGGACATTAACCAAATAGAATCGAAGTGCTAGAATTATTAATAATAGTATATTGTGTACGTAGGACGTGTGGCGCGTGAAGCGCTTCAGCGGCCGATTCGAGTTGCGTACTTCTGTAGAGTAGACCACCTCTGACCGGGAGTCAGCTGAGTACTGCGATACGCTACGTCACGCCAGAGTCAAGTGTCCACCTTGTGAGTGTAGTAAACGAGTGTGTGAGTGCCTTCGTGACTGATAACTGTGGAGATAGCCTCATTACACAGGTAATAAATGTTATTTGTTCAACCCAATATCAGTTGCATGCCATAATTATTTGATAGCCCTCTCCTGCACCTGACTTCCTTGATATTATCAGAAAACCTCGCTGCGGTAGCCGTGCTTCAGTCCGCGGACATACGACCCTCGGGCCGAGAGTCTCCTGGGGTTAGCCGGTATCTCCCAGTTTGGTTCGAGGCTGGGTAAGTAAAATCGCGCTCGACGCGGTGCGAGGGGGTGTAAAATTCAATCTTGCACCTCGATATTCGAGGTGTAAAACTGAATTTTACGCACACTGTTGCTAAAAATCTATTGACATTTATGTGTTTGTGATAAGTGAATCAGCCGGAAAATTCACCAAAGGTCATATCGCCACTTAGACATTGAAGGAGAGACTATGTGAGTGAATATGTAATTATTTCAAATGATGCTAAGGAATATCATTTCAATCAGGCGTAGTGATAGTTGGCACGATCAGAAACTAACTGTTAGAAATTGGTGAACTGTACCAGAAGATCTGAGAGGCTCGTCAGCAGATTTGTTAAACCCAAATACATGAAAATATGTAAGTCAAATGTGAAATCACGTTAAGAATCAGAACCATCCTGCAATGTTTCTTTCACAATTTCACTCATATATGTGATGCGCCACAAATAAAATGGGACACGAGAACGTTGTGACAGGAAAATGAATTACACATTTTGACTAAACGTCAGAGTCGAAATTTTTATACATATAAGACTAATTATAATTAGCTCATCGACGCAAAGTCGCATAGAGTAAATCAAATATTACGCGCCGCCGCGTCATGTTTACTTGAGGCGAATGGGATATCGACGTTCAAAATTAGGTTGACGCGCAAGCGTCGAATTGTGGAGCGAATTATCGATCCGAGCCACGTGCGGCAAGAGCCGGCATGATCACTCTTGTGTCAATACTCGCTTAGTAAGCATCGGTCGACTCTGCGTCACCTTTTCGTCTTATCTGTATCGTTTGACTTTTGTGTCAATTTTGGTCATATATACTTTGTCTTGACTCTTGTGTCAATACTCGTCTTACAAGCGTCGGTCGACTCTCGTGTTATTTTTGATAAAGGGACATTGTGGTCTATTACCACGAGTTGGTTTCTTGCAACAGCTCTTGGTTAATTTGTACGTCCCCTATATCTTTGACTCTTACGTCAATTAGTACATCGTATCGACTCTTGCGTCGAATTTTTGTTTATATTGTTATAAAATTATTCGTCAAATTTATATTTAACGCATTATAAAACGAGTCTTGTGCAATATTGTCAATTGTATAACCGTCAATTGTTAAGTGTATACTGTGTACTACGAATATTGTCGACGATTTATATCGTTCAGTGCCAGGCAGATATACAAAGGATCGGATTTCGACAAGATTTGTGAGTATAAAATAAACTTGTATATTCTGTCCAATTCTTTCCCTATACTTTTGGAAATTTAGATATTCCTTTTCTTGGGTCCCCCAAATGAACTCCCCTGCGAGTAGAGTCGACTATTGACTTGTTGTAGCGATAGTCTATTATTTAGTATTATTTTTTAAGCCAATAGAGCTCAGCCGTATGTTTCGTTTTCGTTAATTTTGACAATTAACCGGCGCCCAACATAATATAGTATATTTTCTGAGCCTCGACAGCCGTTGCCTCAGGCCGTCGGGTAGAAGCAATTCAAATAAAACGACTTTATAGTTAAAATTATATTATTAAATTCGACAATTAAGTTGAATAAATAACGAAACTATTGCTTCTGTCGCAACGTATTCTCAGATTAAATATCATTCTATTGGTTTCCAGACTAAGGGTCTATCTCACCTGATAGTCCATGTAGTTTCCATACCCCATGTGATTACAAGTGCAGGCGCAACCTTCTATATGTCTCTGCATATTCGATTCAACTTCTTTACCGCAGACTCCTTTGGTCGTTGCCGACATCGTATCCTCCATGCAGTTTGCTGTCGTGCAATACATTCTAGGATCAGTTTGTTCCATATAGCTGCCCAATGTGTCCTCATATCCAACTCTGCTGGGGCAACGGGAATCGGAGGCATAGCCAACTTGCGACTGTGATCGGATGGAACGATCTTCGGGACCGATTCGTGGTTGAGAATATTGAAAGGTTGAAGTCATATCCTGTAACATACGATGTCGATAATCAAGCAGACAAATAAAAATTTTGGAATTGCATCATTACATTTGATTGTGATGTATTCATTGATAAGTGCATGATGTAAACGTTGAATGTGAGTATACCAATTTAGGCTCCATGCTCAGTTTTTCTTATTTGTGATGACTCAATTTTCGTATTAGACATAGTGGTCAAGTAAGCGATACTTGATCTGATAAGTACCAGAGACACCAAGGTGTCAAAATGGCCGAGAGGTAGAGCCTATAATTAATTTCAATTTCATTTTCAACTGTATATTATACGGTCCTGAATAACTACATATCTGTTTATTTAAATTCTGATTGAGTAGCTTTCACTGGAAGGACTAACAAGTTCCTCTCCACTTGGAACCGATATTTTATCTAGTTTTTCTAATTGCTTTATTGAAATAGTTCTAATTGCAAAATTCTAACGTCAAGGTAACTAAGTGACCAATGTTAATGAGGTATTGAATAACCGATCTTCCGACATGATGTGTTTGACCCGATCGACGTAGCACGAGTCTCACGTATGGTTGTAGGACAAAGTGTTAACAATGCTGTTTGTCAAATAGAATTACATAATTCATTATGTAGTTCTCAAATAATGTTCACAATCAGACTTGAAGTTGACTCAAGTTCATAGAGTTCTTCAATTTAGACAACAACCTGGCTCAAAAAATTTAAAGATTAAAGATCACATACAAAAATAAGTTAATTCGAACAGTTTTCTTCAGTGTATAACGATCATAATATAAATTCATCCAAACAACAAGAATCGGTGGTGAGTCCTCAAATACTCGATTTCACCTGAACCAATCAGAACATACAAAATTGGTGGTAAGCTTCTTTTACCATTTTCAAACGACCATATTGTTCTCCAAAAATATTCATTATTGAGTCGACTAGGACAAGTTTTTTATAAATATAAATAATAAGAATTGGTGTCCTAGCTTCACACAATATCCTCGCGTATTTAGAGGTCTTTTCTCCTTCTGTGGCTCGGCCCCCAGTTGTACAATTTTTGTGAATTATTGCCGAGTGTTAACATTAATACAAATTATGATACACCTGAAAAGAGTGATACAAATATAAATTATAACGACCATCTAGATATAATTATCGTTTAGGATAGATGTGCTTGATACCAGTTAATAATATCATTTAATATTAATATACACAACACTTGCTGAATAGCGCAAACGGTTGAATTTGACTAGTTCCACAGCTTCTTTGTATTCGGAACCAAGTTCTCTCGTCGACGTTAACTTTGTATAAATTCAAACACACTCTAAATTCCATTGTTCAATTTTGGGTCTTTATACATTATTCATATGTTACCATTCATTTGAATAATCCAAATCGCCTGCAGAAAATATGTTATCTTTCACCAGTTAAATTATTCATATAATCATTATTTGAACGACGACCCATCCTGGTTTCATTATTAGTATAAATTGGCCTCAACCATTTAAACAACTCTCATGAGGGCCTGTATAGGACTAAGCAACAACGTACCCACATATTACCGGCTTATCGCGAAGTAGGTCTTGTCTTAATTTTAAGTTGTATTTCATATAGTTACGTGGGAGCAACTATTGATTATTTTAAATTGTTATTTATAACCGCTCTCTTACGCCTCACCTAACAATTGCAAAAGTAACTTGTCTGAATTTCACCGTTCCGGATTGAGAGCAAAATTATATTCGTTCAATGTGTTAGGGGGTAACAGAGATAAAAAAAAACGTGCCAAGGGTGTTAAATTGGCAGCATTGAAGACGACAACTTTGAACGATTATTTTCAGTACGGTTTGCAGCAGCGAAATTTAGAAAAATATCATGTGGTCCATGCCGTATAGCTTTTGCTGTACTTTTGTAAATAGCACAAGCTGGAATGTTAATAAGCAGATCATGAGGATATTATATGTACCTTCAACATATGGAGTTTTCCATCCATTATCGCCCACGTTTGACGTAGACATTTTTTCGCTGAATTTTTCTATATATTGTAGATCATCCATATTGAAAGATCATCTGTGATACTTTTTGAATTTTTCAGCAAACAATTTTTTCTTCAATAAATAATACCAATTTTGAGAAGAATACATGCTTTGAAAATTCTGAAAAACATCACTAATATTCTACGTCCGAAACTCGATTTTTTTTTATGCCCATTCGATCATGGACGGTAGCGATTTAATAGTTTTCCAACCAATATTAAAATTAAAGAATGGATATTCAATACACACTGGTATGACTCACTTGGAAGGAACATCAGTTTGGTGTACCTCTCTGATTTCGTTGAGACTCATGTAAGTTGTAGAACATTTAAAACTAAGAGATACGTATTTTTTTTATTCACAGAAGAACTGTTTAAAGGGGGCAAAATGACCCCCAAAGATGGGCACCCGACGAGATGACTTCTTGATACGCTTGATGAATTTAGTAAAACTAACGCTGAAGTTTTCCTATTCGTTGAAAAAACATTTTAGTGTTGGTTTCATCCAAATACATGAAGCGCATCAAGAAATCAGCCCGTTGAATCTCCATCTTTGGGAGTCGTTTTCACCCCTTTAAAATGCTTCACCCCAGATATAAAAAATATGTGTCTCTTAGTTTTCAATGTTCTATTACATACATGAGTCTCAATGAAATCAGAGGGGGGCACGAAATTGATGTTCTTTGTAAGTCATACAAGTGTGTATTGAATAACGATTTTTTGATTTTTAAAATGGTTTAAAAAATAGAAGATTCTGCTACGCCCCGACATGTCGCCTCAGCAAACCTGTTTCAAATTCTTTTAAAAAACTAACTTGTAACCAAACGATACCGTTTGGTCCGCTCAACAGTGCTCGAGTTTTCTTACAATGTTAGACAGCGTGACATATGGCGCTAAATCTCATATTCATTTAGAAAATGTTTCCACCCCTGTAGAAAAAGTCACGTACGGTCCCCAGTATAAGGTTTAGAACTGGGCCAAGAAACGCTCAGCTAGTACCAATTAGCTCAACCTAAGAATCTCTTTTGTGAGGATGTATTTGTTACACACACACGCGCGTGCGCATGTGTGTGTGTGTGTGTTTATCTTTTTAATGTAATTAAATATATATGTTAATTTACCAGACTATAATACTCTTTTGCCGACTCAAACGGCAATCAAATTCACAGAAACAAGTAATATCAATTCGACAGCTCTCTCTCAGATTCAAAACTAATCCGACTAGCTAGCGGCGAGGGGATGCGGGCGCGGAGATGAAATAGCACGTTAAGACAATGAATGGATTGAAGATGCAATAACCAGCATATTTATTAACAAAGCCCTTTTCGACAAGGCAGAAAGCAGAATGACAAAACTATATACAACGGCAAGCGGTCTTATTGGTGACGGTACGCTTCGATACAATTGAAGCAAAATAATACAAAACAAATTAAATAAGCAACTAAATAAAAAGGCGATATCAGGTACAAAATTAGGGAGGCGAAAGCGGGTAGCAACCGAACAATAAGCGAAAAATCATTCAACGGTTCAATATCACGAGCAGTTTAGAAATGATTCTCGACAGTTCGACGGCAGTACATAATGACGATAACCCCAAAGAGGATAGGGTAGAGTGGAAGCTGACCGTATCCACCGTGGACAGCGATATCTGTTGAGTCTTAGGGCACGCGTATGTGTATTCATGACGTGTAAAGCAAGTTGGTATGACTGAACACAAAGCTCGCGTCCAAACCGACACTTGACCGACGCTTTTCGTAAGACACGAACGGCAAAAGTTATGCTATCCTCTTTGAGTTAAACATTTTTAATAAATCAGATTGGTCGTACATTGTGCTGTGATAGGGTGTGAAAAAAATGCTCGAACACACCGTGACCATACTTCTCTCGAATGTCCAAGTAATCCTGAAATGTAAGTATGAACCAAGAGCAATAATACTCAATCTAACCTATTTCACTTCGAATTGACATCAGCCTTATTATTTTTGATAAATCTCTATTGCTTAGACGTACGAAATGTTTACCATTCGCTAATTTAACAAATGCCGGGGTCCATTTAAAAATATGAATCGACCACTTTGATCCAACATGTATTTGGAACCGTCACCGTCGGTATTTGCTAATGAAAAATAGGATACCTACCATCGGGGCAGCAAAAGACAGAGTCGGAGCTAAAAGTAAGTGAGAGAAATGTCATGAATGACTAAAATAATCTGTCGCAGTCATTACTAATATTTTTTCAGTATGGTGATGTATCAAAGTAATATTTTTCAAAATGACTAACATTTGAGTCAACTGTAAGTTTTTATTAAACCTTGCGTGTATCTTTCCAATTCCAGAAGCTACACTAGCCGACACTCAGCCAGTAATTCCTGACACAACTGCAAGACCATGTGTTGAAATTACGAATACTTTCGAAGTTACGGATCATAAAGAAGCTGAGAATTTTCTGTCAAACGCAACGAACCGTGAGAAAAAAATAGGGCTGAAGTTAGTAACGTTAACGTAATAGTCCGGGAGCCAGCGACATTTTTCAATGTGTTATTTGATAAAGCTTGGTTAATTTTTTTATCTGTTGTAATAATATAGCCTATCAACAAAATCCACTCCTGCCATCTCGATCGCGGGACAACGCTTATCAGCAGCTTATCAATGTTGTTAAAAAAAAACGAGTAAATGACAAACATGATAAAAGCTGAAACTTTACCTATCGTTCAATGACATATCAGGTAGAAAAAAATCACCTCCTGCCACCTGTATCGTAGAACGATGTACTCCTGCCATGGACCTAATGATGTGAAAAAAAAAATGACTTAAATGATAAAAGCTGAATTTTCTTTTAACGGTAGTTTATTAATTGAGAAGGCATAACAACTTATGCTGCCAGCTATTTGTCGGAACCTGGCCTCGGCAGGAGGTTGTGAAGTTGTTGTTGGATGAGTGGCACACAGTACAGGAACGACTCTGAAGGCATCTCAAAAAAATATTTTTCATCTATTTTCTCTCATTTTTCTCGATAGATGATTTTACAAAAACATTATAAAAATATTGATACTTATGAAAATATTTATTAGTATTAGTCCAGTCAAATTACGGCTGAAAATGGGTTGAATAAACATAAAATTCCCTAGCTTGGGGATTATGAAGGATCGATAGGGGGGTGTATTCTGAGCATAAATTCCAATTTGAGGGGTTCTCCGAAGATCAGCTCAAGGTCATTTCGATGAAAACGCGTTTAATTCGATATCTCGAGAACGGTTAGTGTTAGGCAAAAAATTGTAGAGACCTTTTCTCTGCTAAATTAAATTAACTAACTGTGTTATCTGAAACTTTTTTTTATCTGTTGAAATATGAAGATTATACTGTGCAATATATCGTTCCCTTGAGTCCAAGTTGCGCATGCGTCTGGGGTGTGTAGCCTGTTCGTCGGCGTCAAGCGTATCGTATGGTAAGCGACACACGGTGTGCCAAGCAGAAAGTATAAGGTGATCTAAATGAACGTGTTTGTTCTAAGGATAATTTATTTATTCAACAACCCACCTCAATAATTCAATATTATCATCAATACTTTTCAATTTATTACTTCCGAAAGGCAAAAATTTTACTTTTTTTCTCCCTATTTTTCATTTTTCGCCATTTTCTCCCCAACCGTTCAATTTGATGAAAGTTTACCAGGTATCAAAGTTGTAGATCCTTTAATTATAAACAACTTTTTCTTATAACTTTTTTTTCTAATACCAATATCTTCGGAGTTATACCTCACTTTACCGAGCGAAATCTGCGTCAATGTCGCAATATCATCGACATCAGTGGGTATTCAGTACTTGAAAGAAATATTAAAGTATTCCATGATCATTTATTAGCCAACTTACCTGTATCAAAAGGTAAATCGATTAAACTATTTAAAAATTGTACTTCATTCAAATATTAAATATTGTAATCATTCAAATATCATTTAAATATTGTACTTCTTCAATTTGGGTATTTTTTATCCCATTCAATGGGATAATAATGTGCATAAGGATTAAAAAAAGAAGTAAATAAATAATTGAAACTGTTTCACACATTTGGTACAATATTTGAATGATATTTGAATGATTACAATATTTAATATTTAAATGAAGTACAATTTTTGAATAGTTTAATCGATTTACCTTTTGATACAGGTAAGTTGGCTAATAAATGATCATGGAATACTTTAATATTTATTTCAAGTACTGAATACCCACTGATGTCGATGATATTGCGACATTGGCGCGGATTTCGCTCGGTAAAGTGAGGTATAACTCCGAAGATATTATTATTAGAAAAAAAAGTTATAAGAAAAAGTTGTTTATAATTAAAAGATCTACAACTTTGATAATCAGTGAAATTTCATCAAATTGAACGGTTGGGGAGAAAATGGCGAAAAATGAAAAATAGGGGGAAAAAAAGTAAAATTTTTGCCTTTCGGAAGTAATAAATTGAAAAGTATTGATGATAAAAAAAAGTTTCAGATAACAAAGTTAGTTAATCTAATTTAACAGAGAAAAGGTCTCTACAATTTTTTGCCTAACACTGGCCGTTCTCGAGATATCGAATTAAACGCGTTTTCAACGAAATGACCTTGAGCTGATCTTCGGAGAACCCCTCAAATTGGAATTTATGCTCAGAATACACCCCCCTATCGATCCTTCATAATTCCCAAGCTAGGGAATTTTATGTTTATTCAACCCATTTTCAGCCGTAATTTGACTGGACTAATACTAATAAATATTTTCATAAGTATCAATATTTTTATAATGTTTTTGTAAAATCATTTATCGAGAAAAATGAGAGAAAATAGATGAAAAATATTTTTTTGAGATGCCTTCAGAGTCGTTCCTGTACTGTGTGCCACTTATCCAACAACAGCTTCACAACCTCCTGCCGAGGCCAGGTTCCGACAAATAGCTGGCAGCATAAGTTTTTATGCCTTCTCAATTAATAAACCACCGTTAAAAAAAAATTCAGCTTTTATCATTTAAGTCATTTTTTTTTTTACATCATTAGGTCCATGGCAGGAGTACATCGTTCTACAATACAGGTGGCAGGAGGTGTTTTTTTTTTCTACCTGATATGTCATTAAACGATAGGTAAAGTTTCAGCTTTTATCATGTTTGTCATTTACTCGTTTTTTTTAACAACATCGATAAGCTGCTGATAAGCGTTGTCCCGCTGGTGCCCCGGCAAGAGTTGATTTTATGTCAAGAAAGCGTTAATATGACACGAAAATAATAAAATTATTCTTTATCAAATGTGTCACAAAAAAATTATTACCGCGCAATTTTAGCATGGTTTTCAAGGAGTGGGATTTTCAAAATAAGAGTAGGTTTTGTTTATAATGGTTTACTCAATAATTGCTGAAGCTGCGAAGTAACGATTTTTCCTAAACACGCATCGTAACAGTAACGCAACCAACTTCATCCTCGTGAGATGAAGTTATAGAAATTGAACACTCGTTAGGGAATTCTGAAAACGACCATAAAGTTTACTCTTTTACAATCGTTTCAAAATCGTTATTTCTTATTGACGTGGACAAATTATTCTACTTTTTGGATTCATCACTTTTGAGAAATACCATTCCACACAAATTGAACTATGCGATGTCCAACGAGTCGGTACATGCAGAACATTTTAAGTCTATGGCAGTTAATTTTGAAAGAGCCTGGTTTGTGTACACGAAACCGCAAGCACAACCTCCTTGCTTTAAAGGTTTTGTTCTTACTATAAATGCAGTACTCCAACTTTTCGAAGATCTATAAACAAATTAGGGATTTCAACATTTGAGGACGAGGTGACTGAATCCGGATCCGTTGGAAAACTTATTCTCTACCATCAGACAACAGCATGAGTGCTCCATGTACCCATCTCCGATGCAGTTTCGGTGTGGCATGCGACACATTTTAATAACACAGCTGACTAGAATTTCAGAATTTGCTCAATAAGACAAAGATAGTGTTTTTGCCAAATTGAGCTCGATCAAAAATGCACAACCAGAACCCGAGCCAACTCTTCCAACCGCTGAAATTGAAATTCCAAACACTGAGATTGATAATTGTGCACCAATAACTGAAACACAAGAATTCACCGAGACCAACGCGATATATTACATTTGCGGTTATTTGTGTAAATAATTTTGTTTGTCGCATAATTGCTTACAATGCAAACAAGTCTCAATCCTGGAAAACGATACTGAATGCGCTGATGACAAATTATTTTTGATAATGAAAACTCACCCCAATACGCGTGGACTGATGCACGTGTCACACAAAGTTTCCACAGCCGTCTTTGCGTGGGAGCGCCAGTATAAAGGTATTATTCAACGCAAAATCCATGCAAATAATATTATACAAGTGCTACAACAAGTCCTTACAGAGACATCCCCTCCATTGCATTTGTGCAGTGCTGTCACCTGTCAAACTTTCTTGTCATCATTCCTAAGAATCAGGTGTCACTAGGAAGTGCGATTTATTCGAAGACAATTGAGTAACAAAAACAAAAACGGCGTTGCCAATAAGGAACGTTAAAAAAAAAATAGAACATTTACGAGTACTAAGTAGGAAAGTAAATCGGTGTACGTGTATATATTGTACATGGTATAATTAAAAAACTTGTGTAGAAATTGTTAAGAGGGTAATATTGTAAATAGTGTACGGCGGGAAGGGGAAATGGCGTTCATTTAATGAAAACATGGTGTATTTTTTTAATTAATTATTATAAATCAAAATTAAGAAGAGTAACAAAGTCTTCAATTATTGAGTAATCAACAATTTAACAACAAAAGCATATATCTTTGACCAACTAGTAGTGAGAAAACACACTAGTAGTGAGTAAGCGGCATTGCCCCTGACTTTGGGTAATGCCGCCCGGGGTACGGGGTAATGACACTCGAACATGTTTTTTGGAATATAACAAGTAAGATACATTTTAATTTAAGAAATATTACTCAATGAGTTCAATCTTATACAATAAAAGTAAAGTCTACAATCACAAATTAGCATCAATTATCCCCATTTGTACGTACGATTAGTTTTTTTCAATTTAACAAATATAGTAACGTCTTCTATGTCAAATCAACTTCAATTACTATAATGTAATATAAAAAAATTATTATTATTATTAGAGTTAAGACAAATTAGAAATAGTTATATTTTATTTTTGGTCACATAAATCACAGATGTATCCATCTGGCGAATCCCACCCTGAACATATAGTATGAGCCCACAGTTCGCAGGCGGTGCAGCGATACCACAACTCGTTATTTTTTTCCAAATTCTTTGCAAATAACACATTTCTTATAATTTTCATCATTCACATTCATTTCGTCATCATTGTCATCGTCGCAAAGGTGCTCTCAGGTCAAAGATGACTTCACTCTCTGAAAAACTTTCTTGTAAAATTTTTCTCTTGTAAGGTTTTCATTTCATATGTCTGTTCTTCTTTTCTTTGACAATTTTTTTTTGGTCTTGATTTATCATCTTCTCCAGTCTTATTGAGTTGCATTATTTTTTTCTTTTCTTTAACCTGTAAAATAATTTTCATAGGAGTCGCAGTTAATATGGCAGCATGTTGTTTCCGCTTTCTTTGACTTGGCTTAGATGGTGCAATACTCGGTGTCGTTGCTATAGCAGCAAAGGATACCGGAGTTCTTTGTTCATCAACAAGTTCTTAGTTACAAGAAACTGCCAAAACAGATTCAGAGCATAGATCCTTATTTTATGGACCTGCCAAAGGAGATGTATGTCCCGAAATTATGGCCATACTATCAGGCTGCGCATCTTTAAAATTCTGGACATTTGGGTCTTGGTTTTCAGCGATTTGTTCCGATTCTTGTGCCATCAATGACGCTGTCGGAAAATCTTGATCAGTGCAAACATCTGGGCTCTATGGGTAAATTCCCGTGGCTTGAAATCCAAATTCTGCTTTACTTATATTCACAACTTGTACGTATGCTTTATTGAAAAGACCTGCAACATCGTATGGAGTTATTTTAGACATTAAATGTGTGACGTTGGTAATAATGAAGAGAGAAGTATTCTCTCCATTTCCAAGTGACCACATCTATACAACAAACATCATCATCATCATCCACCACACAAGCACCTGCACACATGACATACACAGAGTCATTACTCACACACACACACACAACAAACAGTCTCATCATCACGCGCACAAGCACCACTTGCACACAATGACATACACAGAGTCATTACTCACACACACACACACAACAAACAGTCTCATCATCACGCGCACAAGCACCACTTGCACACAAGACACACATAGTCATTACCTGCAGACACACCATCCATGCATATGTTACGTTCTGAGAGTCGTGAGTCGATTATGATTCACTGCGTGATTTTGGTTAATCTTGCACTTGCACACAATGACATACACAGAGTCATTACTCACACACACACACACAACAAACAGTCTCATCATCACGCGCACAAGCACCACTTGCACACAAGACACACATAGTCATTACCTGCAGACACACCATCCATGCATATGTTACGTTCTGAGAGTCACGAGTCGATTATGATTCACTGCGTGATTTTGGTTAATCTCTTGACTTACGTAGTTGATGTTCGGGAATCTGCTGATCAGCTCCTCAGCTCTTCTCGTTCGGCTCAATTAATTCTGAGAGTTTGTAAGGTAATTAGGTTCGTGCCAACCATCACTATGCGTGATTGAAATAATTCTCTTTACACAACACTTTAATTTAGAAGAAACATTTATTAATAATCAACAATATTCTTCAACTTCTCAGTTGTCGAATTTATAATGGTTTATAAACTGGTGTTTTGCTTATCACAATCACAACTGTTATTAAATCTTCGAGGTTCTGAGTTTGACTTTATTCACTGAGTCTAAACTTTTCTATGATTTCTGGATCAACTCCGTTCTAAAGTCGTTCTGCTTTCTATGACGTCTAAAACTGTTCTCTATGATGTCTGGATTTATTCTGATCTAATTTGATCTAATTTGATTTGATTAGGGTTGAGAAAAGAGGTAGAAAAAGTAGGAGGAGTTCGAAAGGGTTACAGTTTCTCGCGGGTCTAGGATGATTGGATGAGGATATTAATTAGTATGGGGGTAAGGTTTCTGATTAGTGCGTAGGATCTTGGCGGGCAATGAGCGTGAGGTGGTTGGTTTAGAAAGCAAGCGGCGATACGCTAATTGGCCGCATGATCATTAAATAAGGGCGCTATTCCTAATTCTGAGAATAAAGGCTTCTTTATCTGAGAGCGATTCATCACTTCTCTTCCCACGTTTCCTCTGTTTAGTCTACTCGACTATCTTTATTGAGTGATAATTGCAAGTGATTATTGACTTGAATTATTGCAGGTGTTTATTACTTTGAGTTATTGCAAGTGTTTATTGCCCTGAATTATTGCAAGTGTTTATTACTTTGAAGCATTGCAGCTGCGATCGTAAATTAAGGGATTTATTTAAAAGCTAATGTTGAAAAATATAACGGTCAAATGTGAGAAAAATATATGTACCATATATGTATATAAGTTTAGCTGATGAAATAACGGTTAATATAGCGTAGAGAACTATCGATATAAGAATATTGCACGTTATGATTATAATTGTGCATGTCGATATTAGTCTAAGAACTACGGGTAAGAGCTCCTAAAGCTCTCCTATGGTAACTGCACATCGGTAATGTAGGATACAGAGAGGGTGCCCCCGTGGATACCGGCTGGCACGTAACACATACACAACAAACATCATCATCATCCACTACACAAGCAACTGCACACATGGCACACACAGAGCCATTACTCACACACACACAACAAACAGCCTCATCATCACGCACACAAGCAACTCATGTCACACTGTGTGCACCAACGAACGCACGCAAACGAAGAGCACCAGCGAAGAAGCGTCCTAGCGAAGAGAGGATGTCGCAGAACAAAATGATATTCTGGAGGTTAGATTTCATTAAATATATAATATTTCAAAAGTTACATGGTTTTAAACTCACACATTTCAAATTTGTATAATTTTTTCTGTAGAGGATTTCAGAGGCCATGTTGATTTAGGCTCAAAATGAGTCGAGCGACTCGAGATTACCTGTGAACTGTTGAAGCGTCACAGGGACGGATAAAATAAACGAAGACCTTTAGACATTTATCAAAATTTAAATTATTAATAAAACCATTTCGATTAATGATAAAAATTTAATGATTATGAAATTAAAATCAATGAATATAATATGAATGTTGAATACTTAAGGGGGTATTCTGGTCTAGAAATTTGAAAAAAATGTTTTTTTTTTGTGCATATTTTCAAATTTCAGACCCTTAAAAATATGCCCTATACTTTTTTTGAGGTGGTTGTCATGATATCTCAAGTTCTACCTTACCGATTCCTTTGAAATTTGATGAAAATCTTTTTTATATATCTTGTTGAAAGATAGAATACATTTGTATTGTGCGTGCGCTGTGTGTGAGAGGGAAGGGAGTGTGATGGACGCACACATGTGTTACACCCCCTCCTCTCTGTGTACGTGAGACGACGGCCGACGAGCGCTGCGCGAAAGCGAAGCAACACTCTCTCTCTCGCGAAAGCATGCGAACAGATAACATCTCGCCGGTGCGCTAAACGTAAACCAATAATTAAGAATAAAACAGTTTGACAAAGTAAACATCTCATCTACCTCCTACCTCACTCTACTTATCTTCACATATCTCTCTATCGCTCCTTCTTTAGATTTTGGAAAATTTTAATTTTAAGTATTTTTTAAAAATTCGAAAAGGTCAAAAAAAAGGGGGTGAAAGGAATGTTTTTCTTCATGTCGACGCCATTTTGTGAATTTTTTTTTTGGCAAAGGTCAATCCGATAGCGACATCTTTACTGATGAAGAATTTTTTTAATTTGTTTGTTTTAGATCACTACAAGGGTTGAAATCATGTCAACCAGGAAGCACTGTTTTTTTTGTAGCCCCCACTTTACCGGCCTGTAATTCGACGATTTTTTGATTTGTTGAAATTTTTTATATACTCTTCAAATATCAATAATAATCATATAAAAGAATGGATGGTGAAAATCTTTTTAATTTTTTTTTTATCCTAGTTTGAAAACTGCCTAAAATTTAGGCTTCTAGACCAGAATACCCCCTTAACTTATTTTCGTGGTATATCTGAAACATTCCTCTTTGAGCGATAGCAGCTGAGTGTGTAACGGGTATTCCACCTCGACTGAACCCCCTTTTCGGGTCAACTGATTTTAACTTATTCGCAAAGGTTATTAATAATTGAAAATGATAAATATCGAAACAAAAACATAATTCATTTGAAAAAATATCTGAAGGAGTCAACCCGAAAAGGAGGTTCAGTCGGGGTGGAATACCACGTGAACATCTTACTCAGCGTAGCGGTCGTGAACAATCTGCGCACGTCCACGCCGACCTTCGCCAAGAAGTGCTGCTGGTGCTTCTGCAAGTTCCGGAACAGGCATAGGCACTTCTGCGGGAGGAGCGTCACATCCTTCTGCTGGAACGTCATCCAACGGCAAAACACCATAGTGCAAGCGCATATTGTGCCATGTTGCACATGCGTTGACTATGTTGCCTGCCGCTTCGTGGTCGTACATGAGGACGCGTTGCTATCGCGTTGTAAAAAATATAACTCAATTATGCATTGTTCCAAAAATGTTGGTAAACTATTGGCGCAATTATCTTGCTTAGTTCATAATGTAGCTTGCGGCTAATCGTCGTCAAATAAATACATATCCGACCTGCAATAAGCATCTCCAGACCACCTTGAGCACTCCGAAACAGCGTTGGATGACAGAACGTGCCTTGCAATGAGCTGCAGGTATGCAAACTCAGCGGTCTCTACTCGAGCGTTGGTGATTGGCGTCATAAGCCATGGCTCTAGGGGATAGCCCGAATCTCCTGTAAGGAGTGAGGTAAGAATAGTCGAGGAATATGGTACTACGGTGTGTAGAAATTCAAACAAAATTCAAAAAGGTTTAAAACCTGCTGGATGTCGCACAATGGCTGGAATTATTCAGTATAATGAGTATTCACCTAGCAACCGTGTTCCACGTTCCCCATCTCCATAGCACATTTCCATGAGTGTTCTCACCGGAGATTGCGTCCAAATCGCAGCGTCATGACTCGAGCCAGGAAACCTGACATTCACGTTCAATATGCGCAGACTTGGATCACACACCTAAAATCGAGCATGATTTCAAAAATTGAACCTAGTAGTATTAGCAGAGCGAACAATGAGTTAACTTTAACTAACCATCTGAATATTCAAGGAATGGTAGCCGTGGTGGTTTACATATGCTTCTTCGTGCTCTTGCGGAGATAGAATTTCAATGTGCAATCTATAGCACCAATCGCTGCAAATTTGCGACAAGCGTCCTCTCGCTTCTGCAGTGTTGCCGGAAACTTGATCCATTACTGCGGCAAGTGATCGTTGATTGCCGCCGATACTGATTTCAAGCATCAACTAACCGCAGTTTGGCCAGTCGCCACCTTAAAATCTTGCCCTATAACACGCTGGTATGAACCAACAGCATAAAAGCGTACCGCGCAAAGGACCTATCAAATACAAATTTATACAAACTGCACATTCTTTAATCCAAGTGTCTTTAATTCGAAATTGGTCAATCATATTTTGTACAAATTGAACTTTGTGAAAAAAAAGTTTAACAAGTCATGCTCACTTGGCACTCAACCGACAACCCGTGGGATTAATCCCTTTCGAGATGTGGTCGAAGGTGGTTGACTAGATCGCTAGCCAACTCCCTGGAAAGCCGGAACAGTTGCCGAAATTGAACTTCAGGAAGTTCAAATGGGTTCTGTTCGTCCCGCAGTTCTCTCCGATTCACCATCAGTTCAGCTGCTGCGTCCTCGTCCTCCTCCGCATCTAATACGGCGTTGGCTAGCCACTCCATATCCATCTTCAATTTATATAATAATTATTGGGTAATACGATAGCTAACGTGTTCAATGAACAGAATTCGGAGATACATGAGTAGTGGTAAGTCACCTTGATTGAAACTGGTGTAGTCCGTGAAAAATGAATCTCATTCTACATGAATTGATACTCTTGAGAAAATTGAACCACTGGTAAATGTTGAAATTAGTATATAATTCTTGAAATTTGTAAGTCAAACTATATGAAGAATAATTATTGAATGAATAAATTGAATTCACAATGAAAATAATGATTTTAAGGGCAATACCGTTGAACTGAATTCTGTCTGGGAGATCATCAGGCCTTCGGATAACGGATTTTGTTCAGATTTAGATGTCCTTTTTTTATAAAAAATATGAGCCCTCATACACAGTTCAATATAACAAGCCTTTGATCTCTTGGCAAGCTCAAAGTTGGAGTATTAACATTAGGAACATTCTGCTACCGCTTATGTTTTAAGCAAATAAAGCATCTCTCCAAGGATGAAATGCATGTGCCGTAGACCTGAAGTAGTAATACAAGGAGAGTTCTGCGCACAGATTCCTGTTACCGACACTTACCGACATTTTCCCCAGACTCAAACCCTTCTCCGCGATGACGTCACAGTCTACTGTACCGACCGTCAATCAAAATGGCGCTACCTATTTATCGACCGAAGGTTCAACTTTACCGACAGTGTTATCAGCCAAAGGTCAAAATTTTGCTGTTTTACCGACTGTTTCATCGACCGAAGGTCAAAATCACGCGGCTTTAACATCGGTCTCGCTGTTATTCCCCCCCTACCGAAGGCCGAGGTGTAGCGGAGACGCGAACCCTTCTGTTCCCAACGTGCCCATCTCAGGAATTTTCCGGTTAACTTTGAACGGTTTGCGGTGTGATATTTGACACTCTACATTCCGCAATTAACAGTTCCGAGAATTGTTTTCGTTAACCCGATATCAATTACGTGACATTCTTTTCTCGAAAACTGCTTGTGTGGTCCAAGGACCAGTATGATATCAACTACGTAACATTCGACAATTAATAGTTCTGAGAATGGCTGGGGTGAACCACGTGACATCCCGTTCTCACGATATCGAACCACGTGTCATTCTTATCAAAAGTCCAAAGTCTGAAGTGATTTTAACCATGTGACATTCTTTTCCCCTCCTCACCAAATTTCAAAACGCAAGTGGGGGAACCGTGTTATAAAAGTTGGAACCGCAAAGGTCAGCGTCAGTTTGAAGCTGTTCTTTATTAAAAGTACTCAGCATCAACAACAACTTTTAATCTAGAATATCGAAGAAGTAAAACATTTCCTAAAAATCAGATCCGAACTGTATCAACTCACAAGAAGATTTGAGGAAATACGACTCAGCAGTAACCATCATCATGGACTTTACAAAATCAAATGAAATCGCACGCTTGGAGACTTTCTTGCCATTGAAAAAGCTGGCAGACCTTGAGGAATACTACGAGTACAGAGTAAGCAGTGTTCGTCGAGTGAAAACGAAGTTCGGCGACAAAGTGGTTGCAGACTTGGAGGATTCCTTTACCATTTTTCTTCCAAACCGGTTGAATAAAGCCCTCCAAGAAGACGAAGAGCTGTTCCAGAAGATGGCCACAGCCAGTAAGGATACACGATTGTGCATACGCTACCTTGGTGGACCGTATGGCCAACTTGAATTTATTTATGTATGATCTACACATCACGTATCCACTATCTTGTAAAAGTCATGCGTTCAATAAAAAACTAAATAAATAAAAAATTACATACATTTTTTTTTACTTAGCGTTAAGCCTTCCTGTACGTAGTAATGAAATTTAGGTCTTACAATTTAAGAAAAATGTTATTCCAAACAGCATTACACACACAACGATGGAGGATGTCAAGCTGCGTTTGAACTTGTAGTAATAATTCGAATTAAGTTTTAAAAAACGAAGAAGGTTGTCAAGCTGTGTTCGAAGCTCGTAACTGTAACGTAGACTCTACGATGAGTTTTGGGCGGACTCGGTGAAGGATAGATTGCTAGGTCAACATCTGAATTAGCGTAAGTTTAAAGCCTCAGGTCCTACGGTGTTGGATTACTATCGCTCTTGGAATGCAAAACATAACTCAGTTTAAGTACAGCTCGGTCAAGCATGGAGAGCAAGGTTTGATCATGCATTAGCTTATTTGAAAAAAATTTCTCTCTTTATAGCTAAGGTGAAGGTATAAAAGTAATTCATGAATATTAAAAAAAAGAAACCACTGCTCTGAACATGACTGAGAAAATAAAAAGGATGGAGATTGTCAAACTGTATTTTAATCTTGTTACTGTAATGTGAGGTGAGCGGACTTCATCAAGGATAGAATGCACGGCTGACCAACAGCTGAAGTAGTTGTATACAGTCAGAGGCTCGTATCTACGGTGTTGGGTTGATATCGTTCAAGTACAGCTCGGTCAAAGATGGGAACCAAGGTCGAAGGATATATAGGTTTGGTATTAAGATTTCGACTCTAGCCATCATCTATTCTATCTGGGAAAAATAAGTAAAAAACTTGGTAACAAAATATATATATATATTGTAACACGGCGATTTGCACCGCGTTATATGACCTCCGATATCCCCGTTATCGTGAAAAGGCAGCAAGGATTATTGGCAGTCGATATGGTCATACATGTAATTTTAAGTTCTGTTACTAATTTCTTTCGATTTTGTTTCCCTTTCTTCCCACCTATCCCGAGCTGTCCTGAGCGATAAAGGCGGTGAGAGAGAAGAGGGAAAAGAGCAGCTACCGACAATCCGACACCTAGGGTACATCTACGAGGATGAAAACATCCTGGCAGGTGGCTCAACGCCTCGCAGTTAGTACCCGTGCCTCCCCCGCATACGTTCCCGAGAGCTACGAGGCTGCCGCCTACTACATCATCCACGGAGCCGATAAATGCGAGCGAATCGGCTCGCTTGAACGACATGCCCACTCCGCTGTTTCGTCGCCCTGGTCCGAAGAAATTAAAATTCGGCCAGATCATTCATAAGGGATGTCCACGGCCGTAATGTGATGTTTACCAACAACCATGGGAACATTAATGAGCCCTCTACTGGCTCAGTACCGCTGAAAGTACCGCCCGCGCATCTTAAAGGGGTTAGGCACGGCGAAAGCTGCGTGTGCTGCGAGGCCTGCCAGAAGTCATGCCCAGGAGGTGCTGCCAACCGACGTCCCGCCAAAGAAGTTCGGCAGACAACGCCGTTGCAACAACGACGCAGCGCGGAAGAGTCCCCGAACGACTTACTTCTGCATCTTGACTTAGTCTGATCAGACGTGTTTTTTTTCTCTTGTGCCTTGCTGCCTTTGTGTTCGCATATCGTCCCCGTTCCATATTTTCTCTCGTATTGTTACCGTATTTTACCTTTCTTCTTTTCTTTGTTTTATCGTTTTGTGTCTCTTGTGAGTCTGTGAAACCAGAAGTCTAATTATTGTGTGTGAGACACCGATCCCGTTCTTCTAACGTAAGTGAGCTTTTGTTACCGCTCGAACCCCCGAGACGCAATTGCTTGTCTTTTGTCTTGGTGACCGTTTGGGTTGTAATTTTCCGTATCTCGGGTTTTCGTGTGGCCTATTAATTTATTTAATGACCATTTCGACGAGCCTAACTAATTACTAACATCCCTAATTTTGTTCCCGAATTTTTCTGTTAATTTTACCCCGCATGGCCCCTTCACCCCGCGTCCGCGTGGCGACGGCGTCATTCTAGTTTTTTGTGTTTTCGGGTAATTTAACCGCTATATCGTGAAGAAATATCGTTTCGATTATCGTTCTCGTTTAACTAAATATTGTATTTGATCTCGTTATCGTGTTACCGTCCATCAAAAATCGTATCTTGTATAATTGCGCAACAATCGTGTAATATTGCGCAATAGCGTCGGTTGCGGCCATCTTTGTGGCGTCGTTGTTTGAATCGTCCCCGCGCTATCTCCCGCTACCGCGTGGCGCTGAGTCCGATACATCGAAATATCGCGGTGAACCGAAGCCGCGCCACGCCACTGTGCCTTTCGAGAGCTGTCGAGTTACAAATCGAGCGCTCCCTGGGTGGTTACGCCACCGTACTTTCTTTCCGTTGTGCCGTGAGTCGCGTAACCGTACGCTCCTCTTTAATGTAGATTCAGCGCGTGCGCAAGAAGCGTATGTCTTGTATTGTTTAAAATATCGTTACCGGTCATAATTTATTGTTAAGACTTTTGTTACTATTATTTTGTAATTAGACGAGTTCTAGTTTTGTGACAGCTGACGCTGTATATCCCGTTTTCGACTCCTTTGTATTATATCGAGTTTTTCGTTACCAGCTGTCACGTTGCGTTTGTTCCGTACCTCATTCCGTTAAGCTTTCTTGTATCTTACTTATCGAAGCTTGTCTTTCAATTTTTAGTTATCGTTATTATTCTCGCGTTGTATTAAATTTAAGATTACTTGTATCTCGCTCATGGAAGATTGTTTATAGCCATTTAAGTTACTATCTTTGTTTTGTTACGAGTTTCTTTTTATCATCCGTGTATTTCGAACAGAGAAGATTGTTTTATTTTCATTACGCTATTATTTCCGTTTGCGGTATCGATTCTTTTAAATTATCCTTTCTTTGTCACTACTCTTCCTCAAGGACTGTGTACGATCTAAGTAACTTTGAGACCTACTACCGTCCCTGTTAATAAACTAACATTTCGTTACCTTTACTCTTGGGCAATTTTTATAATAGAAAAGTGTGTTGTTCGTTCACTATCCGGCCACTCCCATCCGCCAATTACTGAGCTACCGAGTCCCCTCTTCCCTCTTTGCCTTTTATCTTTCAGATTATCGTGGTACAGCGTATCTGGCGCCCAACAAATTTTCCTCCTGTTTATTTCGAAGAATTATTACTTTGCAGCCTGATTCATCGATTTAACCATTCCTCAATTTCGTGACGTATCGTAAGCCTCATTTGTCCCTATCCTTGCTGCTGACACGATCCTCAGTAGGCGTGCATGGATTGACGGGTCGCAATATATATATCGATTGTTGCGCAATTATACAAGATACGATTTTTGATGGACGGTAACACGATAACGAGATCAAATACAATATTTAGTTAAACGAGAACGATAATCGAAACGATATTTCTTCACGATATAGCGGTTAAATTACCCGAAAACACAAAAAACTAGAATGACGCCGTCGCCACGCGGACGCGGGGTGAAGGGGCCATGCGGGGTAAAATTAACAGAAAAATTCGGGAACAAAATTAGGGATGTTAGTAATTAGTTAGGCTCGTCGAAATGGTCATTAAATAAATTAATAGGCCACACGAAAACCCGAGATACGGAAAATTACAACCCAAACGGTCACCAAGACAAAAGACAAGCAATTGCGTCTCGGGGGTTCGAGCGGTAACAAAAGCTCACTTACGTTAGAAGAACGGGATCGGTGTCTCACACACAATAATTAGACTTCTGGTTTCACAGACTCACAAGAGACACAAAACGATAAAACAAAGAAAAGAAGAAAGGTAAAATACGGTAACAATACGAGAGAAAATATGGAACGGGGACGATATGCGAACACAAAGGCAGCAAGGCACAAGAGAAAAAAAACACGTCTGATCAGACTAAGTCAAGATGCAGAAGTAAGTCGTTCGGGGACTCTTCCGCGCTGCGTCGTTGTTGCAACGGCGTTGTCTGCCGAACTTCTTTGGCGGGACGTCGGTTGGCAGCACCTCCTGGGCATGACTTCTGGCAGGCCTCGCAGCACACGCAGCTTTCGCCGTGCCTAACCCCTTTAAGATGCGCGGGCGGTACTTTCAGCGGTACTGAGCCAGTAGAGGGCTCATTAATGTTCCCATGGTTGTTGGTAAACATCACATTACGGCCGTGGACATCCCTTATGAATGATCTGGCCGAATTTTAATTTCTTCGGACCAGGGCGACGAAACAGCGGAGTGGGCATGTCGTTCAAGCGAGCCGATTCGCTCGCATTTATCGGCTCCGTGGATGATGTAGTAGGCGGCAGCCTCGTAGCTCTCGGGAACGTATGCGGGGGAGGCACGGGTACTAACTGCGAGGCGTTGAGCCACCTGCCAGGATGTTTTCATCCTCGTAGATGTACCCTAGGTGTCGGATTGTCGGTAGCTGCTCTTTTCCCTCTTCTCTCTCACCGCCTTTATCGCTCAGGACAGCTCGGGATAGGTGGGAAGAAAGGGAAACAAAATCGAAAGAAATTAGTAACAGAACTTAAAATTACATGTATGACCATATCGACTGCCAATAATCCTTGCTGCCTTTTCACGATAACGGGGATATCGGAGGTCATATAACGCGGTGCAAATCGCCGTGTTACAATATATATATATATTTTGTTACCAAGTTTTTTACTTATTTTTCCCAGATAGAATAGATGATGGCTAGAGTCGAAATCTTAATACCAAACCTATATATCCTTCGACCTTGGTTCCCATCTTTGACCGAGCTGTACTTGAACGATATCAACCCAACACCGTAGATACGAGCCTCTGACTGTATACAACTACTTCAGCTGTTGGTCAGCCGTGCATTCTATCCTTGATGAAGTCCGCTCACCTCACATTACAGTAACAAGATTAAAATACAGTTTGACAATCTCCATCCTTTTTATTTTCTCAGTCATGTTCAGAGCAGTGGTTTCTTTTTTTTAATATTCATGAATTACTTTTATACCTTCACCTTAGCTATAAAGAGAGAAATTTTTTTCAAATAAGCTAATGCATGATCAAACCTTGCTCTCCATGCTTGACCGAGCTGTACTTAAACTGAGTTATGTTTTGCATTCCAAGAGCGATAGTAATCCAACACCGTAGGACCTGAGGCTTTAAACTTACGCTAATTCAGATGTTGACCTAGCAATCTATCCTTCACCGAGTCCGCCCAAAACTCATCGTAGAGTCTACGTTACAGTTACGAGCTTCGAACACAGCTTGACAACCTTCTTCGTTTTTTAAAACTTAATTCGAATTATTACTACAAGTTCAAACGCAGCTTGACATCCTCCATCGTTGTGTGTGTAATGCTGTTTGGAATAACATTTTTCTTAAATTGTAAGACCTAAATTTCATTACTACGTACAGGAAGGCTTAACGCTAAGTAAAAAAAAATGTATGTAATTTTTTATTTATTTAGTTTTTTATTGAACGCATGACTTTTACAAGATAGTGGATACGTGATGTGTAGATCATACATAAATAAATTCAAGTTGGCCATACGGTCCACCAAGGTAGCGTATGCACAATCGTGTATCCTTACTGGCTGTGGCCATCTTCTGGAACAGCTCTTCGTCTTCTTGGAGGGCTTTATTCAACCGGTTTGGAAGAAAAATGGTAAAGGAATCCTCCAAGTCTGCAACCACTTTGTCGCCGAACTTCGTTTTCACTCGACGAACACTGCTTACTCTGTACTCGTAGTATTCCTCAAGGTCTGCCAGCTTTTTCAATGGCAAGAAAGTCTCCAAGCGTGCGATTTCATTTGATTTTGTAAAGTCCATGATGATGGTTACTGCTGAGTCGTATTTCCTCAAATCTTCTTGTGAGTTGATACAGTTCGGATCTGATTTTTAGGAAATGTTTTACTTCTTCGATATTCTAGATTAAAAGTTGTTGTTGATGCTGAGTACTTTTAATAAAGAACAGCTTCAAACTGACGCTGACCTTTGCGGTTCCAACTTTTATAACACGGTTCCCCCACTTGCGTTTTGAAATTTGGTGAGGAGGGGAAAAGAATGTCACATGGTTAAAATCACTTCAGACTTTGGACTTTTGATAAGAATGACACGTGGTTCGATATCGTGAGAACGGGATGTCACGTGGTTCACCCCAGCCATTCTCAGAACTATTAATTGTCGAATGTTACGTAGTTGATATCATACTGGTCCTTGGACCACACAAGCAGTTTTCGAGAAAAGAATGTCACGTAATTGATATCGGGTTAACGAAAACAATTCTCGGAACTGTTAATTGCGGAATGTAGAGTGTCAAATATCACACCGCAAACCGTTCAAAGTTAACCGGAAAATTCCTGAGATGGGCACGTTGGGAACAGAAGGGTTCGCGTCTCCGCTACACCTCGGCCTTCGGTAGGGGGGGAATAACAGCGAGACCGATGTTAAAGCCGCGTGATTTTGACCTTCGGTCGATGAAACAGTCGGTAAAACAGCAAAATTTTGACCTTTGGCTGATAACACTGTCGGTAAAGTTGAACCTTCGGTCGATAAATAGGTAGCGCCATTTTGATTGACGGTCGGTACAGTAGACTGTGACGTCATCGCGGAGAAGGGTTTGAGTCTGGGGAAAATGTCGGTAAGTGTCGGTAACAGAAACCTGTGCGCAGAACTCTCCTTGTATTACTACTGCCTGATACTCACTACTTGTGAGCACGAAATAATGTAGTTATAAATGCGCACACGAACCTTAACGTCCAGTGTGGATTTTTTTCTTCACGTATAAAAAACAGACAGCTGCTGGAACAACGCTCAAGATGACGAAGAGACGATAGCTTCATCGAAAAAGATCTTATACACTAAATACAAGTACGTTATAGAATAATGGATCATACACTAATCTTACAATAAGTACAAAACAAGACAATAGAATTAAGCTGTGGATGAAGACTAACAATTAACACTGGAAATAGGAATTTTCTAAGTAAATCGCACTATCCTAAAGATGGTTGGCCTATATAGTTCCAACCAAAAAGAGTTTTGGTGAGAATTTCAAGTATTTCTTGTTGAGGCAAAAATCAACCATATTGAAGATGATAATAATATTTACTTTCAATAACAACGATGCTGAAAAACTGTTAAAAAATTGTTCAAACAATAAATTGTTGCTGAAATTTCTAGTAAACATTCCCTAACAAATCCCTTGATTTTTCCAAATGCGTGTGATTTTTTTAAGAATTTTTTTAATTCGTTTTTCAGAATTTTCAAAAGCTGTATTTATAAAAGTATTTGTTCAACAATCCGGATATTTCGTAGGTGTAATATATAATCATTGTTCAAAAACATATCCAAAGTTCACTACTTTTTGGAATTAAAAATTCTCAAAAGACAGAAATTAAAAAAACATAAGGAAATTCTTGAAAAATTTACATGTATTCAGAAAAATCGAGGAATTTGTCAAATATGATCGAAAATTACTTTCACTAAATACAATAGCAACAATTTATTGTTTGAACAATTTTTTAACAGTTTTTCAGCATCGTTGTTATTGGAAATAAATATTATGATCATCTTCAATATGGTTGATTTTTTTCAAATTTTTGCCTCAACAGGAAGTACTTGAAATTCTCACCAAAACTCTTTTTGGTTGGGACTATATAGGCCATACATCCTTAAATTGTATAAACGTTAGAAAGCTCAATACACGTGTATCGTGAACAATGGTTGCGTATATAAAGCGATGCTGACGGTTGTTTTGGTGCCAAATGCTAAGTTGGGCTTGGGTGTTACAATCTGTCAAGAGCGCCTACTCGCTGTCGCTGAGACGCTATACCTTTAACGTCGTCTAGACACTGTTTCGGCGTCAACTATCTACAGTTTTAGCGCTCGGCGTAGCACGCTCTCGGCGACCGTGTTTAAAGAGCGCCTACTCGCCGTCGCTGAGACGCTATACCCTACGCTATACCTTTAACGTCGTCTTGACACTGTTTCGGCGTTAACTATCTATAGTTTTAGCGCCCGGCGTAGCACGCCCTCGGTGACCGTGTTTAAGCAGTTAACGTCGTCATACGTCAATTTAAATAGTATTTATTTACGTATGTACCTTGATTCCGTCAGACACTTGTGGAAGGTTTTGTCTTGTTAACATGGTAGATTATAACGTGGGAAAAGTTTTGCCTTATCAAGATCGTATATTATATATATTGATTTATAACACGAGTCAAGTTTAAATATGACTTGTTCTTTACACATATTTTTATTTCCGTGCGAATTCACAATTAAAAGCTTAGTGGAAAGCTTTTGACTATCGTCTCTTCGTTATGCTTCATAATTGGTACAATAACTGAATAAATAAATATAAGAATATACATCATATAGAATATAGGTATATCATGGTTCAAGACTCAGCATTATACGGTGGGTATTAGTTCAGGTTAAGATATGCTTATTGAAATCAATAATATCATCACAGTTTGGATTGCATAAATTATGAGATTTACTCTCACGAAATCGTAGAATTTGTAGCAGCAGACAAATAAAACTCTGTTAATATCATTGACTGTACTAAGCTAATCGTAACCTAACATAACCCTACCGTATAACGCAGAGTATAAAGTCGTGAACAACATTATTTGAATTTTCCTATGTATTAAAAGATGATGACTTGTCAATTATAAATCTCACAAGATTCGTATCTTTACAAACCGTAAAAGTGTAACGTTCTACAGTTGCAAGCATGTATCAATTAATTTTTGATAATAAAGTCATTTACATAATATGCATTATTTTGTGTGTTGATTAATTCTAAGATAACTATGGTATTGCTTCGCACAGATACCGTGACATGGATGACTGCGAGGATGACGGAGTTGCCGATGTGATCGACCCAGAGTAAACCTCCTCTGCTGAAACGAACTATACTCGTACGCTTCAAGGGACGACCCTACTGAGATCTTGGGAAAAACAAGTTTTTTTTTCTTAAATGACTAAAAAAGGTCCAAAAAAACGAATTCCCAAAGTTTTAGATTAGGGTAGAATGTCTTCTCAAAAAAAATTGCAACCCTCTGCGATGTAAGTGTAGACGCAAGGAATCTTTCACAGCGCTGCGAAGAAAAAGTTCTGCGAAAAGTTCCCTGTGTCTATACTTTCATCGCAGAGGGTTGCAATTTTTTTTGAAAAGATATTCCTCTCTCATCTGAAACTTTGGGGATTCATTTTTTGCTTAGACTTCTTTAGTCATTTAAAAATTGAAAAACCTGTTTTCACCAAGATCTCAGTAGGGTCTTCCGTTGAAAGGGTTACAATTTATTGAGTAGCACTGTGTCGAGACGGACCTGTAGGACCAGATCTTCAAGTAGACTAATAGCGTTTTCGAGTGAACACTCCAGATTCGCTCCTAGAGCACTCTGAGAGCAGTTCCCCCACTCTTGGAAGTCTGATCGAGCGATCTCCGAGCGATCTGGCCGTCAAGTGGACTAATCGCCATTTTTCTATCTCGATCCCCATTATTTTTGTTTACAAATTAATTGATACAATAATCTCAAGACCATCGAAATTTGAATATCGAGTAATTAACCACAAGAAAACATGAGCGCACAAACAAAAAAGAAACTTCCATTTACCTTCAGGAGAGTAGTGGTAGATGACCACAATGCCGGTATTGAAACGGATGCCGGCGTGTTGTGTGAGGTTATGATAAATGGTGAGAGGATACAAAAACATCTTTTTTCATCATTATTGCAGAATTCTGTAAAATGAGAAGTTTATAAGTGTAATTGATGATTATTGAACTCATTTATTCTTGCCCATAGATAAAAAAAAACGTCTCATATGTTCCAAAAAGTTTTTGTCAAGCCCAGGGCCCTGCGACTCGTATAGGACCACCGATTCCTTATTTAGTGCATTGAAGCAGCGCGGGGTGGCGCTGCAGACGTGCATCCCCCTGCACCGTTCGACCCCCTAGCCTCCAAGTGCACCTATGCGTCATCACGCGTCCATCGGTGTACATTCCACGCTCTTGTGCAGCTGTTACGTTTGAGCAGTGCTGATTGTGTAAGAATTCTTGATGTATCGGACTGTATTGAATCTGTGGTAGTTTTGAGTGATAGAAAATTGTTGTTTGTGCAGTTTTATTCGGCCGTTTCATTACCAAATCTTACGTAAGTACAATGCATCCATCATACCGCCTGTTGAAATTTGAGGTTATCTGATATTTGGACCAAATTTTCTAACAAACTACTTTTCGATTACAGGAAAATGCCACCTGCGAAGGACATATCTGTAGGAAAGTGCATAGTTCCCGCATGCACTTCACACAGAACCAAAATCACCACGCATCGAATACCTAAAGATCCGACGAAAGCTAAAGCTTGGTTAGAGAAAATTAACAATCCAGATCTTACGGGCATAGACCCCGTTATATTAAATGAAAGTTACGTAGTTTGTAAGCATCATTTTTCGTCGGAATGTTATTTACCACTAGTGGGAAAAGCAACATTAAAACCTGATGCTGTGGCCAACCAACTTTTACCACCGAGGGAGCTTGAACAACAAGAGCTTAAAATACCACTGCAGGAAAATCCGAATATCGGGAAAGTAACCCCTTCCAATATATCGGGTTTTTTCGAGTAGTTCTGTATTGCCAGAGAACCTTGATGAAACACAGAGTTTCATCAATGATCCTTTGCTCAATGTTGTTCGGAAGTCGCCAGACACAACCAACATGAATACTATAAAACGAAAACGATCTAGTTTGCTAAGGTTTGTATCATGCCAAACACATTTGACTCCTAAAGCTAGGCATTTATATAAAAAAGCTAGCCAGTTCAAGAAAAAAGCAGACATATATAGACGTAGAAATTTATCATTTAAAGAACGTCTCGTAGCTGCAACTGAATATTCTGAAAAAAATAACATCAAGTCCCTTTTTGACAAATTAACTTCCAAACAAATAATGCTCATGAAATTACAATTACATAATGGCGATAAAAATGTAAGAGGTCGAAGATTTACAGTAGAGGAAAAGTCGCTTGCTTTGGCTTTATACAAATCCTCTGGAAGAGGTTATCGTGTTTGCAAATCAATATTCCCATTACCTTCGACACGAACTCTTTTAGAAATGTTGAGTAGGTTAGATTTATATACCGGTCTCAACCGTACTCTATTAGAATGTTTAAAAAAAACTGTTTCTACTCTAACAAACCCACAAGATAAATTGGTGACTTTGGTTTGGGATGAAATGAAATTAGAACCTAATTTGAAATACAATGTCAAAGCTGATAAGATTATTGGCTTTGAAGACTGGGGCGTTCGCAGAACCTCAGTATTTGCAGATCACGCGCTAGTTTTTATGGTTCATGGCATCAAACGCAATTGGAAAATGCCAATCAGTTTCTCATTTTGTTCAGCCCAAACCAAAAGTCCGCAATTGATTTTTCTTATCAAAGCTCATGTGCCGATGATCATTAGCCAGATGGAGATTATTCCAATTTTCGATGTGCCACATTTATTGAAATGCACTAGAAATAATCTTCCAGATAAACATCTTGAATTTCAGGCAATCGAAAATGATGGTAATCGTTATTTTGCTAATTGGGATCACTTGGAACTACTATATTATTTAGATATGTCCTTAGATACAGAGCTCCGAGGATTGTGGAAAATTTCCCAGTACCATGTCATAAGAAGAAGTATAAAAAAAATGAAGGTCAAATATGCAGAACAAGTATTCAGCAGGACGTTCGCCGCTAATTTAGCAAATGCAGCTCACCACGGTATGACTATAAAATATTTTATTCTACATCGAGTTGTTTCATCATTATTTGCAATGCTTGCGAATGATAAAAATATTCCCTGTTATCGTGCAATGTATAAACGTCTTCTAAATAAGACAAGCATTGCAAGTAGTAACTGTTATAGATTACAGTGATATTTAACAACACATTTTTTTTGTTTAGGATGCACGAGTTTGCGAGGACAGAAAATGCCACAGGAAGGAAAGGACACCAGCAAAATGTTGCTTTTTTCAATGACTTATTTGATTCGCTGAACAGAAGAACAAGTGACAAATCTCAAGGCAAGTGGCGGCGTCCGATTTCAAGATCATCTGGCCATAAACGATTTTGGATGAAGGCAAGACGTAAGCTTAAAAATATGAAATTTGTCCATAGAGCAACTTTGCTACCCTCACGACGTGTTCCTTGTCTGACGAATTGGTCGATTACTCTGACAGGCTTCATATCACTGTGGGATCGACTGTTGGTGAAGGAGCAATTAGATTACTTTTCACCGCGTAATATCAACCAAGATTGTTTGGAAAATTTCTTTGGTTCAATTCGCAGTCATGGTTGTCACAACGTGAATCCAACTTATTGGCAATTTGTTGGCACATACAAGTCCCTTCTTGTCAATAATCTGAATTCGCATCGCTCATTGAGTGCGAATTGTGACGATGATGAGGGAAGTATGCTCCTCAATTTGGCCCACATGTTGGAGAATCGTAGTAATGACAACCATGACGAACCGATAGATTGCTTAGATAATGCGCCCCTCCCGCCCGATGAAAGTAATATCCAACGACAGCTCCCACAGTCAATATTGACAAAGACTACGTGCGCTTATACAGCAGGATATGTAGCACGCAGAATTTTGAAATCTGTGCAAGCCTGTTCAGAGTGCAAATCGACCATCCTAGCAATGGAACCTTCGCCAGATTTGCACGGAGAATTAGAAAGTAGAGAGTTTGATGAAGAAGTACATGCTTTGATGTACGTTAGCGACAATTTTTTAACCTCCTTCCAAAAATTTGATAAAATCATCCATCGTTTGCTTCCATCGATTAGTTTTGGAAGAAATTTGTTTAAAAATCTCAAAGCAAAACTAGATGAAGAGGATTGTCTCGAGTGGCTTGGTTGCTCTGCTCATGCGTTGAAAGTGCAGTTAACAATTTACTTTAAACAATTTTCTATGTCTCTACACGTCCATACATTCTGTACAACTGTAAATAAAATTTAGAATGGGAAAGAAGTTAGATATACTGATAGTAGTAATAAAGTTTTCAGACAAGCACAGACATATCGTGAAAAACATTTTAAGTCAAGTTCACGGTAAAGAATACATGAGAGTTAAAAAACAATGCGTAATCTTGATACATTCACTATCTCACTTCTTTCGCCTAGTATATATTGTATGTAATTTGTATTTCTGTGATATAATTTTGTGTTCTACCTTTGACGTCATTACTTACTATTACTTGTATTTAGTTGATAACTATTGCGTAATTCGTATAGTTTTAATTTGTTTTCAAAGTGTATAATAATTTTATTTATACCTTTCGCCTAATGTTACTTGTATATATTTGATAACTATTACATAAATTGTATTTTTCTAGTTCTATATTCAATATTAAATTGAAGCGGATATATATATTTTTTTTTTTAGACTACAAACTGACCAGGGTTTTTGCCTTCTGCTTTTTGCCCTTTTTTCAATTCAATTATACTTTAATGACAATAAATTATTTATTAAAAAATTTCAAGTGATTGATTAAATTTATTTAAAGTGTTAAAGCATACAAGTGGTGTAGTCAGTTTGTCCTGAAAAAGGGTCACACTGACCATACCACTTGTATTATCAACCCATCCATTATAAATCAACTGAAATACGTTGAAGCAACGATTTGAAAGCACCGCCATTCGCGGTTTAGTACATTGAAGCAGCGCAGGGTGGCGCGCGAGTTTTGCAACAGCCGAATACACGGGAGTCACGAGTCTCCTATAAGTTGTCTGTGGTCAAGCCTGGGTGTTCAACTGCCTAAAAACATGCAAGGTGAGTTTTGGGAGAACTTTTCAAAAAACGTTTTTTTCCTTATAACGATGACAAATACATGAATGACATTCGTTTAATTTCTAGATAAAGAAAATTGCTCGGTTGAAACCACGGTCTTATATACAGGTCTGGAAACTCCATTGGAGGGGGTAGGTCGCTTATTGATGCCAGACGTGTAGTTCATGTATTGCCCACTGTGATCGCTGCGATCTAAACTCCGGCGCGATAACAATGGCACAATCTATGGGCACAATGTACGACACTGAGATTTTGAGGTTAGGTTTGAGTAGGCAGATAGATCGCAGAGACGAGTAGTGACGGGATTACAAACTACTCCAGTGCTTCCATAAGCGTCCACCCCCACCACTTGATTTTGTGACGAGAGTCCAGACCTGTATGTAAGACCGTGGTTGAAACAGTAAACACTTCTGGGGATAATCTGGCTAGTGATGTCAGTATTCAAGCATCTGGGAGCACGACTGCTATTCCGACCGCCTCACCTGTATTGCTGCCAACGTTCAATAGCTCCAACAGTACGGTAAAGTGGGGTGACCATGATACGAAAAAGATACTCGATCTGTACGCTGAAATCTTGAACCAAGTTGGACCATTCAAAAAGTTTAAAACAAAAAAAAAAAGATGTGGGAACACATTGCGCTTGAAATTTCGACAACTTTTAGTGTTTATGTAAATGGACAACAATGCGAGTCACGATTTAAGACTGTAAGGAATCGTAAAGGTTTGGCTGTCACACATAACAAGCAGTCAGGCAATGATGCAAAGGTTGTGCCGTACCAGCTGGAAATGGAAAAAATCAGAAGCATGGACGACAGTGTTCAGCCTGAAGTCCTAGTGTCTGTGGGTAACACCAGAGTGTTGAAGCAAAAAGTAAAAGAAGATTCTGAAAGAGGTGGAACTAAAAAAAAAAAACAAGATCCTATGCTTGCTATGTACATTGAATTGCAGGAAAAAAGGGGAGAAAACAAAGAGCGTCGGCATCAAAAAAAAATGAAATACTTCATGGAGTATTGTCTGAAAAAGCAAAGCGAATAACAAAACTGATATTTTATAGCGATTCAACTGATTGCACTGGTGTGGACCAAGTGCAGTTTCATCCTTTTCTGCCATACGCTTTGGAAAGAGATGAAAATATACTCAGTGCACACCAGTGTAACCATTTGAATCAGCTATTATAATATTGTGTAGCATCATCTCATTAAAATTAGTTGTTTTTACGCTTATTGTAAGCATCAGTGGGAGGAATTTGCTATACTTCCAGCTTTTTTAATTTTCCAAAAGATATCGTTTGTTATATATATTCTTTGAGTTTATTATTTATATTATTACTTTGATATTATGAAATGTTATATTACTTCTAACCTGTAAAAAGAAGTCTCATCCAAAGTATCACAAACAAATATTACTGGATAGATTATCAATTCTCACTTTACACTAAACATATCATAAAAGATCCAAGCCCAAGAAATTAAATTGCAGAAGATACAGTGATACTTGTTTGCGGTATTTTGATTTTGAACATTAAGTGCCATGGCCTTGATGAATATTCGAACAGAGCATTGTTGCAAGACAAACTTATTTGAAGTTACAACAATCAAAGCAGTGAGAGTATTTATCGGTATATTGTCACGTTGATGTTATGATACTTTGACATGTGATATTGTATCCTGTGATATTTGTGGGTGATATCTTATTATCATTCGTTCAAATGTTTGATAAGGTTAATTTTTTAGTCAATAAATATAAGCAAAGATAAGGTTTTCTAGAATATATTTTCATTGATACAGACCTCAAGATTTTCAGTAGGTGGTTGAATTTTTTTGCAGCTTAAACATTACCAGAAGTACAGTAGAATCCGGATAAAACGACTTCGCTTGTAACGGCTAACCTCTTTTAGCGACGACGATGTGAACTCAAGTTAGGTTTCATATTAATAAACTACCTTAAATTATCCAACCGTTTTGTGCGCCGTCCGGTTAGTACGACAGAGTGTCGCCGGTCTCTTGAGGGTCGTTATATCCGGATTCTACTGTATAATATTACAAATAGCGCTTCTATCTTTCCATGAATTGCCTGGCCAGCAAATTGCGTTTCAATAAACCTAAACGCCAAGCTTCATCGTTTATAATAATTTCTGCTTCAGGCTCAGGTTCAGCCACGTAACGTTCAATTCCATCCAAGAAGTCATTCCTCTCGATACATAAATTATGCAACACACAGCATGATAGTATAAATTTTAATGTCTTTGAAACACCCCACATATCTGTTCTTATCAGTTGCCTGAATCTTTGCTTCAAAAGTCCAAAAGCATTTTCGATTAAAACTCTTGTTGCACAGAACCGCCTGTTATATTCTCTTTGTTTATCTGTTAAATTTCCGTAATCCCGAATTGGCGTCATGAGATTTTCACAAAGCGGATAAGCAGAATCTCCGAGTAAATAATAATCTGGGCCCATTGATAGCACGGTAGGGCAAAGAAACGACAAAGTGAATACTCTTGCGTCATGAATTTTTCCTGGTATTCCGGTAAAGACATCAAGGAACTTCTTCTTCGCATCGCATATTCCTTGCAAAGTCAATGCCGTTGTATCGTAACGATTAACGTAGGTCGACTTGATTTTATGTGCGGGTGTACGGATGTTTATAAACGTACCATCAATGCATCCATATACTCCTGGATATCCTGCAATTTGAAATTTATATGTATTGTGAAATTCGTTCTCGATGTTGCTCTTAATTATACCTGGGTGAAAATATTCCCCACAATCTGATCGATTCTTGTCAAATCTGAAAAAATATTACAGAATCTTTTTAACCAATGTGACAGAGATGTGTTTTAAAATAATAGTCAAATATTCGCTACTTTACCTCCTCAAACTCCTCAGAACAGTCTTGTTTCTCCTGTGGGGTACGAGGGAATCTGATAACTAATAGACCCAATTCATCTGTTAAATAAGTCGTTACGCTTTCTATCATTGCGTGCGCTGTTGGCAAACTTAGCCCAAAAAGTTGCGCTACAATGCGGTAAACAGATTTGTTACCTGCAAACCTATTAATTAAAAACAATTAATCAGTCACCACAAAACAATAAAAGGAGTGACATTTGTTATCACTCACCATAAATAACATAGAATATACTCTTCGGCAGTTTTTACCCGCACACGACCGAAAGGTGGTCCTTTGGGGTAATGTACGCTTTGTTCGAATAAAGCTATCAAATAATTGCAAGTTTCTCGCGAGACTCTGAAATGACTTTTGAACTGTAAAAAAAGAAACAGTTGTAGTTAAAGCATTCAACTTCCATGGAATTCAATACGTCAATAAATAAAGATAATGTGAGGTTAAATCCGTACTTGGATATCGTTATAGTGGCCAACAACGTCACGGATATAATTTTGAATGCGCGCAACTTTGTGTTTTTTGTTGGCGATATTCCGCAATAATAAAATATCATCCTCATCATCGAAATTCTCTGACGAAAACAACTCTTCGATTATTTTTACTTCATCAACCGGCTCTGTCATATTTGTTTTGCTCGAAACGCTCTGACCCCTGGTTTCCGAGCGGATTTTTCATCATAGGCCAATCAGAATTCAATATTTCAACCGTCACTCGAACATGCAGTCACTACCACTCCACCTAGTCGGTTTTCACTCGAACACACAACTCGCTCCCGGAGTGCTCTGAGAGTGTTCACTCGAAAACGCTATAATATAACGGCTCTCCATCGTGTGTGAGCACGATTTGAAAAAAATTCATTTCTACAATTCAAGTGGCAAAAAATATGTTTGATCCGTGACAAATCGAAAGAGATTTTTTCTAAGCTTCGACGCGTAAAAGTTTGACCATCATCCAAAATTGAATTTCATAGGTCTGCGTTGTTAGTTTGAATGTAATCTGTTTACACGTATGGGCTGTCGTGCAAGATTTCATGTTAGTGATTTCGCACCAGAGACAATCAATAATCACGCGTAATTCTCTCTAAATTAGAGCATAATGAAGCTTTTCAGCCAGTATCTAGTTAGTAGTAACTAAACAGTTAGTTGAAATTCGTATGTTTCTATGTGAAAGGAATACACATCTCTTAGAATTCTCAAAATCTTCTTCGTTTAAGCTTTGACTGTCATCGATTCAGTTGACGTGCTACTTGCTGACTTAGTCTTGGTTGTGGTGGTCATTTTTAATATGACATTCAAGTAATGCGATTTCATACCACAGAATTTTTCAAGTTAACGTAGCACCACTCACTCCTCGAACCTGCCAGCCAGCAAAAGATGGGTGCACATTAGGGTGGTCCTTGATAAGGTCATTGGTAAATTTTGTGGCCCCTGTAGACTGATATTGTGTATCCAAATGAATAACAAAAAATGTAGCTTGAAGGTCGGGCTCGGTTCCTCTTGCAGTATTGCTCCTGAAAATCTGAAACTTGGCAAAATTCTTACCTACGGTAGTAGGTATCCCATATAAATTTCAAGATTTTCAATGACATTATTTTCTGAGCTGTAGTTCCGAAAACTATATTAAAATTGTTATTTTTGGAGTTACAATACGATTGAGTAGTAACAAAAAAATGTTAAAAATCTGTGAAATTTACACTACTATATATGTAAGAATTTCGTTAGGTTTTAGATTCTTCGGAGCCATACTGCGAGAGGAACAAAACATTTTCCGTCGAGTCCCAAGATTAGTATGTTATTCAAATCAGAAAAATTTCCACACCAGCGTCCGATGCTCAGCATTTTATACTTGAATTGAAATTGACCGCCACGTTGAGAAGTGGGAGTAAATAATTTGCCTTAAGACTCGTCGGTGAGGCTCGTAAACTGGATACGGAAAAATACATTAATGTCTTATGGCTGCTTCCACTCTACCATATCCTCTTTAGGTCATCCCTCGCTACGGTTGACAGTGGTGGTTATAGTCTAAGAGCCCGTGAACCCCAGACCTTCGTTATTTTATAAAAGCTGAAAGTTTGTCAGGGCGTGCTCCCAACACAGGTAAGAACGGTGGACCATTATGAAGTTTGGGTTACCGTGGCTTTGGCAGGTAAACGGTACTAAAGGTGTGTAAAATACCGATCTAAATTCATCAAATAATAAAGTGTGATTTTTTGGTATTACCTTCAGAAGATTATTAAAAATCACGTCATTCATTGCCAGACACTTAACATAGTGGCAACCCCTTGCCAGACACCCTTAATGTTCATGAAATTATAATTCTACTTACGTTATAGTATAAAAGCTGATTTTTATATATAATACTTGGGTAATAATTAGATGATGTTTCCTCATTAGCCAGACATTTTTGATAGTTCCAACCCCTTGCCAGACAAACATGTAGGGTCGCTGTAAGAGCGAGCACGAGCAGTATAATGGGTGGATGCGAGTGAGATGGCGAGTTAGGTCTATCGCGATCCCTCACTGCGCAGTTGTTATTTCTACTGCGCATGTATTGTTTAGTACTTAGTACATGTTTACATCAGCTAAAATAATCTAATATGCTATCTTTAAGTATTATTAATTTAATATTCATTATTAATTAACAATATGAAATATTTCGAATATATACAGACTATAAAGTATATTCAACATTATTAGTGTATGATACGTACATTATATATTTACAATTTGTTTATGTGATTTTTGAAATGAAAGCGATTTCGTATTAAAAAACAAGTCATGGGTGATACGTTAATGTGTGTTATTTGTAACAAAAGTAATGGCAAAATAATATTATTTTCTGACGAGACATTGAAAAAAAAATGTCTGGCTAATGAGGAAACATCATCTAATTATTACCCAAGTATTATATATAAAAATCAGCTTTTATACTATAACGTAAGTAGAATTATAATTTCATGAACATTAAGGGTGTCTGGCAAGGGGTTGCCACTATGTTAAGTGTCTGGCAATGAATGACGTGATTTTTAATAATCTTCTGAAGGTAATACCAAAAAATCACACTTTATTATTTGATGAATTTAGATCGGTATTTTACACACCTTCAGTACCGTTTACCTGCCAAAGCCACAGTAACCCAAACTTCATAATCGTCCACCATTCTCACCTGTGTTGGGAGCATGCCCTGACAAACTTTTAGCTTTTATAAAATAACAAAGGTCTGGGGTTCACGGGCTCTTGCTCTATTACGCTCGGCAACGACGGCACGGGCGCACACAATCACACACAGATTCTCTCTCTCTCGCACTCACGCAACTAGTGCGCGACCGGGAAGCGGCAGGGCCGCGACACTCAGCACACTTAAGAACTATGCCTTATCGTAAAAGTGACAGAAAACCACAGAAAGGCTGACCGGAGTGTTTCATAATAAGCTAAACAAATGAAATATAATAGAAAAATAGAATTTACTTCGGCTCAGCCGCCACAAGGCTCGCGGGCTCTTGATCAAAAGTGGCAACTATGCAGCACCAACGGCACACTCGAAGTCAGTTACTAGTGTTACAAGGCAGGTATACTCAATTAACAGCGACTAGACAAAGCAGTACAACGTATTTACTACGAACTCTACGCCGCATGGTCATGCCGCCGCGCACCATCTCCCTCTAAGAAAGTACCGCTGTACTAACGTGAGAACCCCGGCGCCAGACCGACACTACACCCCGATCTACCAACCGTCGCCTAAGACGACCCGCTGTATTTTCGTATTAAACAATGCTCGTCTTGTGATCACGGATATATAAACCAGCGCATTTCTGAACGATACGGGAGAAGTTTGATAGTCCCCCCCCCCCCCCCACCCCCACCGCCGCCCGTTTCACCGGGAGCCCCGCAGCGAAAACCTGGAGACGACTCGAGAGGATCCAGCTGCAGTCCACCATTCCAGACGACCACTAGCGCACCTCCGCCAACCAAGAGGGACTCGAAGACGGTCGGGCCTGCCCTCCTAGAGAAGGGAGACCAACTGAGATGGAACCATCCGACTCCTCATCTCCCAGCCCCCCTCCTATAGCATATTTTCCACCAATAATTTTCACAAATTTCTCATATCAAAATCACCAGATTAAAATAGTTAAGTTAGTGTACAGTATGCATGTCTGTGTGAAAATTGAATTGAGATATCTTTTGTTAATATTTTATCGTTATAAATGACGAGATTGAGAATCGCCGGAACACCGTCAAGGCAGTCGGAGTAATGCTGACCGAATGCATTTGAGCACCAAGAGATAGCCCTCATACCTTATTGCCTAAAAAACTGACTATCACCTAATTTCAACTCTTCCCTATTCTTTACTCATTCTAATTATTTATAATAGCGAATAGATATCTTTCTGATATTCCATTTTAGGGCTGTACGATTTAACCGGTTTAACCGGCCAAGACGGTTAACCTGGTTAATTAGCTGATGGTTTAACCGGCCAACCAGCCAAGACGGTTAACCGGTTAACCGGCCAAAACGGCCAACCCGGTAAATCAGCTAATGGTTTAACCGGTTAAACGGCTAACCGGTTAATAGTTAAGCGTTCAACTGGTTATTGGTTGAATCGGTTAAATAAGTAATTCGTTCAAAAATTAATTAATCAATCATTTCAATCATCGGAAAAAAATGTTTCCACATTTTTTAATAAATAAGTGCAAATTAGTCTATAAATAATCGTGTTGTAGCTTCGATCAAAAGCTCAATTTATTTATCATTTAATGGTGTATAAAAAATATTTCGAGTTTTTTTTGCCGTGGTGGTGATAGTTTACAAATTATTCGCACCGCAATGATAAGTAACCAAAAAAAAAATGGCAAGCTCGAAGACATGATATTATTCAATATTATGTAAAAAGTAGGAAAAAAATATTTTCATCAAAAAGTAATGCATGGTTGTTTTCGTTTTTTTCTGGTAATATCTAAAAAATATAGTACAGATGCTCATTTGTTTATAACAGATTGTTTATTAAATAAACAATTGAGAAATTAACAAAACAATTTTTTTTTTTGTCAGAATATGATAGAGCACTGAAAATAATGATTCTTGAAGAAAAAACAATTCCTTAATATTAATTTTTAGTATTGAAAAAGAATTGTAAATTAAAAAATATGTTTTCAAATTGAAGGGAATCTATTTTGAGAGACGATTTTTTCCTAAAAATCACTGTTTTTATCGACGATTTAGTTGTCGAAAACAAATTTCTGATAACGTTATAAACAATGCATTTCTATATAACAAATTTTTAAACAATCAGAGTAAAAAAATTTTCAATTATTTCAATACAATTTTCAGTGATTAGAAATTGAAACAATCGAAACATTGAAAAAAGTTTTTTTGGCAGCTCTAATCGATTCTATAACATTGTCATTCTTTAAATTCTGGATTGCAACATGAAAAATCGAAATTGAGAAAGACACTCCAAATCTTTTTTATACACCATTAAATGATAAATAAATTGAGCTTTTGATCGAAGCTACAACACGATTATTTGTAGACTAATTTGCACTTACTTATTAAAAAATATGGAAACATTTTTTTCCGATGGTTGAAATGATTGACTAATTAATTTTTGAACGAAATACTTATTTAACCGATTCAACCAATAACCAGTTGAACGCTTAACTATTAACCGGTTAGTCGTTTAACCGGTTGAACCATTAGCTGATTAACCGGGTTGGCCGTCTTGGCCGGTTAACCGTCTTGGCTGGTTGGCCGGTAAACCATTAGCTAATTAACCAGGTTAACCGTCTTGGCCGGTTAAGCCGGTTAAATCGTACAGCCCTATTCCATTTTCCTTAAACCAAATTCAAGCTCTGCCATGATTCAACCCATTCACATAAAATTAAGTATTCGATTTTAAAATATTGAGTAATAAAGGTGAGTCAAGTTAGCGCTACCAATTGAAACTATATAAATTTGAAGTATTGAGTAATTTGCCGCAATTTCGCCGCTAAATAGTCGTGAAAATTACACTTTTGTCGCTTTGGGATTTTTTTTAAACTGAACTAGGCGTGAAGGAAGGATCGCAGGAAACTCGTCCTGAGCTCAGAATTTGCCATTCATTAGCCGCGACTTGAATCAGTCGAAAGAAACTCAAAATCATTTTTTTTTTCTTTATCGAATGCAATTTTGACCGCCCGATTCCAGATAGCGCAACCAGACTGATAACAAACCGAGAAGCAAGAGTCGCAGGAAACTCAGCCTCAGCTCAGAATTTGCCATTCATTGGCCGCGACTCGAATCGGTGGATAGAAACTCTAAGTCATTTTTTCAATTTATATTTGGATGCAATTTTGGCCGCCCGGCTCCGCCTAGCGCAACCAAACTGATCACTAACCCGGGAAGGAAGATTTGCAGAAGCCTGTGACTAAGTTTATAATTTGCCGTTTTTTTTTTGCTGCTAATTAGTCGTGAAAACTATACTTTTGCCGTTTTCGGATGAAAAAAAAAACCGAAGGCTACGCCAACTTTAAAATAAGTTAGCGTTGCCTCACTGAACTACGCGTGAAGGAAGGGTCGCATGAAACTGGACCTAGGCTCACAGTTTGCAATTCACTAGCCGTGACTCGAATCAGTCGATAGAAACTTGAAATTTTTTCTATTTTCTAATGCAATTTTTACCGCCCGACTCCAGATAGGACAACCAAACTGATGACTTACTAAAGAGGAAAGAGTCACAGGAACCTGTGACTCAGTTTATAATTTGCCGTTTTTTTTTGGCCGCTACTCGAATCAGTCGAGAGAAACTCATTAGAATTTTTTTTTACATTTTTAAATGCCCTTTTATAAATCTGTTCTAAGCTCGCATTTCTTTAGTCGAATTAAATAGTCGAGGAGAAGGAGTCACCTCAAATTATAACGTGGCTCATAGCTTGCCTAAACTTTTCGCTTTGTTATTACAGTCGTAAGCTTTAACAATATTTTCTGCCCTGTTAAATTAGTATGTCGGAATAAAATTTATTGAATGGGATACGTTTAACCTTTAGACCACCGGCCTGGCTCTTTTAGGAATCTGCAGAGGACGTTGCCAACCCAGCTCGCGCGGGAACTTTGGCTTCCCGCGCGAGTCAAGCTAGGCGGCCAAGGGGAAAAGTGGGCGGGACTTGAGTCTATGCCCCTCGCGCGCTCTGGCCCACCACTCCGTTGAGACCAGGCCGCTTGTCGTTGAACGTTCTGAGTTCTGTAAATATCTCTGGAAGCCCGTATGAGTTTCGCGCGGGTGATGAGATTGGGATACGTTTACTGCAGGAGAGGTTGCCGCGTATACATATTAGACTGTATCAAAAAAATTGACAATTTTTTTTTTTTTAAATATACTGAAAATATTGTTCAGGATACCGAAAAAAGGCGCCTGTTAAAATGGGAGCTCTTAATTTTAATACTAAGAAGTGCCTCATCGCGATTTTCTACTTTCCATAAGAATAACATGGCAAAAATGGTTCTTGATCCTTGCGATTTTTATAACTAGATAACGACGCGTCGTACAAAAAATTCATAAACATGTTTTTGTAGGAAATTGAAGGTTCTACAAAAAAGGTCTCCTGTCATTTTACGATAAATCTACTCCTTTAAAAGTTATTTGAGGTCCTTTGTTGATGTTTGACCTTTCTGAAGGTTTTGAATTTTCTGTACGACGCGTCGTTATCTAGTTATAAAAGTCGCAAGGAGCAAGAACCATTTTTGCTATGTTATTCTTATGGAAAGTAGAAAATTGCGATGAGGCACGAGCTCCCATTTTAACAGGCGCCTTTTTTCGGTATCCTGAACAATATTTTCAGTATATTTTTCAAAAAAAAAATAGTCAATTTTTTGATACAGTCTAATACATAGAGTTTGGTACAAGTATATATCAATTATTCGAATAATAAGTTACACAAATCATTGAATAATCATGGCTAATAATATCGAGTTTTCAAGATAGCTATTGCATAACTCGTTGCAGTAAGGTGAAAAAAATTACAAGAAAAATGACCCGCAACAGCAGTTAGCTAATTCATGACTAAATATACTAGGTATAGGCGATCTCAAGCAAAAGATTGATTCTCAGCATCGATTCGAATTGATTCTGGAAAAATCGATTCATCCAAAAAATCGGTTGCAAAAGATTGATCTTCGGAAGATCGATCGTTATTTTTACGTCTTAGATTGAATGGATACAGGTAGCTGTACATTGAAATTGGATTGGACATTGAAAATCGTATCACACAAATGTAGTACTTGTTTAATAGTTTTGATATTTAACAATAGTTTTCTTTGGGTCATATTTGTTTATCACACCAATAGTTCTCACATAAATCTAGCTGACTAGGTGAGAAGCTTTTTTTATTAGTTGTGATGTTAGATTTATTCAGCGCTAGAAATTGGTCGATTCTTTTGTATTCTCAAACCTATATTAGCCATAAAATACCGAACGCCAAAATGAACTTTCAAACTTTTTTCAATTGAATATTTAAGAACCTCGTCAAACTCGATAACATTATCTGTTATCGTGTCTTCGATTGGCATATCTTCCGCGACCAATTCTTCTTCGATCATTTGGCTCGCAGTAATTCTACATTGACCATAAATTATGTAACCGATTGACAAGTCTGTACAAAATATTGGAGCCGGTCTGATTTGAATCCTGACCCCAGGTGGTTGTTGTTTCAGATAGGATTTTTACTTCGATTTACAAAATTTTCTTCAGTATTGGCCAAAAAATGTTCGTTATTTTAGCTTCGAAAAACCTATTTATTGGGTAATCGCGGGGCATATGACAGTAATATTTTTCAGTAGAAAATCTTTTATTTTTTCACGCAATTGTAGTATACGTAAGGAAAATTAATTTTTTTCCATCCGCCACTTGCAAGTCAAATTTACGATATTTTAGGCAAAAATATATTGCTATTGGAGAATAAAACAGTAACATACCTGTTCGAAAAGGACAATGCTAGCTCATTAAATTTTTTTTTTCCGATTAACAAAACTGATTTAGGAGTCAAGTCTCAGGTTTCACGGAGCTGAATAATTGGCTCATTTCGAAACGTATATGTATGTACGTAAGTGTAGCGGACGTAGCTGGCATTGAAACTTTACGCTGCAACAATGTCTTCGACAGCATGTCATATTTTCAGTTGAATAGTGTATTGTGCATTGACCTTGGCAAGTAGATGCCTAATATAACCCTCAAATAGTCAGTTAGGTAGATCAGTGTACGGAAAAAGTCATCAATAAGTTCGTAATTGTGAGTGGACAAAAGATGGAAAATGATTTTCGGAAAAAAAGGTTAACAAAATACACATTGAGAAACGGACGGTAAATAACAATTCGAAGAGATTGTTAGGAAAATAGGGTGTTCTGAATTAATAAAACGTGCATGTTACTTAGTCGGTCTGAAAATGAAAACAATCAAGTCTGTGTAAACAAACTTCATGCCATTCTATTTACCTCAACCTCTCTCGCTGATAACCCGCCAAATTTCTCCAATCCTGGCCCTTTGTCTTACTTTTCCGTAACATTTTCCTTATCTTAGTCATAGTGAATGACTAACGAACACTTATCACGGAGTTTCAGATACTTTAATAATATTTATTCGCGAAGGACACACTGAATAACGCTCGTGGCTCGCGGTTTAAATTACGGGTCTGCACGTGTTTAATGCTGACTGCTGCTACGGCCGTTAGTTCGTACGACGGGCGGCCTGTGCCAAAGATGGCGCTAGCAAGCGATCGCTTTTCGCGGCGAAAATTCGCTGTTTCGTGCTTCAGCTCGTGCAAGTTTTCTCGCAACTCTTAAGTTCGATTTTATTGCTCTTAGTCCTGAATTCAAGGTAAAGGATGGATCTGTGCCGTGTATTCGGTATAATTTTGAAAAAAAAATTCGTTCTTGTTTTATTACGACGGGAACTTTGCTCACTTTCAGTGTCGTTTTTTACGACTCTAAAAAAGAATTTTGAAATTCGGAAAAATACATGGCACAGATTGCTTCTTCGCCTTCAAAATGCTTCTAATACAAATTCAATATCTCTGTAAATGACGGAGAAAACTTGCATCGCGTGAACCACTGCAAGCGCTAGGTGCGCCGGGAGTAGGCAACGCCCTTGGTCCCTCCAAAATCAGTTTCAAATAATTTAAAAACCATTTCCTAATTTTTAAGCTTCTTATCTCAACTTTAACTCGTGCGCCAAAGCAGGCGAATTGCCACCATTCAAAATACACTTATTTCGGACACATAAAAAGAGGACTCTTAGCATGTATTTTATTGTAAGAGTAATAATAGTGAAAAAATCTGTAACTGCGAGAGGTTTTAGTAAGTGTTCCGAAAAGAATTTGATTTCATTTCAAACCCCCCTTTATTTTCGTATGACTTTTGTTTTCTAATTTTCTCATATAAATTTCGCCTTCTTTCGTTTCTTTATGTAAAAACCAGTGGAGGATTTTCGTCCGGAAGGGTCAAGTATTGACATCGTAGAAAATGTGTTCTGTAGTTATGTTCGACGTTTCGGCTGGGCCCAGCCAGCCATCATCAGGCTATTTATTAAATAGAAACATTCGTGTTACAAGATATAGAATGTGAAAAAAATTATATATAAACAAAATAAAAATAAAAAGAGTAATTCCCAAGGGGGCTATGCGGCAACCTATTATTCCTACCTAGGTGCCATGTGGTAACCTTTAAGGTTAAGAGTTGAAATTTTACAAATATTGCACATATTGTGCCAATTATCAATTGCAGTGCTTATTTAAGGCCCCGCTGACCTTGCATGTCATATATATATATTTCGTGACGTCAGAAGCAGGGAAAACGCCATTACGAATCCTGCGAGAACGGAAGCACGAATCTTACTCGGGAAATTTTTAAATTGAAGCTTGAATAAAAGTGTACGTGGCTAACTCAGTCACTGGTCATGCAAATCGCTGATAATGTTTATAATAAAGAATAATGAAGTGAATAAAATCACGCCAAAACAAACATGGCCGATCGGAGCTACCCATAGAACTTATACTACTGGAAGGGGAATACGGTTGTTGGGCTGTCGCCAACATGTTGAGACAAAAATATATTTCTATCTGCGTTCGTAACGTCCATCCCCCCTCTCAGCTCACCTCCCCGCGACGATCCACTCATAGCTTATAAGAGTTACCGGCGTGTGTTTTTCAGTGATTTTAGAGTGTGTAGACAAATTTGAAATATATTGAAAAGAGTGATGACACGTAAGTGCATTTTGTGCGGACAAACAACAGCAACTGTATCGTATCATGCGTAAGTAAATCAATAGTAATGTTTTTGATAAGACCAATGAACTTTTTAGGTTAAAGTGTTATTTTTATACTCGGGAAAGCTAATTTTGTTTGCCATACGAATTAGTACTTTTTCTGTTGTCATTCTTGTCGACCATCTTAATTGAATTATAAAAAACAACCATACTCTTTTACCCCTTTATTCATATTATTTAAATAAAATTATTCTTGCGATACATAATAAATTAAAATTTTATCCTAACCCTAACTTCAAATTGCGCGCGTGACTATACAGGTGAGGGGTACGCGCTGGAAGGGGAACTGGACGTTACGAACGGAGATAGAGATATATCTTTGTCTCAACATGTTGGCGTCAGTTTCCACTCATTGCCGAGATGGGCTATTCCCCTTCCAGTAGTATAAGTTCTATGGAGCTACCGCATGTTGAATATTCACTGATTGCACGGTTTCACAATTTCTTTCACTCTCGCCAGACAGTTAGCCACGTACAAAAGCACTCACTTTATTCGGGAAAACTTATACTATCAGTTATTTTTTTGTAAATATGGCACGATTCGTAACGACGTTTTTCATGTGACAACAGCCCGTTAATGGTCCACAAGAAGTATGTCTCGATCTGTAACTGATATCATTGGTTGGATCCAACAGAACAAGCCAATGATATCAGCGGCCTTAGTTCACCGTTCAGCGTTCAGAGGCGCTGCACGTATTTATGACGTCACGATTTGATATTTTCAAGTCAGGTCAGCGGCGCCTTAAAGCAAGAATACAATTTGGGAAGAGGTTTAGAGTGTCCTCACCACTAACATTTATGAAAAAACTTACATCAAATGACTTTCCTAAGCGCTTAAGATGTTTATGGTACGGCGATCGTGGAGGAAGTGATCTACCACTTCCGATACTCAATATGGCCGACATTCCTACAGGTATTCACAGATTTACGTAGTATGACCGACGAAATCAAGACGGTCTACGTGAGTTTTTAAAGTTTGAAATTTTACGTGTGTGAATCTAAGCCGAAAAATGTTAACTATAATTTTGAAAAAGGTGTGTAAATGTTGAGAGATATTAAATTTTGAGGATGTCAGAATACAGATGACTGAGATTTTGGATATCAGTTCTCTTATTTACGGAGTTGATTTCAGAGATATGAATCATTTCTTTTAGTAGTCTGTTATGCCAAATTTTCTCACTATCCAATATTTTGACATCCTCAAAATCAAAAATATGACCCTCCTTGATCGAATGACAAGCTAGAGCTGATTTATCTGAATCATGGGACTTAATATCATGCTTATGGTTACCAATTCTTTTCTTTAGATGTGTGATGTTTGTCCTACATAACATTTGTTACAGTCTTTACAGTTTATTTAATAGATGGTGTTTATCATTTCCAACTTAGGCGTTTTTGATTTCAGTTTTGTGAACAGACAGTTTAAGATTCAAAGTCCAGTGATAGCTGATCTGGTCATGGAGGAACTAGAATAGACTGTTATTAAGCGTCTTCCCTTCAATTTACCTGTTTACAAACGTTATGTAGATGACATTGTTAGTTATGTTCACAAAGACAATGTTCATACTTTGGTCACTGTTTTCAATAATTTTCATCCACGTTTAAATTTCACCTATGAATTAGAACATAAAAATAGAATTAGCTTCCTAGACATTCTCACTATTAATGAAGGTGGACGTTTAATAACAGATTGGTACAGAAAACAGACTTGGTCTGGTAGATTCTTGATTTTCAACTCACATCACCCTCTACAATTTAAAAAATGCACAGCTGTAGGATTATTTGATAGAAGCATTGGACTTTCACATCCCAAATTCAGAAAAACCAATTTGAAATTGGTTAGAAACACTCTACTTGAAAATGGCTATCCAATCAAACTTATTCTGAAGATCCAAGCACAACGCATTAATAAACTCTACAAAAGCGAGTCAAGAACAAAACTGTTGGACTCCAATAACAACAACAGGGTGGTTTTAATTCCGTTTGTTAATAGTCTTTCACAGAAAATTAAGCATGTACTGGAAGATATTAGTGTACAAGTAACATACAGGATAACGAACACCTTAAACTGTCTGTTCACAAAACTGAAATCAAAAACGCCTAAGTTGGAACAGATAAACACCATCTATACAATAAACTGTAAAGACTGTAACAAATGTTATGTAGGACAAACATCACAACATCTAAAGAAAGGAATTGGTAACCATAAGCATGATATTAAGTCCCATGATCCAGATAAATCAGCTCTAGCTTGTCATTCGCTCAAGGAGGGTCATATTTTTGATTTTGAGGATGTCAAAAGTCTAGTTAACATTTTTCGGCTTAGATTCAAACACGTGAAATTTCAAACTTTAAAAACTCACGTAGACCGTCTTGATTTCGTCGGTCATACTACGTAAATCTGTGAACACCAGTAGGAATGTCGGCCATATTGAGTATCGGAACTGGTAGATCACTTCCTCCACGATCGCCGTACCATAAACATCTTAAGCGCTTAGGAAAGTCATTTGATGTAAGGTTTTCATAAATGTTAGTGGTGAGGACACTCTAAACCTCTTCCCAAATTGTATTCTTGCTTTAAATGAGCACTGCAACTGATAATTGGCACAATATGTGCAATATTTGTAAAATTTCAACTCTTAACCTTAAAGATTACCACATGGCACCTACGTAGGAATAATAGGTTGCCGCATAGCCCTCTTGGGAATTACTCTTTTTATTTTGTTTATATATCATTTTTTTCACATTCTATATTTTGTAACACGAATGTTTCTATTTAATAAATAGCCTGATGATGGCTGGCTGAGCCCAGCCGAAACGTCGAACATAACTACAGAACACATTTTCTACGATGTCAATACTTGACCCTTCCCGACGAAAATCCTCCACTGATTAAACTTCTCGGGTCTCGAATCTCAACATTTATGTGAAAACCGCGATTTAGTTCATTACCTCTTCTTTCAATTCCGGAACAAACAAATGTAACAATGAAACTCACAGATTTATTTGCTCTTTTCCGTTCTATTCCTGGGAAGTCAAGAAGGCTGGCCGTGTCGACATAGGGTCGATACGTAGACCGTTCCCACCTTTGTACCGAATCAGGTCTTGATGAACGCCATGAAGGGCTTGGTACACTGAAAAAAAATTCTGTCCCTGATAGCAAGAATTCTGGTTCTCTCGGCTAAAATGTATTTTGAGCCGATACCAGCGCCATTGTCTAGCTACGGCAACTAAACAACTGTGCCACACGTATTTCACTTGCTCGGAGAAAACGATATCGCCGTAGGAGCGAAACAAGGAATATCTGCTGCAGCGATGACAGTGTATGGTCTACCGTAGTGTATTCAGATCGTAATAGACGTTTTAGCAACCTCATAGTCTGAACGTAACATTCCGTTGACAGACAGATCAGCTAATCATTTCGGCATTTATAATTTTGATTCCGACGAGAAACCGTCTTCATTTTCTTTAGCAAAATATTGCGGAGGTTATGCGTGGTAACAGTGTAAAGGCCGAAGCACGCAAAACTCCAGAAGCCATAAGCAGAATGCAAATAATGTGCATAAGCAGAGGTTTTGTTTTGTTGTGTACGAATACGTTAGAGTTTAAAATGACTCATTTTGACATAAAGGCAATGGGAAAGTTATTTTAAAGGAAGCATGCAAACTGTAGGGTATATATATATATATATATACATGTTGCTTATCTAAAAATATTTTATTTTTTATTTTTTTTTATTTAAAGATTGTGATCATCGATTGGAGATCCATGCCATACATTATTAAAGTTTTATTCATACATTTTAAAATTATTAATAAATTTTTAAAACAAAAGAAAACTTGTCATTTTCAATTTTATTTGAAGAATAAAATCATTTATGCTATGCCTACCCTGCTCACAATTATTGATTATTAATAACTTAGAAAAATATTTATTCTCTATTAATAACTTGGAAAGAATTAAAATGACTTTAGAAAAAATAAACTTTTTAATTTAATTTTTAGTGCAATAAAATATTTTTTACATTTTTATTCAACCTTGACGCTCCTTCATCTTTGTCGTTCATGCATGTGTGGACATACATAAATTATAATTCAGATTTCAGTACAATGAAACGGTTTTCTGAATTACTCGTCAAACTTAGAGGGCGAGTAGAAAACAAATCATCGTACGCTATTATATTGCACAGGGCAGATTCACTCAAAACTTTATAGGCGTAGACATGGTCATTGAAAATCGTATTTAAACTTTGAGCGATAAAAAACACCCCACTGTTATCAATAAAAATATATTTAATGAGACTAAATTGAAGCTCAGTGTCATTTTTCCTGACGCAAAGGACCATGCCTGGATTATACTGACTCCTATTTCTTCTTATCCACTTGATAACGTTAACAGTGGAATTGAATAAATTCACGTCATTGTGCAGATTACTCGCAAAAGCTATTGGCAGCTCGTTCAAAGTTCGGATCTCAGAAGGACCACATTTTTCAGTCAGAGTAAATATTTCTTTCTTAAATAACTGATGTGAAAATTTCCACTGAAGCTTTTTGGCAATACTTTTTGAAAACATTTGTTTTAGAGTTGGATAGCACTGCAATATTTTTAGATTCTCTGTGCTTCGCTTCGAATCGCATCCCCCACAGATTAATTAATGGCCCACATTCTGCCATTACCGTGCCATAGTGCAATAAAAGATGATCTTTCGGCTTCAACTTTCTTTTTAAAACAGTTTTAGCCAATCTATGGTGTTAGTTAAAAACTTTTACTAGTGAATTCAGGAGTTCACTATATCCTACTTGGATAGATGTTGAACTCACGAGTGCGAAAATCTATCGCAAAATCAAGTACACCTGCCAAACTGGGTCGTTCTGTGTGTTACGCCCCGACGTACCGCCTAGGCGAACCTTTTGTTCAATCGTACATAGCGACCAAAGACGGCTTATTTCAATAAAACATCTTGAACATTTGTGAATAAGCTGCAGCGCAATAAACAGCGCTAAAATAACAGATTGTCTAAACAGGGGATTTCCACCGCTCTTAGAGGAAGCAACGCAGAGCCTCAGTATTAGTTTTAGTTTAGGGTTATTTAGCGGTACCAAGAACCTAAATTGAAGTGCGGACATGAAACGCAGTGGCACTCAGCCCAAAAGTATCTTCTTTTTCTAAATCAAAATTATAATTATTAATAATTAGGCTAAACCGATTATACAATATGTACCAAGTTAAAATAGGCTATTTATTAAGATGTCTGCTCGAATGTGTGAGAATTACACCTACATATCTTTTGCTCATAGTTATAGTATGTAACCGACGAGATTGAGAATCGTCGGAACACCGTCTTAACACTCGAGTCGGACCCGGAAAAACCCTGACCATGCCGATTCTGGCACCGGGAGGTCGCCCTTGCACCCCATTGGCTGATTACCGTTGTACTTAGTTGCACCGAGGGTTCTTGGACCGTCAGGCCCAAGAAACAATGTCTTTCGTCTGTCAAGTCGCGTGGTGCGTGGACGTCAACCCGGGTCAGCCCTTCTGGTCGATAGTAGTGTTCGGAAAATCTTCGTTGTGACCGGCCTAAAGTACCAAGCTGATTCGTCATCTTAAAGCTTTCAATTTGTTCTGTGAATTGCAAAGACTTTCTATCACCTAACTTCATTTCTTTCCTGTTTCTGTACTAACTCTCTTATTTTCACGAATAGACATTTTTATGATATTCATTTCCTTCAATTTAAAATCAAATTAAGCTCCGCCCTGATTCTCAAGAATCAGGTAAAGTTTAAGTGTTTGACTAAAATAATTAATAGTAACTTCACGACAAACCATATTAATAATCCACCAAATAACTTCTACGAAACCCGAATACTCGTCTACATCTGAGGTGAGGCTCTGCTCCAGTTACCAACGACACGATCCGACGGCTCTCAATCTCGTCGTCACCAACATCAAAAGATAAGTCAATTCGAGCAGCGTTCACCAACACTTTTCAAATTCTTGTTTTTACCAAACCATCAAAATTATCTTTCAATTAAACACCAAGAGTTGGTGGTGAGCTTTTCTTGCCATCTTCGAGACGCATGTTGTTTTCTAAGAACCTTTATAAGAAACAATATTAGATTTGGAGCCTAGTTGTGGAAAATATCCTTTGGGTATTCCGAGAGTGATTCTCCAATCTTCAGCTCGGCCCCAGCATCTAAGCCACTTCAACATTGTAATTAACCACGAATTTTCATAACGTGATTTCATAAAACTTGTTTGCATTGACCGGCGGAAGCACGTATACAAAGTCTTTTACACAGGGTTGTCGTCCGTGTGCTCCTGCACATCCCGAGAGCGATTCTCCCGACACGACCTTGTTGGTTTTATTAGAAAGACGTAAGGTTGTCGTCCGTGTGCTCCTGCACATCCCGAGAGTGATTCTCCCGACTCAACCTCAACGGCTATTATCATTAATTCTAAATTATCAGAAACACTTCTAGTGACGGGTGCTTCCGCGGGCCAATCCAATTGGCACGTTAGTTTACCAATCTCATAAATATAGAAAGAAAGAAAGATACAAAAATTTAAAAGACCATATAGTATTAATACGCGTTCAATATAGATGTTCTTGGTACAAGCTTCTATTTTGTTTCATTTCCGTAACCATTTAAGAATCCGAATAGTCCGTCTTCTCAAAATTTAATCGTTAATATAACCTTTGTTCATTGTTATCAATTTACCAATTACATTTACCTATCGTTTGAATTATACATATTCTCTTTTACCAGTTAACTCAAAATCACCATTTATTTTGAACGACGACCTTCCCCAATTTTAGAATTAGCCTCAACCTATTTAAACAAAGCTCACAGCCCTGTATAGGACTAAAGTAACACGATCCTACAAATACCGGCGTACCGAAAGGTAGGTCCTTCTTAGTTTTAATTTTTATTCAGCGCTGTTACGTGGGTGCATAATTGATTATTATCTTTAATAGTCATAAACTTTCATCGCTCTCCACACGTTCACCCTCCCACGTAACATCCTGTTTTGGTGGCAGCGGTGGGATACTGTTGCTTAAGCTGAGATTTGTTTAAATAAAAAAAAAATTATTTTTGAGATTTTGAATTTTTGAATTTTTGAAACCCCTTTTGAAATTGGTCAAACGATTGATAAGAAACGTATCTTCCTTTCTTTTTAAGGCATATTTGATTTGTAAGATATTGTGCATTGAAAACCTGTAATTTATAAATTGTACCATCGTATATACATATATATATATTGTATACCCTGTTATCGTACATTGCCGAATTTCCATTGGTCAATTGTGTACCTATCTGTGAGCTGAATTTTTGCTAAAAATAGCGCAAATTTCTTGTGTAAATAAATTATCACTTTATTAAATAACGATACAAAATGCCGAATCAGAGCGCGGACCGATCTAATGTATCAGGCTTAGACGCAAGTAGCATGATGATGACGTCTATGGCAGAATGTTTCGCGTTACAACAGAGCACCGCTAATATTCCCATTTTCGACGGGAAGAACATTCCGTTGAAAGATTTCCTTCAAGACGTGCACAACGGGTCGGTATACGTCCCGCCGAATTCAGAAACCGCGTACGTAAAGGCCGTTTTATCCAAATTACAAGGTAGAGCGCGAGATAGCACTTACGGGAAGAAATTCAATACAATCGATGAATTAACTAAACATCTGAAAAACCGTTTCGCCGCGAATAAAACATTCGCTTATTATCAGCAGGAAATCTCATCATTGAGGATGAAACGCGACGAGAACGTTAGTGATTTTTACGACCGCCTCAATATACTTGTACATGGAGCTCGACTATCGCTAGAAGATAGATATCCTTCACCGGAACTAGAAGGAATAATAAAATCTTTGAAGGAAAGCGGTTTAGACGCATACATGCGGGGATTACCGTTAAATATCTTCAGGTACGTAGAGGGACGAGTGAAAACCCTGGAAGAGGCACACGAATTAGCTAGTAAAACGGAAATGCGGATAGAGCAAGGGATAATCCCTTCGGAAGAAACCCAAAGAGTGCAATTTACTCGACCGGTTTCCCCCGTCCCATATGATGTATATGACAGGCACCGTAGATATTCGAATTACCCGGTTTTGGAGGATAGGGAAACACGTGTGAGGAGCCCGTCGCCGAGCGTAGTAAATAGCAGGTACCCGACGACAAGCGCCAGCGGGAGGTCATCGCCGGAACCGCGTGGGTATTACCGACCCGCGCCACATGGTTTTTATGCACCCGCGGCACATGGGTTTTACCCACCCCAATATAATTCGAATACTCGGTATGAACAACCGTTTTACTACCAAACACCACCTCACGTGTATCCACCGATGGGTTGCCCTTGTGTATCACCTCATGGGTACATACCAGCGATGCCCAATTCATCCCCGTTTATGCAGCGACCGGTATTAACTTCATCGTCTAGATCGATATCGCCAACTGGAAGGTGGGCCGAAAACATCAGACCAAGCTCGGAAAATCGGAATAATTACCGACCGAATTCACCAAACTCCTTCTCGCGTGCATATGATGACAACCATTCAAATAACAGAGCGCGATCACCATCTCCGCGAAGAAATGATGAGAATTTAAACTCCAACGCGACTCGCCGAACCGACGCGACGGCGAGGAGCGCGATGCCCAAGCGTCAGCCGACGGTACGGTTTGCAGAACCGCCGTCCGGAGAGTCTACTCGTGCGGACCAAATCGAGAATCGCCGTTAATTCGAATAACAGCTCCAGAATTAAAAAATCACTCAGGCGAATTCTTAATCGACACTGGCGCAGATATCAGTTTAATAAAGGCAAAGATTTTACATCCTGACGTGTTGATTTGCACCGACGAAATTTCAATTATCACGGGAATAACAACTGAAGAAATCCAAACCTTAGGAGTTGCGAATTTAACAATTCAAAATTATCCAAGTAAAATTCACGTGGTACGTTCCACATTTCCATTACCTTGTGACGGAATCTTGGGAAAAGATTTTTTGCGTGAACGAAAGGCAGAAATTTCATTTACACACAATACGATAGTCATGGAAACAGCGCCGATAAAACCGATTCGATTCATTGGACATGAGGACGATTCAGACTCTGATTTAGAAACAAAACCGCGGAAAAGATTTTACAAAATTAAAGCGAGAACGAAACAAGCCATTGGCATTGACGTCATCAGCTGCGGCAGAAACGAAGCCTATTTACCACGCATAGAAACCATCGAAGGCGTATACATTGGTGAGGCTGCCGTCTCGGTTCAGGATGGCGCGTGCCATGTCCTGGCGATAAATACTCTTGACAAGGATATCGAAATAGAGATTCCACCACAGGAATTGACCCCTTTTGAATATCATAATTTTCCTGAAGAACGTGAATATTTTGATTCTAGTTCAGATGAGTTAAGCATTGAACCTGTAACGACCAACCGATTTGAGGAAATTCAATCAAAATTACATTTAGGTCATTTAAACAAAGAGGAACACGAACACGTGTTAGATATCATTGAGGAATTTCCGGAACTATTCCATCTACCCGGGGATAAATTAAAATTTACACCCGGTATTAAACATCAAATACCTACTACAGATGATATTCCAATCAACACGCGACAGTATCGTTTTCCTCCAGTTCATAAAACTGAAATAGAAAATCAAATTAAAGTCAAAATCGATAACGGAATAATAGTTCCTTCAAACTCGCCGTATAATTCACCTGTGTGGATTGTACCGAAGAAACCAGACTCAGCGGGAAAACCAAGATGGCGCATGGTGATAGACTTTCGAAAATTAAATGAAAAGACCATCGGAGACGCGTATCCATTGCCGAACATTACCGATATCTTAGATCATCTCGGTGAGGCGCAGTATTTTTCAACCTTTGATCTTGCTAGCGGTTTCCAACAAATTGAAATGGATCCACGCGATAGAGCCAAGACCGCGTTCACAACACCAAACGGTCATTACGAATACGTTAGAATGCCGGAAGGATTGAAAAATGCGCCAGCGACATTTCAACGGTTAATGGACCAAACATTACGCGGATTGCAAGGCGTCGAAGTTTTCGTTTATTTGGACGACATAGTGGTTTACGCGAAGAATCTGGAGGAACACGGTAAAAAGGTCCGACGATTATTCAATAAATTAAAAGAAGCAAAATTAACTTTACAACCGGATAAGTGTGAATTTTTGAAAACCGAGGTCGCATATCTAGGCCACATAATTAGCAGATCGGGAGTTAAACCGGACCCGAAGAAAATAATTGCAGTTCGAAATTTTCCAACACCCAAAACTCAGAAAAATATTAGAGAATTTCTTGGACTCGCTGGCTATTACAGGCGCTTCATAAAAGACTTTGCGGCTAAAGCTAAGCCACTCACTGAACTTTTGAAAAAGGAAACACCTTTTAATTGGGGAAAAGATCAAAAGAAAAGCTTTAAAATCCTTAGAAAATCTTTATGTCAACAACCAATTTTGCAATATCCAAATTTTGATAAACCTTTCACTTTGACTACTGATGCATCTGACTATGCCATTGGAGCAGTTTTGAGTCAGGAAGTCGAGGGCTATGATATGCCTGTCGCCTACCTGTCTCGTGCTCTGAACAAGGCAGAACGAAATTATTTTACAACTGAAAAAGAATGTCTCGCAGTCGTATATGCTGTTAACCAATTTCGACCTTACCTTTATGGCCGAAAATTCCAACTCTTCAGTGATCATGAACCATTAAAATGGATCGACAATTATAAAGATCCGGGACAAAGATTAGTACGATGGAGGCTTAAACTTAGAAATTATGATTATGAATTTAATCACAAAGCTGGACGATTGAATGTCAACGCGGATGCGCTTTTGCGAAATCCAGTTCCCGACACCGATGAAAACAACCAAACGTCGGACTCAACCGATAACGATAGTGACAGTAGTGATTTTATAGTCAAATCAATAGATGATTTTCCAAAATATTCAGACTACTTAAAAATTATTAAAACAGCAGATATTAAAAATCCAGACATTATAGAAATAGATGAGAGTGTTTTCGACAAACTCGACAATTACGCGCATACAGTTTCAGCGGATCTAGAGATGAAAGCCGGCATTGCAGCCGACTTCCGAAAACGGTACGGTGTACCGGATCATCTCATTAGTCAAGCCGATTTACACTCAGTAGCAAAATTAGAATTACCGGAACACAAAATTTATTACATTATGACTAAATTAAACTTTTGGGATAAACCTACTTACGAAGACTTGTACCGTAGTTTGGTAAATTTCCGGAAAATTCTAGAAGACGATTCAGTAAAGTCAATTCGGATACCTAGAATGGGTTGCGGTTTGGATAAACTGGAATGGCACAAGGTGAGAATCATGCTACGATATATTTTCGGAGGAACAGGAATTAAAATTTATGCCTGTACAAATTTAGCCTTGATAGAGAACCAAAGTCTTAGAACGATATTTGCTATTACCAACCCGTTACCAGTTATTAGACCTAAGCCGAAACATAACCAATGGCGGATTTTACCAATTGACTCGAATCCTACAAAATTACCATCGTCAAAATTTGAAAGACCAATTGCGAAATCAGTTTCCTCAGCGAAAGGTAATCGACCAACTATTGCATCAAGCTCATCTAGCAATACCAGAAAGTCAGCTGACGACACGTTTCAGCCAAGGTACGAATATCAAAAGATAGTTGACCTAGGTACAGATGCGATTGCATCAAGAACGCGATCGCGGGCGAAGACAACAACAGGAATTAGGGAAAATCTAAATCTGATACCGGAGGCCGATTCGACAGATTCATCCGATGATGAATCCTCCGAACCGCCGGCCTACCGGAAACAACGTAGTGTACTACCAAGTTTAAGGTCAGAACAAACGACCACATCGCGAGACGCGGTAGAACAGGAACAAATTGACTTACAGACAGACGCAAATACTGACGCGGACGATGAATCTGATTTAGAGCCCGAAAATATAGCAATCGAATTGAAGTCTACACGGATAGATAACGAGTCAGATGACGATGTATTCCTGCCAATAGAACGAGAATATAGGGTCAGAAGACCACTGATAGACCCAGCAGAGTTACGGAAATCTTTTGACCGTTTTGACAAATCATTACATGAGAGGAGTATCATAAATAATGTAGATGAGGAAGGCATAGAACTACCAGGTTCTATATCGGAAGGCGAAAATTTAGAGGAATTAGCTCGCGAAGTACTAGACGAACTCGACGAGACAGATGACGAAATTCTAAATAACAAAATTGAAAGATTTATAGAACGAGTGAGGAGTAATAAAGGCAGTAGCGACGAGGCTGACAAGACTGGGACCAGTCAGAGTAATTTGAATGAATCTTTAGTCACTCGACCTTTTCAAAAATCGACTATACCAACACCTTTAGTTGTTCCCCGACCAATAGCACTCTCGACTCCGTATCCTTTAAGTATGATACCAGAATCGAATGAGACAGGGGATATTTTAATACAGAATAAGGTCACTAAGACGCCAAGACGCTTACAACCAGAGTTAGGAAGTTCCAATATAACAAACAGTATCAAAATTACTGAAAGGATACCACCAGACCTAGAGGTGAGACAACATTCAAATTTACCAGCTGCAACTCGCACTAATCGAGGAAAAATTTCACTAAGTAGAGAGAATTTAACATACGTAAAAGATAATTATGTCCATTTCACTTCCATAGATTCAGAACTAGCAACACCAATTAGCAGACTGCTAGGTGATTTAGAGATTATAAACCCCGACAAACAACGCGATGCGAAACCAAAGTTAGGGCAGATTATTGTAACAACGCAAGGAAAGTACAGAGTATTTAGCCTTGTGATCAAAAAGAAATACTTTGATAAAATTGAATTACAGAATGTAAAACTAGCACTGGAAAATTTGAAAAGGATATTGTCTGATCTGGAAATCAAAACTTTCAGAATTTCAAAATCAGGAGACACGACCGACGAACTACCAACAGATATCTGGCCAAACTTATTACTAGACACTTTTGAAAACGAAAACGTAGACATTACCATCTGTACTGGAACATGTAGTGTACCTCCAGCAGATATTAGATCTGAGATAATAGCGGAATTACACGCGGGAGTGATCGGAGGACATAAGGGAATGACAAAGACGTACCGCAGGATTAGGGAAAGGTTTTATTGGCCACGAATGCGTGACGATATTAGCAATTTCATTAGAAAATGCGGAAGTTGTCAAGAACAGAAATTGGTTCGAGTAAGAACTAGGGAGCCAATGATGATAACGAACACTCCATCAGAGCCGTTCGAGAAAATTTCACTCGACACTGTAGGCCCATTACCACAGACGACTAATGGTAATAAACATATTTTAACTATGCAAGATAACTTGACCAAATTCTGCATCGCCGTGCCTTTGCCTAATATTAGAGCCGAAACCGTAGCTCACGCGATGGTGAAACATTTGATTTTGCAATTCGGGACACCGAAAATAATTTTGACAGACAGAGGAACAAGTTTCGTAAATAGTTTATTACAGAAATTAGCTGATGCTTTTAAAATTAAACACATAACTACATCAAGTTATCGCCCGCAATCTAATGGCGCTTTAGAACGCAGCCACATAGTTTTGACTGAGTATATCAAACATTACATAAACGAATTCAACGATTGGGATGAGCTAGTTCAATTTGCGATGTTTTCATATAATACGGCAGTTCATGAAGCCACAAATTTTACACCGTATGAATTGGTTTTCGGAAGAACAGCGCACTGTCCAAACTCATTCGAGACAAACGAGTATCCTCCAACGTACAACTCTTATCTCAATGATCTAATGATTAGAATGAAAGAAATGCAAACTATAGCTGCTAATAATTTGATACAGGCAAAGCAAAGGTCGAAAATGTATTACGACAGAAAAGTACATCCTTTTAAAGGTAAGCCAGGGGACATGGTACGCGTTCAGATAGAGGCTAGGAAAGGGAAGTTTAGCAAGCGATATCAGGGTCCATATAAAATCATAAAGGTCTTGGAAAACAATAGCGTGGTGTTGGAAGGTAATAATGGTGAGAGATTTGTAAAACATGTAGACAAACTCGAATTGGCTTATTGAATGGATAAAAGGAGTCAGAACATGCAGAATAGATGAAGAGCACTCATTTTCGGAACCAGTAACGAGGAAGGTCATGTGGAAACCGAGGTGACACAGATGAGCCCAGAAGCGAGTACAATGCGAAAAGACCTGCGGAAACAATCCGAAGAAATTTTCATATAAAATATGCGTAGATTCTTTAATTTTAAATAGTTTTAAGATTAACGCCATCGGCTGGGGCGTGACCAACCGCAACGAGGGATACGCATCTGTAACTAGCTCTAAGTTTGAAGTTGACATCTAGGATGAACGTTCACCGTTGAACTCCATCCGCTCTTAGAGGCCATTCAGAAATTTCCCAAATACCCAGTATGACGTTAACCTCAAAACCCGTCCTTTCTTTCGAAATTCCTTCCTTCCCAAATTGAAATCAAAAACTACAGTACATTAGTAAATATGACCATTGGAATTCCGGCAAACACTTATGTGAAACGGCAATCTGCTGAAAAATTTTACAAAAATTAACAGGAGAAAAGGCGAGTACGAGTGGCTGTATGCAGTCTACAAGCTGTTCGAGTCCAGACTGAACCTTTTCCAAAGAAACCCAGGGAAACATCACTCTCCTGAGGTGACGGAAACCTACGGGCACATAAAAGGGATGTCGATCCGGTTGCCGATACACCGCAGCACTTCAGAGTACTGCCAAAATGTCTGCTCGTCAACCAACATCGATGAGGATCCGCTGCCAAGGTACTCACCCTACACCTACGGAGGTGGACCACCACGAGTATCAGTGGGCTACATATTACTGGATCCACCAGAAGGCTACTAAAACCTAAGCCTTCTCTACGAGCAAATGCTGCAGACCTCGATCACCAGCCAGAGGACACAATACACCTGATTTCCAGTAGCGCCGAATGCTGATGAAAATATGCATATTTAATTTAAAATTTATAGACATGTTCATGTGATGGGGAAAATTGGCTAATCAGTTCAACTGATTACCGAGAGTCAGTCTCACGCCAACTGAATCCTTCAGAAACATTAACAGCAACCTCACCGTAGAAATGACACGCACGACAAGTAGGAAACAATAACAACGTTTCGGCTAATTAGCCTAACCGATCACCGAAAGTAGAATCCACCGCCGAAAAGAAAAAAAAAGGGCCGCACAATTCACGAGATCCTCGCAATCACAATCTTACTGGACAACTCCAAAATGTTTAGAAAACACTTAATGTGTTCCGTTCGATACCCGAACTCTTCGATAGCAAAAAGTAAAATCCCATGAATGCCTCACCCATTATAGTTGAAGAATCCTCTATTCACAAGAGAAACCGGCTGACCAGCATTGCTGATCAACGAGAGAAATTCTGCCGCCGGCTACTCTGTCGTGGATAGGACACAAACGTCAAATAGAATAAGATATTTACCTTATAGGATTTTTATAGATATAACCTTAAGCAATTGTATACATGCTTCATTTTTATTAATATACATCAACGAGGACGTTGACTTTTTCTAAGTGGGGAGGGATGTTACGCCCCGACGTACCGCCTAGGCGAACCTTTTGTTCAATCGTACATAGCGACCAAAGACGGCTTATTTCAATAAAACATCTTGAACATTTGTGAATAAGCTGCAGCGCAATAAACAGCGCTAAAATAACAGATTGTCTAAACAGGGGATTTCCACCGCTCTTAGAGGAAGCAACGCAGAGCCTCAGTATTAGTTTTAGTTTAGGGTTATTTAGCGGTACCAAGAACCTAAATTGAAGTGCGGACATGAAACGCAGTGGCACTCAGCCCAAAAGTATCTTCTTTTTCTAAATCAAAATTATAATTATTAATAATTAGGCTAAACCGATTATACAATATGTACCAAGTTAAAATAGGCTATTTATTAAGATGTCTGCTCGAATGTGTGAGAATTACACCTACATATCTTTTGCTCATAGTTATAGTATGTAACCGACGAGATTGAGAATCGTCGGAACACCGTCTTAACACTCGAGTCGGACCCGGAAAAACCCTGACCATGCCGATTCTGGCACCGGGAGGTCGCCCTTGCACCCCATTGGCTGATTACCGTTGTACTTAGTTGCACCGAGGGTTCTTGGACCGTCAGGCCCAAGAAACAATGTCTTTCGTCTGTCAAGTCGCGTGGTGCGTGGACGTCAACCCGGGTCAGCCCTTCTGGTCGATAGTAGTGTTCGGAAAATCTTCGTTGTGACCGGCCTAAAGTACCAAGCTGATTCGTCATCTTAAAGCTTTCAATTTGTTCTGTGAATTGCAAAGACTTTCTATCACCTAACTTCATTTCTTTCCTGTTTCTGTACTAACTCTCTTATTTTCACGAATAGACATTTTTATGATATTCATTTCCTTCAATTTAAAATCAAATTAAGCTCCGCCCTGATTCTCAAGAATCAGGTAAAGTTTAAGTGTTTGACTAAAATAATTAATAGTAACTTCACGACAAACCATATTAATAATCCACCAAATAACTTCTACGAAACCCGAATACTCGTCTACATCTGAGGTGAGGCTCTGCTCCAGTTACCAACGACACGATCCGACGGCTCTCAATCTCGTCGTCACCAACATCAAAAGATAAGTCAATTCGAGCAGCGTTCACCAACACTTTTCAAATTCTTGTTTTTACCAAACCATCAAAATTATCTTTCAATTAAACACCAAGAGTTGGTGGTGAGCTTTTCTTGCCATCTTCGAGACGCATGTTGTTTTCTAAGAACCTTTATAAGAAACAATATTAGATTTGGAGCCTAGTTGTGGAAAATATCCTTTGGGTATTCCGAGAGTGATTCTCCAATCTTCAGCTCGGCCCCAGCATCTAAGCCACTTCAACATTGTAATTAACCACGAATTTTCATAACGTGATTTCATAAAACTTGTTTGCATTGACCGGCGGAAGCACGTATACAAAGTCTTTTACACAGGGTTGTCGTCCGTGTGCTCCTGCACATCCCGAGAGCGATTCTCCCGACACGACCTTGTTGGTTTTATTAGAAAGACGTAAGGTTGTCGTCCGTGTGCTCCTGCACATCCCGAGAGTGATTCTCCCGACTCAACCTCAACGGCTATTATCATTAATTCTAAATTATCAGAAACACTTCTAGTGACGGGTGCTTCCGCGGGCCAATCCAATTGGCACGTTAGTTTACCAATCTCATAAATATAGAAAGAAAGAAGGATACAAAAATTTAAAAGACCATATAGTATTAATACGCGTTCAATATAGATGTTCTTGGTACAAGCTTCTATTTTGTTTCATTTCCGTAACCATTTAAGAATCCGAATAGTCCGTCTTCTCAAAATTTAATCGTTAATATAACCTTTGTTCATTGTTATCAATTTACCAATTACATTTACCTATCGTTTGAATTATACATATTCTCTTTTACCAGTTAACTCAAAATCACCATTTATTTTGAACGACGACCTTCCCCAATTTTAGAATTAGCCTCAACCTATTTAAACAAAGCTCACAGCCCTGTATAGGACTAAAGTAACACGATCCTACAAATACCGGCGTACCGAAAGGTAGGTCCTTCTTAGTTTTAATTTTTATTCAGCGCTGTTACGTGGGTGCATAATTGATTATTATCTTTAATAGTCATAAACTTTCATCGCTCTCCACACGTTCACCCTCCCACGTAACATGTGGTATCAAGGGACCAATTAGAATTCCCAAATTTAAAAAAAAATTAGACATTTCAGCTGCAGACATACTTATATATTATATTGTATATTAGTATTATAGTATTTGTATATTATCGTTTTTTAGATTTTGAGGCGAAATTGGGGGTGGAATGTTAGTGCTATTAGCTATTCCATATTTGTGCGACTTCATATATGTGTTCAATTCTTCAAGTGTGAATCGCTTAGTCTCGTATATATAATATTCAAGTATTGCAATTATATCAAAGAGACACACACCTTCGAGCAAATCGTGCATAATATCGACAGATATATTTTTTGTTACACGAAAATTGACTAGGCAATGGAAAATGCAATCTGCCTTAATTCCTGTGCGACTAGGATCTTGCAATTGAAGGTCTCTTTGGTAAGATTTCACTGTTTGCATAAATGCTTTATCCTCCATAGTTGCTAGTGATCGCTGAATTTTATTCATCTTGCAAAAACGACACGAATAATTCGCATTAAAAGATTCATTAAAGCCTAGCAATGAATGAAGCCCTAAATTGTCCCCGATTATCAGTCCTAATTTGAAGAAAACTGTGGTCTTCCTTTGTGGTAAATCAAGTTCAATTCCCTTTGACTCGAGAAACTTTAATTCATCAATTAATTTTCGAGACTGCAAAATTTCCAAACTCTTCTCTATCCTTGGAGTAAAGGAGCAAAGCGTGAAATATTGATGAGAGACAGGACTGATATTGTGGTGGAAAACAAGGCAGTGATATATAAACCCCACCTAGTTTATTTTGTCCTGCGTGACTGCCAAGAGGATTACCCGTTTCATAGTCGTCGAAGTAGAGAAAGAGAGGTAGCACTTGTTTTGATTCGAGATTCATTATAGTATGTTTCCACAAAACACTCTGGACAAAATTTGAAATTACATTTGATTCTTTTTCTAATTTTTCTTTGTATGTAAATGCGAGATCATAGACGTTTGGAATTTCGAAAATTTTTCTTAACATTTCTCTTAAAGGAAATAACATTGCCGTAGCATATTCTTTCCTTGCTTTGATCTGACCATCATGAGTACGTTTTACTTCGTGAGATCTTTCACCAACCACAAATTTAATCGGCTCAATAAAATTTGTTGCTGTTTTAAGTGACTCCATGCGTTTGTGTTTGGTATCAAGTTTCTTGAAGATTCCCTTAAACGTATCAAACATAACACTTACGTCTTTTAATATTTCAGAGGATTTAGGATCGCTATTATACTTGATGTTGAGTTCTTTTTCGATAGCATTCAATCCAGAGCTTACTATTGCCTTATTCGAGTTAAAAAAGAGCTGGTTTTGAAATCGAGAACACGAACTGTTTATTTTCGAGCATTCGTCAAGTACAGTATCTTCTAACGTTTTCCGAATTTTCGTTACGCATATCGTCTGTCGCTTTGACGTTAGGTTAGGAACAGAGTCACTCAAACAGCTAGAGACTGAAATTTCGCCGTCTTTCTTATCTTGTATTGATGACTTAGAAAATGGGATATCGACTGCAACAACTGGTTTCGCCGCAAAAGTAACAGCTGACGTGCTAGGGACTGCGTTAGATATTACTGAATTTGAATCGTCGTGTTCTGTTAGCCAATGAGTTTTAAAAGCATGAAAAGTATTGTACATGCGAGAGCATGAAGCCTCGCTACACCTGAATTTTTCGCCGTCACTGTAATTATGCACTAGTCTCAAGTGTTGCTCCAAGTGACTGATTGACGCGGTATGTGGACACAAAAAACAGAGTGGCATTTTGAATGTAAGCTATGTGTAATCTGATTTTTGATGACTGATTTGTTCAAGTTCCCCAACAAATTTTGAAACGCAAGGAACCGTAATATCTGTTTCCCCCTGAATTCCATAGAATCGACGCTGTATAACCATCCAAGGTAATAGAGCGTTCTTCGGGTAGTCTAATTGTAAAACATAAAAGCTTTTAAAAGTTACATCGATAGCTTTGAGAGCTGAAGGAACCTGGTATCTTACGTCATTGATACAGACGTAACACTCTTCGATGGTTTGCAGTGTCTTGCTGACAATTACAGGTAGTGGTTGTTCACGCTCTCCACGCGTAACAGTTCTTTCCCGTCGTAAAGAAAGTTCTGCTTCTAGCTCTTCAATACTCTGCAAGTACACAAATATACTGAAATGATTGCGTAAAATTGGGGTTTCAAATTAAATTTTTTTATTTCATATTCTCGTAGATTGGAGAAAAACATTTTGGACGTATTTTTTATTTTATGATTGAATCAAAATTTCCATTAATATAACAGATAGAAAACTATAACATTGTGACGTCATCCATGTTAAGATATATCTATATATATATATAGATATATATATATATATATATATATATTGTGACGTGGCGGGTCTACCAGCCCGTCACCGACCCGCACCTCCACTCCCAGGCGGCCGCGTCAAGCGCTCTTAAAGAGCAAGGGAGAGTCCTGCCGTGCCGCCAATGAACAACCAGAGTTAGCTTTAAGATTCATGTATTGTTGCTAATGCTTTTTGTTACTCCCCCAACCCATTCTCTGAGGTGACCGCCACTGCCGCCGCCACTGCCGCCGCCAATGCCGACGCCATCCAACGACTACCCTGCGCTGCCGTCGCGGGAAACGCGGAGGGACCACAGGACGACCGGCGCGGAGTTCGAAGCCCCGGACCCAGTAGTCGCGCTGTTGCTTGCTCGGACCTCGATGCCGCCAAGGACATGCTGCCGCTGCCGCCCAGGGGTCGAGTTGCCTCCACCTGAGCCTCCGATAAGACCGGCCTTGCCACCCGGCACCCACAAATAACCGGACTCAGTCTCCCCCTGGGCTCGCCGATGCCGACAGGACATTTCCACCTTCGCCAGCCCACCCTCGCAACCCGCAGCACAGCGCGGCGAACAGACCGGCTGCCTAGGCTCCGCCGGTCTCTCGCCAATCTACTTATCATCCCCTCCCGTAGCGCCACCGCGGGATCGCGATCGCCGAGGGCCGGCGGCCACCTCACTCTCCCTTGCGCTGCGTCGTTAACAGCCACGTAGTGCATCGTAGTGATAAAGGCTATTTAGTAGACTGTGTAGTAGTTGCGAGAATTGGAAATCGAGTCCTCTGGTGTACCGCTTGAAGCAGGAGTAGCTGCCGTTTGTTGAGAAAGGACGCTGTGTGCCGTGAAAAGGTAGGCTGCCGTTACCCCGAATCTCGCTGGCTATAGATTCTCAACGGCCTCAGGCCATTTTTCCTTTTGCAACAGGTTGCCGGCCGGCTTCGGTCGGCCATTTTGTGTGAAAGCCCGTGAGCCTCGTGGTAGCTAAGCTTTTCTATTCAATTGTATTTCTGATTTTAATTGCTACCTTGATTTATTCTAATTACGATAAGATACTCTGGTTGTTCATTCGCTAATCTTTTGCCGCTTTATTGTAGCGTATACTTTGTAATAGATCGTGTACCGTGCCGCTTCCCGGCCGCGTACCGAGTACGTGGGTGTGAGAGAGAGAGAGAATCTGTGAGTGAGTGTGTGCGCCCGTGCCGTCGTTGCCGAGCGTAACTACCACCGTCAAGCAGCGACAGGCGACCGTGCCGATAATATAGAAAAAGTGAAGGAGGATTATCTCGTGTTTGTGAAGCCTTTAGATTGTTAGCAAGCTTGTTTTTAGAATTGTTCTGCCTTGGTTGGAGTTTTGAAATTGTTAACGAACTTGCTTCACCACGAGTCCGTAGTCGCATGAGTTATTGAATTGTTACTGATTTTATGCCGCTTATTACTCGCTTATCTTGGTCGCTTGCCGCTCGTCGCTTCTAGCTTATACTGCTTGATTTTGCCGTGTTCTATTGACTTGTTGAATTTTGTTGCTGTGTTATATTTTATGCTATTTGGTTTTATTTTTATTTATTTTTGAATTGTATCGAAGCGTACCGCCACCGATAAGACCGCTTGCCGTGTAACTATTTTATTGCCTGTTGCCTTCTGCCTTGCCGTAACGGCGCTGTTTGTTAATAAATGCTGGTAATTACATCTATAATCATTCGATTATCATCTATACTATTTCACCTTCGCGCCCACGTTCCCCTCACCGCTAGCTAGTCGGCTGTTTTTGTGTGTGCTTGCCCCTGCTATAGTTTCGCTTTGAGATTTGGTGGTGTGAGTTTGGTTCGCCGTTCGAGTCGGCGAACGGATACTATTGGACGGTAAATTTCGAATCTGGTAAGAGTGTATACTCTTACGGCTCTCTCGAGCCTGGCGCCCAACACCTGTTCTGCAGTGCCGTCAACCTTTATTTTTTTCATCTTTCTATTGCCGTGTTGGCCAACGCCATTTTTGTAAACGAGCCTCTGTGCCGACCCCGCTTTCCCCCGAGTGAAGTAAAAAGCCCGTTACAATATATATATATATATGTAAGACGAAAGACGGTCTAGTCTAACCCGATTCACGTCAATACCTTAAATCCGTACCGGGGCTTAACGACAGCCCACCAGTCTAAGCCTAGTGGGGAGAAATACAACTATTGGGAAGAAATATAAGCCGGACCACTCTCGAAAACATCATCAGTCCTCATTTGTCCGTCGAGTAGCGCGGATTGATTTTGTGAACCCCAGTTGTAGCCGACACTTTTCCACTATTAATAAATAATTGACTTGAATATCATCCTGTGAGTTGCCCAATTTCTTAACTACCGCCACCAACATTACATATATATATATATATATATTAAAATCAGTGAAATTCAGTCACCAATAGAATGAAAAATTATCATTTTTAACGAAAAAAAAAAAATACGTCCTCATTATTTTGGCTTGCACTGCATTATGCACCCATAAAAATGGAAAAAAAAAATTTCATTTGAAACCCCATTTACATCAACGAACAGACATCGTTTATGAGACTCTCGTACCTTTACATAAAGCAAAAACTCGCTCTGTACTTCAACTTTGCTGGGACGACGAATCGCATTCGATGTTTTCGTTGCCGCTGGCGGTGGTAACAACAATGGAAGTAACAGAAGTGTAGCGGCACTGTTCAAATCTATATGAGTAGATGTGTACATGAATAATATTTGAGTTTCAAGGTGGTATCGCTTTGATGACGAATTTAAAAAGTGCAGCGTCGTTCTATCTGGTGACTGCTGTCCATCGTTGGTGTTTTTGGTATTTTCGTCTATCACCCGTATTAGAATCTTGATACTACTGTCTGGGCGTTTCTTTTTTTTTTTTGTTTTGCAAAAGGTCAAAATTTCGTTCTCAAATGACAAGTACTCTGTGAATAATATGTCTGTCTTCTCTGGATATATTTGAGTAAAATCAATCTCAATCTAGATATCAATGCGGCAATATTAAAGATATAAAATCAATTACAAATTATGTTCATGAATAGAAATGTCAGAGTTCGAATTTTGCTAGAATATTTTGTATGAATACCAAGAGAGTGCCAGTGATAGGATGCATCAACGAAGGGAAATCGGTCATATATATCTCGCTCGAACAATTCTGGGTATCATTAAGTTCTTTTATTCTTCTTTTCGATGTTTCTGACCAATATTTTTCAACGGTGCACCACGGATCTATTGGGTTTTTAAGCCACTCGATTTTCTTGTCATAATCTTCTGCAGAACACTCTACAAATAATAATTTGATTACATATTTTATGCGTATTATTTATCGATAAATTAGTTGATGAAAGTTGGTGAGAATTAGTTAAAAAATGGATTCAGTACAATGAATGTACCTCCCCGCACGACTGCGAAAGGAGTTTGCCGAAAGATTTTTTTATTCTCCAATGTTTATTGGATGGGGTTGACATTTTGTATACACTGAGAAAAAAAAATCACCCACATTATAATGTGGGTGAAAAGAAAATCAAGACTCTTGCGATGAAACTTAAACATTTTGCCGTTCCTTTTAATGAGGTTTTGCCAAAAGTTCCTTGCGTCCCAACTTTCATCGCAGAAAGTTTAAACTTTTTTTCTGCGATGAAAATTGAGACGCAAGGACCTTTTGGCAAAACCTCATTGAAAGGTACTGCGAAAGGTTCAAGTTTCATCGCAGGAGGTGTGAATTTTTAATTTTTTTTTCGGCCTACTGAAATAATAAAGACTGAATAGTAGGTATTGAATAAAATAAAATTGTAGTTTCATTATCATATTAATTGAAAAAACTATCAAGTTTTTACGTTCTATGAAAATATTTGAATGGAGGCAAAAAAGCTACGAGATAGAGCGACACTGGTTCTGACAACAGTTAGCAATAATTGGCCTGCAAGCAGCTATCATTTAGTTTGTTATACGAGCCACTGCTTTTTATCAGTGTACACCAGTACTGCTATTTTCAAAAAAATAAATCAAGTTTTAGAGGACCTGGGTTCTGTATTATAACTTTTGACTATGGAAACCTGCTCTGTGGACAAGTTTCACTAGGGTCTTGCCATGAGAAAGATAAATGTTTGAAATTAATCACCGTTACTTTCCAAGTGACTATGGAATGCCAAACGAACAGGTGCAGATTGCTCCCGAAATTTTCGTTTCGTGCCTTCCAGGCTATCGGTAGCACCACAGTGAATAAGAAATGAGCGACGATGACCAAGCCTAGTACTTAATTTTCCCTTGGCACAGGTCTTCTTTTGAGTGGCTGTATTATTCTGGTACGGTATGTAATAGGCCTCTGGAACCTCAGTAGGAAATGTCTGTTTGATGAGATGAGATAGTTCTACAAGTCGTTCCGATGTTACACTATGAAATAAATCAAATTATAATAAAATTATTAGTCATGCAGCAAAATAAGAACTGTATGGGGATAGCTATACTAAAACAGTTTAATGAACGTACGATAAGCTATATTTCTAGATGTACAAAGCTCATGCGTACCAAAATATTATCGGTCACTACATTTGGTTTTATTCTAACACAACTTTATTTTGCTTACGAAAGAGAAGGAGAGCTTCTCATCTCTGTCGAGATTATAATTTCAACCAAAAGATTTCGGTGTTCATCTTCCAAGTCTCTGTGTTTTTTGTAATAATGTAGAATACCTACTCCTTCCACTGAATCTTTTAGAGTTTTTATTAGGTCAGTAATGGGATTGCAAGGTCTGAGAGTTATGTCGGCCGAATCAATACGCCAGAATCGATTTGCATTAGCACTTGACGAAGGACCAGAAGTATCAATAGCTTATAGCGTAATAATGTTAATTTCTGCTTTAGCTGGGTGGCTTTTGTTCATAACAGAAATACCTACTGTAGGTGAATAAAGGGATCAGTCATCATTCGCACACAAAAATACGACAAATACATTTTTTTTATGCAATACCAACAGGTGACAATGGATATTTATCACAAAAATGCAATGATTGAATACAAAGAATGCTGTGAGATTGTTAAAAAATGCTTTCAACATACCTTCAGGAAAAGGAAACGTTACTGGTTCAATGTCATGCGGCAAAGCTGCTGTGGGCTTATTTAGGCTTTCAACCTGCGAGTGTCATCATTTTTGTTTTTAATTAATCGCATTCATAATTTCACATCGTTCAGATCGCATTGTTTTAGATCAAAACTTTCGAATAAATGATAAGAAACAAATTTAATCACGTACGTTCCCCACAGAATTTACGAAACACCGATTTCCGAATTCTGCGTTCCACTGGCTAAAGAATTTTGTTTGGGGACCAGCTTTGGGAATCACAGTTTTTACAGCATCATCCCGCAAACATTCAAATGCCGTGCGATCTACTTCCTCTTCTATAATGAAAAGAATGGCCCAACAAAAAAAAACGACAACTTACAGTAGTGAGGTTATGCGACAAAAGCGAGGTTAGGGTGCAAGCACATAGCCAGCGTGCTGTAAACAAATTGTACGACTTACCTTCAAACACGCGTTCATAGCGTTCTAATCCCCAAGCTTTCAATTTATTTTTCACCCACTAATCCATTATTGTGTAAGTTTGGGAATAATATGTAATTTGTAACGTCTCGTTTTTCTGTGGCTGTCACAGACGCGTTGGACGTACTTTATCCCCTTTTCAAGGGCGGTTATGTCGATAAGTGTTGGTGTGGGCGGTCCCTGCCCAAGGGTGCTGCTCGTCCTTCGATGCGGAGGTGCAACGCTGTGCGCGGGAGTGTGAGGATTTACATGGGTGAAGTGGCGAAGAATCCACCACTGCAATAGTGCGTAGACGTAGCCGGCGAGGTGTATGGGTGTGTGATTGAGCAATGCAGGGTGCGTTGCATTAGCGCACGACCGCAGCCGTGTGTGCGTGTGTAGTGGCAATGAATCCTTCACTGCAATAGTGAGAAGATGCAGCCGAGGGTGTGAGTGAATGTGTACTTTAGCAGTGCAGGGTGCACTGTAATAGCGCACGACCGCAGCCGTGTGTGTGTCGCAGCAATGAATCTTTCGCTGCAATAGCGAGAAGATGCAGCCGGAGGTGTGGGTGCGTGTGTGATTTAGCAATGCAGAGTGCGCTGCAATAGCGCACGACCGCAGCCGTGTGTGTGTGTCAGCAATGAATCCTTCACTGCAATAGTGATAAGACGCAGCCGGTGTTGTGGATGGATGTATGATTTAGCAATGCAGAGTGCGCTGCAATAGCGCACGACCGCAGCCGTGTGTGTGTGTGTCAGCAATGAATCTTTCACTGCAATAGCGAGAAGACGCAGCCGTTAATGTGAGTGGATGTGTAATTTAGCAATGCGGAGTGCGCCGCAATAGCGCACGACCGCAGCCGTGTGTGTGTGTCAGCAATGAGTCTTTCACTGCAATAGTGAAAAGACGCAGCCGTTAATGTGGATGGATGTGTAATTTAGCAATGCGGAGTGCGCCGCAATAGCACACGACCGCAGCCGTGTGTGTGTGTCAGCAATGAATCTTTCACTGCAATAGTGAGAAGACGCAGCCGTTAATGTGGATGGATGTGTAATTTAGCAATGCGGAGTGCGCCGCAATAGCGCACGACCACAGCCGCGTGTGTGTGTCAACAATGAGTCTTTCACTGCAATAGTGAGAAGACGCAGCCGTTAATGTGGATGGATGTGTAATTTAGCAATGCGGTGGGCGCCGCAATAGCGCTTGACCGCAGCCGTGTGTGTGTGTCAGCAATGAATCCTTCGCTGCAATAGTGATAAGACGCAGCCGGTGGGATGAAGGGGTGGGTGATTGACAGAATCCCTCTTTGCGCGTGTCGGATAAAATAAGAATTTTAATCTATTTCGCCTGCGGCGTATAACATTATACAAAAAAATAGAAAAATAAAGAATCAGCCAATGTTGGGTGATAAAATAATAATAATGATAAGTATTAATAGTGAAATAGTACAGAAAGTTGTGTGGCCTAATATCGGCGCCAGCTACCGAATAAATTGATTAAATGCGTGTATTGTAATTAATGATGATCGTTATGAGTCGTTGACGAGCTGCAGAGCAGTAAATAAAGATAATATAAATTTATGTAGGTTTGTTGTTTAGAATGGTCTGAGATTTCGAAATAGAAGAATATAATACTTTAAATAGCCGAGCGATCTCAGTTGATCCTTTGTTTGCGAATTAGCTTCTCCAAAGGAGAGCTGGAAGAAGAGAGTGTCCTCCTGTGTCTGAGGTGCCGGCTTATATACTATTTTGGTTCCTTCCCCCTCTTTGTCGGCGCGCGAGGCTCGGACGCCGTGCGTTATATAGATATGGGTTTTTGCTTGCTGTGCCGGATTAGCGTGCCTCATATAGGTATATTTCTTAGTATACCGGGACCATCTCTAGAAACTAAACAGGAACTGCGCATGCGCGAATTTAAATCCGTCGTCCGTGCAGTCTGGCCACCCCGAGACCCTGCTGTCAAACTCTGTTTCTGTCGGCGATGTAGTTCACATGCATTTTTGAGGTTAGAATCTCAAGTTATTAAGATAGTCACTCGGAAAGGCTTGGGAAGCATTTGTTATTGAAAATTGATTGTGCAAAGAACGGTCGAAATTTAATGCTGATGCTCTTTGAAAATTCGTCCCATTCGATTGAAACAAGAAATCTGTTCAAATGTTGGGTGCTTGGAAGAAACGAAGCAGGTAGGTGGGGACAATTTATTCAATCATTTTCATTACTTCATACATTAAGAATAACAATGAAATTTTTTTCTTTCAACAGAAAATACAGCCAAAATAATAGCATCTCTGCTGTTCGCTGATGTCTTCTCTTCCCATTCAATTCATGACACATGCAGAGATCGTCGGCCACTTTTATTGGTTGGAAAAGGAAGTTGTAGATCTTACGGTTTCTTTCAATTTCAAATCGAATCTAAAGAAATCTAATCCGAAGAGTAAAACTCAGAAACATTCTGTGACACAAGTTAAAAATCAACATTTTCAAAATGTGCCTCAGTGTCACAATTAACTTTAAGGATAATCATGTTTTAGAGTAGTGTTCAGAACATTCATATGAAAATATTGACTTATCGGGTTCAACATTGTACCCCTTGTTCTTTTGAAACAAATGAATATCTAATTTTCACTGAAGTTCATGAAAATATTTACTTAAACCTAAATCCAATACAATATCTTGTTCATAGTGCTCCGAACATCATCCAGTAACATGAATATCCGGAAGGAATCCCTCTGTCGCAGAAACCGTTATAAGGTTCTTTGTTTTTAACTTGTGCCACTAGATAACTTTTGCATTGCAGATTCCATTTCCAATCTTAGGATGAGATTTTTTGTTTCGAACAGTGTTAACATGGGATGCAGAATTAATTGTAATAAATGGAGATTCACAAACTCTCAGTTTCAATGAAGGACCATTGTAAGAGTATAAAATTGAATCTGGTTTCAAGCTTTCAATAAGTTACCGGATGACTCCCTGATAAATATTCATCATAAAAAAGTTAGCCAGCAAGTAAGTCCTATTGTAAACAAAGTGATCATTTGTAACGTGTACTAGTAAGTGAATGCATTCCTTGAACCTTGCCGGGGTTGAACGAGGCTCAAGCACGGATGATAGCTGCAACTAGCTAGTCAGATGATACTGTCGATTAATATTGACTTTAGAGACATTTTCAACTGAAGTTATCCAACATTTTTAGATTGAGATTGGTACAGTTTACACATCAAAATTCATCCTTGGAATCTGATTTAACACTTGAAACACTATTCATCTGAATTGAATACCAAGAGAGTGAAAAATAAAATATCAAAACTGCCGAAAATAAAATTTGAAAAATAATGCGGGCCAATAATACTGCTTGGATTACAATGGTGCACGGAATGATTGCTCTGTAAAATTACTTAGCAGCAATTGTTGAATAACAAACTTATTACTATTGGCTCGATAGATCTAAAATAATGGAATATTCAAACACCATGATCTGTAGCGTGTCGTGCTCTTCAATTTTGCCACGACTGATGTTCAGAAGTTGGCGATGACCAGAAGAAATTCCTTCGGATACCTGTTGTCTAATGGAACAACGGAACAACCAGGTTCGATGGTTGGAACGGTGGCACCAATCGAGAAACTAGGGTCCTAGCCACCAAAACGTTTTGACCATCAGGTAAGGTATGATTTTCATCCTATTATCCGACTTGAAACTTCAAGTCTGTCAGAACGAACGAATTTTATCATTAAATACATGTGAAAATATTGTAATATGCAAATATCATAGTATCAGAAATTCACTTACACGCTTCAACGCCTGACAACTTTAGTCTCGCTTCGATGATGTTTGTTTTCCACCTGAAAATATTAAAAGATATTATCATCAGACAAGAGCTTCTAATTGTTTTGGATACCACTAATTTTCAATAAATTGCGACAGAAAAACGAATTGCTACTTTTTGTACTCCTAAGCTTTGTGTTTCAAGATACACTATTTCTTTTATTCCTTGTTACTGATTTTATTTTAATATTTCATGTTCATTGGCACTGATTATTGGCTTCCGGAGCACTGCACTGTAACAAATCTACTCTGGAGCAACCTTCTACTGGGTTTCAACAATCCATTTATTTGTAATTTTATGTAAATAAAGAATCTGTTTGAAATAAACAATATTTTTACTTACCTGCCTCAGTTTGTCTAGACTCCCACTCGTTGATGACGTTCCACATTTAATTTCAGATTTCTTCTTTCAATAAATAACTGATCCAATTTCTGTGGCTTTTGATATTTGTTTCTCCATTGACGCCTTTATTGTGTCGATTAAATATCTTCTAATATCAACTACGGTATTGCTGAATGACACTTTTCGTAGAAAATTCACGATAAGTAGGAATAAATATCAACATAACCTCAATACGCTACTTTACGCGCGAGATATTCAGAGCCTTGTCACATTTCGTGTACGTTGGTCGCCTTGGTTAGCTGACGAAAATTACTCCGCGGGGCAATTTCGCTGACCAATGAAATTGAATCATTTGGCGCATGCGCAGTTCCTGTTTAGTTTCTAGAGATGGTCCCGGTATACATATTATTCTATTCTCTCTGGCTTTACTCGTTTTGAATATTATAGGGCCAGTTTCAGTCTTTCATATGTTATATCTGTGCTTTGTGACGGCTAAAGTTAATTCGAGGAGTGGTTGACTCGAGGGAAGTGAGTTGCTTCCGTGGATTATAATACATAACGTCTTTTGGGCGTTACAAATTATATATAATTTTTTTTATCCAGGAAGATTTTAAATGCATAGCCCATAATGGTGACACGAATTTTGCGAGTCCGGTTTACCCTAAGGACACAATTTCCGGAATACCGTTTACTTAGATGATGGCGTTTTGAATGCTAGTATCCACTGTTCGACTGAAATATTTTGATAAATGTTCAGAGCTGTGTCTACTGCCCACACGGTGCAGATCGCTGACATAGGTCAAACGTGTCGTTCTTCTATTCACAGGGATTTTGTTTAACTATTTTTATGCAGATTTACTCGTTTAGACATCATGCATCATTATCATGTCACTTACAATTAGTTCATGCAGGTGAGAAATTTAAGGAACGGTATTTTAACATGACTTATGAAAAAACACGCCATTCTCTATACGTAGGTATGTATTAGAAAGTACATGCAGAAAACAATATCGTCCTGGAATATTTGTCGCGTAAATGAATTTACGATGCAATGTTTTTGATTGCAATGCGATGTTCTTTCTCAGTACGTCTCTAAAGTATACAGTACATTCAAAATCATTTCCGAAAAATTTACGGTACCTTGGATATCGCGGCCTCAAAGTATACTCAACTTCAAAACTTTTGTCCCTAAACTATACAGATTTTTGGAAATCGCGAATTTACTTGCTACGTAAAAATAATGTCACTTCAAAGATTTGCCGCCCCTTGATGCCGCTCTTGGCTATAGCCTACTCAGACTATTGGCAAATCCGCCCCTGATAATATAAAAAGAGCGACCAAAAGTTTTCGGATGTTGAATTTTGAAGCAAGAGGGAGGCAATATGTGTTTTTGATTTCGCCGGGTCAGATATCGTGTGAAGAGACTGTCGTTTCGCGCGTGACATATAATATGCTATTTATAGTATTTGTCTATGTTATTTCATTCTTTTTTATTTAGTTGGGGCAAAACATTATTATACGGGGCACTCCATGCCAACTCGACCTGGGTTTTACCCTCGACCTCTCCGATTTGCTGCGCGATTTCTTCTATGATTGCTCCCACTTTGAGAGGTACGAATTATTTTTTTCAATTTTTTTAGACTTGATTTGAATTTTCTACAATTTAAAAACCGATTTTATCGACCGACGAAAATTAAAAGTTGGAAAAAATTCTGAAAAATCGTGTGTCATGAATAAAAATTTTCAAGCTTGGGCCCGAAGTGGGCCGATTCTCCCTTCTTACTGTTTTCAAGCTTTTTCCGAAAAAAAACGTACAAAAAATTAGAAGCGGAAGCCACTTTACTATCTCAATCTGAAATCTACAATCTGAAAAAATTTTCAAACATCCGATGTGACCTACAAAAATGTTTCAGCAACCATCCATAGTAAAATGACGTCCACCCCAAATTTTTTCAACTTTTTTTTTCCGGAAAAAATTCAAAAACAGTAAGAAGGGAGAATCGACCCACTTCGGGCCCAAGCTTGAAAATTTTGATTTCTGACACACGATTTTTCAGAATTTTTTCAAATTTTTAATTTTGGTCGGTCGATAAAATCGGTTTTTAAATTGTAGAAAATTCAAATCAAGTCTAAAAAAATTGAAAAAAATAATTCGTACCTCTCAAAGTGAGAGCAATCACAGAAAAAATCGCGCACCAAATCGGAGAGGTCGAGGGTAAAACCCAGGTCGAGTTGGCATGGAATGCCCCGTATAATAATGTTTAGCCTCAACTAAATAAAAAAAGAATGAAATAATGAAATAACATAGACAAATACTGTAAATAGCATATTATATGTCACGCGCGAGACGACAGTCTCTTCACACTATACATATACATACTTAACCTCCCTCTTGCGGCAAAATTCAACATCCGAAAACTTTTGATCGCTCTTTTTATATAATCAGGGGCGGATTTGCCAATAGTCTGAGTAGGCTATGCCTAGAGCGGCATCAAGGGGCGGCAAATCTTTGAAGTGACATTATTTTTACGTAGCAAGTAAATTCGCGATTTCCAAAAATCTGTATAGTTTAGGGATAAAGTTTTGAAGTTGAATATACTTTGAGGCCACAATATCCAAAGTACTGTATATTTCACGGACATGATTTTCGATGTACTGTATACTGTAGAGACATGCTCAGAAAGAACCTCGCATTGCATTTAAATACATTGTATAGTGAATTCTTTTACCCGAAGAAAATGACAAGACCGATAGGATATTCCTTTCTGTCTGTACTTTTCGATACACATCTACGTGTAGATAATGGTGCATTGTTTTTCATGGCTGATATTATGATACCGTTAATGAAAAATTTCATTTGCATGAACTAATTGTAATTGAAATTTCTAATATTACTATACACTAGAGGGCTGGTTAAAAAAAATCAACAATTTTTTCTTCTCAAAATCCGCAACGAAGTATCTAGAAAAAAAGTTTCTAGCAAACCAACTTCGCATCTTTCGATATGATTTCTTCATATCTTCTTTGGAGGGCCGCGTCCGCCCAACAGGCTTAAGTAGTCATACCGAGTTACACTCTCAGTCATACACTTACACTTGTCTATAACATCTTACAGACACATTCAAATTGTGCCTCTGCGACGAAATTCACATTTCTATGTACAATACGGCACACGAAAACAAAACATTTCGAATACAGGTTGATGGGAGAAATTAATGACACTGGTGTCAGGGCGGCTAGGTGGTCTAGTGGAGTAAGTCTCCGGCAAAGCATCTCTAGATACCAGGTTCGATTCCTGGCTCCGTCGTTAATTTTTCAAGTCAACCAATTAATATTCGAAATTACATTTTTCTATACAATGTATTCAAATGCAAAGCGAGGTTCTCTCTGAGCATGTCTCTAAAGTATACAGTACCTTCAAAATCATGTCCGAGAAGTATACAGTACGGTGGATATCGCGGCCTCAAAGTATATTTCACTTTAAAAGTTTTGTCCCTAAACTATACAGTTTGTTGAAAATCGCGAATGCTTCCGGATTTCTACAGACTATTGTTATCGCTTCGAAGTTAATTTGCGATCAAATGGAGAACTCACACAACAAGAGTTATGTCGTCAGCGGTCAACAATTTTTGGCAATTGGTGTAGAAAAGACAAATTCTAATTTTATAATTTATCGAGAGTTTTGGTTGCTTTTATAAAGATGATGTGACATTCTATTTAAAAGGTTTGATACAATCAATTACAATAAATATCGTAATTTAGGTATTTGTATACTACTTGAAAAGCAGTTCTTAAAAACCGTACGGATTACGCTCAAACACGAAAATTTCAACCATACTAATATTATGAAAGCGTCACTGACCGCTTCCGTATGGGTTATTCCATACCAACTCACCGAACCCGCAATCACGACAAATTTTAATTTTTCTGTCTTATACGATCGACCTTTATCCAAGAACCTCTAGAATTTTTTTTCTAATTTTCAGTTTTCCTCATTTTTCTGAATCGGTTATTCAAGCTATCTCAAAAACGCCCTTTTTCCATCATCTGAAAATTCATAGAAATCTAGATTGTACCATTTTTTTCGTTTCCGTGCTTCGCCTCAGAATTTCCGTACAGATACTTATCGCTTCTTATTGTTTAACTTTCGAAAAAACCGAGAAGAAGCACCGGAAAAAAATACAATTTGAGTCAAAATTGTCGACATCAAATGTTTGAATCCCTCGGAGTAAATAAAAACACCCAGTACCACATTTCCGTTATCGGCTAAAAATCAACGTTTCACATCAATAAATTTCTATGAACCCTATGAAAAGTAACAAAACAGAGCGTTTCTGAAATAGTTTGCAATCTGATAAAAAAAAGAGTATTTTGGATTATCGGAGAATGGTTGATAACAAAAAAATCAGCAAAATCAAAATTAGTCGGGGCACGGGCTCGATGAGTTGGCATGGACTGCCAGCCGCGTATTCATAAATATTGTTGAACGAATGATAATATTTTTTCCCAACGCATGCCCCCCAAAGTACACAGTACTTCCAAAATCATGCACCTGAAACATACCGTACATTATATAGCGTCAACTCAAAGAATACTCAACTTTCAAAGGTAGATACGTCCTCAATTCATACACACCTTTAAAAATCACCACTCTCAAGTATCTACAAGCGATGCCAAAAATTACGATATACTCAATTGCTTTTTTCCTTGACGATAATGATGAAGCGATAGTTTTTAACATGTTCAATTATCAGCTAGTATAGGAATCACGTTCCATGACTATCAGTAAACCACCTCACAGACAGATACCGTTAACGAACATTGCTATTCTTATGAAACTCACATTGCGAATGTAATATGATTAATAATTTCTTGGTGTAAATGAAAATTATAGTCAGATGGCAGATCGATTACATCACGATTTTCTGGTGACAAGAAGTTCCGACAAAGAAAACGTACGTGAATTGCCAAATTTTCTTCAAATGCTGTCGGAAATTCGCTTATCAAAAGTGGAATGATTGCAAACTGATTTTGTGCTGCCTCTCTATTATTGAAAATTCTGCAAAAATTCTGACTCGCCGGGTATCCAAAGTGGTCTGATTGTGAATAGTACTAAAAATGAATATCACGATGGGTGAAAGTTATGATATAGAAAGAGTTACGGTTATGTCTTCGAAGTATACATATTGTTGAAAATAGTACCCTTAAAATATACGAAAGGTTAAAAATCGCGTCCACAGATTTTTCAAGAGGTTCAAAATAGACATTAGTTAGGTATCAGTAGTTTAAAGTCAAAGGTCAGGGTCAAATAGGTTGAGTCTCAATAAAACTTCATTCATGAATGACTACGTATTATGAAGAATTAATAATCCACAAAATAATTTGGTTATTTTTAATATTTTTTTAAATTTCTATTTCGACCTAACCAATGTGGTCCTGACCTTCGACTTTGAACTACTGATACCTAATTGATATCTATTCTCAACCTCTTGTATTATCTAAGGACGTGATTTTTAACCTTTCGTATACTTCAAGAGTACGATTTTCAACAATATGTATACTGCAAGGACATAATTTTAACCCTTCATGTAACATATCTTTCACACATCGTGATCTTTGTTTTGACTGCTATTCACAATTGCGCTACTTTGTACACCCTGCGGGTCGTTGTAGAATTTTCGTTAATAGAAAGACAGCACAAAATCAATTTGCAATTACTCCACTTTTGATAAGCGAATTTCCGACAGCATTCGAAGAAAATCTGGCAATTCACGTACGTTTTTTTTTGTCTGAATTTCTTGTCACCAGAAAATTGTGATGTAATCGATGTACCATCTAACTATAATATTCATTTACACCAAGGTATCATGAATCATATCATATTTGCAGTGTAAGGTTCATAAGATTAACGGTGTTCATTAACGGCATCTATCTGTTAAGTGGTTTGTTGATAGTCATACGTGATTCCTACACCAGCTAAAAATTAAAGGTGGTAAAAAATATCAATCCATCATTATTTTTGAGGAAACAATGCAATAGAGTATACCGTAATTTTTAGTATCGCTTATAGATACTTGAGAGGTGATTTTTGAAGGACTGTATGAATTAAGGACGTACCTAACTTTGCAAGTTGAGTATTCTTTGAGGTCACGCTATTTAATGTACTGTATGTTACGGGTGCATGATTTTGGAAGTTCTGTGTACTTTGGGGCATGCATTGGGGAAAATTATTCTGAATCGTTTAACAATGTTTATGATTATGGGGCCATGCCAACTCACCGAGCCCGCGACCCAGGCCAATCTTGATTTTGCTGATTTTTTTTATATGATCGAAAATCTCCAAAAATCAATAATTATTTTTTTCAATTCTCAGTTGTCAACTTTTTTTTATCGGCTTTTAAACTATTTCAGAAACGCCCTTTTTTATTCTTGATTTTTTTCTTTTGTGTAACGATGATTTTCAACCGATAATGGGAATGTGATACTGGGTGTTTCTAATTTTCCCGAGGAATTTAAACAGTTTATGTCAACAATTTTAACTCAGATTGTACCTTTTTCCGGTGCTTCGTTCCTGGTTTTCCGAAACATGAACAATAAAAGCCGATAAGTATTTGTACGGAAATTCCGAGGAGAAGCACTGGAACAAATAAAAAAATAATACACCCTCGATTGAAATTGTTGAAATAAAATAGGGATTGAAATTATCGTTTCACATCAACGAATTTCTTTAAATTTTCAGAAGATGGAAAATGGCGTTTTTGAGACAGTTCGAGTAACGGATTACGAAAAAATGAGAAAAAATAAAAAGTGAACAAAAAATTCCCGAGGTTTGTGGAGGAAAGTCGAGCGTATAAAACAAAAAAATTCTAAATTATCGGGGTTACGCGTTCGGTGAATTGGCATGGAATACCTTATACGTAAGAGATTAGAGAAACTTTCGTAATATTAGTTTGGTTGAAATTTTCGTGTTCAACCGTAATCCGTACTGTTTTTAAGAACTGCTTTTCAAGTAATATACAAATACTAGAATTACGGTACTTATTGTAATTGATTATATCGAACCTTTTTAATGGAATGTCACGTCATCTTTGTAAAAGCGAACAAAACTCTCCATAAATTAGCAAAATTAAAATTTATCTTTTCTAGATCAATTGCCAAAAATTGTTCACCGGTTACGTAACTTATGCTCGTGTAGGTTCTCCATTTGATTGCATATCAACGTCGAAGCGATAAAAATAGTCTGTAGAAATCTGAAAGCATTTGCGATTTCTAAAAATATGTCTAATTTAGAGACAAAAGTTTTGAAGTCAAGGATACTCTGAGGCCGCGGTATCCAAACTATTGTATATTCCACGGACATGATTTTGAATGTACTGTATTTTTTAGAGACATGCTCAGAAAGAAACACGCATTGCGATCAAAAATATTTTATTTATAGTAAATTCTTTTACCCGACAAAAATTACAAGACGAATAGATCATTCCTTAGTGCCTATACTTTTTGATACACTTCATCCTACAGACAATGCTACATTGTCTTTCACAATTTGTATTATAGTACCGTCAACGAACATTTTCATTCGGAAGAACTAATTGTAATTGAGATTTTTAATGTTTCTATACTCTAGGCTGGTTCAAAAAAATCGACCATTTTTTATTCGCTAAATCCACACTGAAATATCTTTCGGGTAGTGAAAAAAGACGCTTGTGAAAACCGTAGTTCTGAATAGTAATATTCAAAGGTCACACATTGCACTTTTTGTATTTTTCATAAGAATAACACAGGAAAAATGGTTTTTGCTCCTACTGAAATTTACAACTGGCCAACGATGCGTCGTTCAGGAAATCCATAGATGTTTTTTTCTGGAGAATTGAACGATCTACAAAAAAGATTTCTTTGTCATTTTACGATAAACCCACTTTTCTAAAAGTTATTTATGGTCCGTTGTTGATTTTTGATCCTGAATAACTTTCGTAATGGTAGATTCATCGTAAAATAACCAGAGGTCTTTGTCACATAGCGTTCAATTCTCTACAGAAATATTTCGGTGGAATTTCGATACGACACATTGTTTAAAAAGACAGGTTCTGGGGACTATCCTTAAAATCATCTATGGACGCATGTTATTGAGTTTGAGGACAGTCCCCAAACAGACGAGTTCTGGGGACTGCCCTCAAAATCATCTATGGAAACATAGTATCAAGTTTCAGGACCGTTCTCGAAGTTTAGTTTTCTCTTGTTGTCCCCAAATTGATCGAATAATGTATGGTGTACTTTTTCAGGACAGTCCTAAAAAATATACTATGTGTACGAAAAACATTGAGGAACGTCCTCAAAGTATACAGATGTCCTCAAAATAGTTACATAATATATGAAATGGTACTAAAACAATACATTAGACATATATATTAGACTGTTTCAAAATAAATCGATAATTTTTTTTTTGCTTAACACAATCTTAAACTGTACTTGGACATCAAAAAATAATCCTCGCGAAAGGAGGGGCCGGTCCTTCAAGATTTAGAGGTGTCTCATCGGACTTTTGTCTTTTTTTATTTCGTTAATACGTAAATAATTAATTTGCGTGGATGGGACAAACATTTTTCTTGTCCTAAAATGATGAATATATTCCAAACTTATGTATAAATACTGAATATACTAGAAAAAACGATCTTGATAATCGCAGCAACCATTATCGGTTGATATATACATATACGTCGATAAATGCAAAAAACAAAAAAAAACAAAAAAATACAAGAATCTCCGTAAAATTAAATTTTTCACTATCGTCAATAATCTCCAATGAATACATTCATTGATACTTATTTAGCGCTTATTTCAACAATGTGAATTGCCCCATGATTTCCTGGATGAGCCTCTCAAACAATGGGAATCTACTGAAAGCTTTCAAACGTGCTTAAAGGTTTTCTCACAAATGAAAGTAGTGAGTAAATTATTCAGCTGAACGTGGATAGCCCTTGTCGAGGAATATAATAATTTGCTAACTAAAAATGAGGAACAAAAACAATATTTTTTCCAAATAGTTCAAGACCATAGAAAAAAATACCCCAAGTGCAATAAGTCAAGTTTTTTGTAGCCGAAAATGATTATCGTAACAGCGTATCAATGAATGTATTCATTGAAGATTATTGACGATAGTGAAAAATTCAATTTTACGGAGATTTTTGTATTTTTTTTGTTTTTTGCATTTATCGACGTATATATCGACCGATGATGGTTGCTGCGATTATCAAGATCGTTTTTTCTAGTATATTCAGTATTTATACATAAGTTTGGAATATATTCATCATTTTAGGACAAGAAAAATGTTTGTTCCATCCACGCAAATTAATTATTTACGTATCAACGAAATAAAAAAAGACAAAAGTCCGATGAGACACCTCTAAATCTTGAAGGACCGGCCCCTCCTTTCGCAAGGATTATTTTTTGATGTCCAAGTATAGTTTAAGATTGTGTAAAGCAAAAAAAAAATTGTCGATTTATTTTGAAACAGTCTAATATATATATAAGTCTCGAGATCAGAGACTAGATGACGTTTTGGGGAAAGGCGGAGAAATCACGACATATGTGAAGTTGCAGTAAATAACTGTAATTAAACGTCACAAAAATATACAACGCCGGTTACAATAAATACTCTTACACTAGTTAATACTACGGACTAATACTACACACCTGAATCCACACAAACGTCGGTATCTCGGTATCCTGATTATGCCTATGCCGTGTGACGGCTCACGGGCGAGTCTCTGTCTCGCTCCCTGTGCGCTGTCCCTACTCCACGTTTCCTTCAGTCGTGTATACGTCACATATCGGTGATGTGTACACGACTGGGGGAATAAGTTTGTAATACAGTATCAAACTTACATCCCCCCACTTTGCGCTAAAGGGTTGGGGTTGATTGGTAGGGTACTAGCTTACTCGCATGGAAAATTTGGACTTCATTTTTCTTTTGTCCCCTGCTTATTACATATATTAAGTTAGATATCTTCTCTTTTATTTCGTACGGGCCCGTTCTAATTGGATCCAATTTGTTTCTGTTTAGCTTATTACCATTCTGTATGTATACTAAGTCTCCTACGTTGTACTCGATGTTAACCTTATTTTTATCGTAGTAGGACTTATTTTGTTCGTGAATTTTTTTTGAATTCTGAAACGCTATTAATCTGTTATCTTTCAAATTATCTTCGTTTTCGTTGTTGAGTTCGTTTGGTAAGATTGCCTCATCTCTTCCAGTTAGTAAATAATTTGGAGTAAAGCCTGTTGAGCTGTGGATCGTGTTGTTGTATTCTTTCACACATTCTTCTGCTATGGTGGGCCACGGGCGGTTTTTGTTCTCAAATATTTTGCATCTTATCCTATTGACTAGCGTTTGGTTTGTTCTTTCATTGAGACCATTAGAGAAAGCACAATCTACTGCAGTGAGGACTGAGTTTATCTTTCTAGCTTTTAAGTGTTGTTTAAACTCTCTTGAATTAATCCCTGCGTATTGATCAGTGAGTAAAGTCTGTATATTGCTCTCATTTTTTATTTGGTCTACTAATTTTATGAAGTCTTTTGCGATTTGCGTTTTTGATGTCGAAATAAAAGCATATCTCGTAAAGTGATCAATCAGCAAGTGTAGATATCTTTTTGTGCTTTTATTGCCTGCAAAACCTCCTATTGTGTCTAATGCAACGATTTCAAAAGGTTCGGATGCTGGACCCAGTTGTGATAGAGGAGCTTTGAAGTTACCAATTCTAGTTTTATTCTTTATACAAGTTTCACAAGAGCGACATATCGTTTTTATGTGTTTATGCATGTTTTTGAAATATATTTTATGAGTAATGGTTAATGTCAATTGTTTTGTCCCTATGTGTCCCTGTTTGTTATGTATGTGTTTGATCAATTCAATACCAAATTCTTCTGTTACCCAGATTTTCCTTCTATTATTAAGTGTTTTATAAATGATATTATTTTCAATTTCACATCTACTATCGGGCTTCAATTGTTTTTGGTTGTCAACGATTTCATCTAGTCTTAGAAAGTTTATTATTTTTATTCTTGATGTTTCCTCTTCTCTATTGTCTTCCTCTAACACTGGGTTACGTGATAGACAATCTGCTTCTAAGTTAGTTTTTCCCAGGTTATATTTTATTTCAAAATCGAATTGAGACAGGTAGTTCAAAATTTGTCTCAATTCTGGATCATTACTTTTTCTTATATTGAAGTTTTCCAATGGCTTGTGGTCTGTGAAAACCGTAAATTTTTGTCCTATTAGATAGTATTGCCAATACAAAATTGCCTCTTTTATAGCAAGACACTCAATGTAAATTGCTCTTTTTGTCTTTTGTGATTCTGTTAATTTACGTGAGAAGAAAAATACTGGTTTTGTCTGTCCGTCTGATTGATTTTGTTTTAATATTGCCCCAACTCCTTGTAGGGAAGCGTCGGTATAAATTTTTACTGGAATGTCCGGATCAAAAATTGCCAGAATCGGGTCTGTGCATAAGTATTCTTTTGTTTTTGTGAAACTCTCTTGGCAACATTTTGACCATTTAAATTCTACGTTCTTTCTCAGTAAATTATGGAGTGGCTCGAGGAGTATGGTTGATTTGGGAATATATTCCAGGTAAAAATTTATTTTCCCCAGGAATTGTCTAATGTGTTTCCTCGTCTGTGGTGTTGGAAAATGTTTAATAGCGATTACATTATCGTTCAACGGTCTTACACAATTATTCCCTATTTCGTGACCCAGATATCTTATTTTGCTTTGTGTAAACACACACTTTGCTAAATTTAATTTGACTCCCTGTTCTTGTAGAGCTTTTAATGTCAGTTCGATGTGTTTCATATGATCGCTGTAGTTTTTTGAATAGATCAAGATATCATCAATATAATTTACTGCGAAGGCCTCTAACTGATTTTTCCTTATTATACTTGACAAAATTCGTTGAAAGATTGCCGGCGAAGATTTTAATCCGAATGGTAAACAACACCATTGCCAATGCCCATGATGGGTTATAAACGCTGTCTTGTACCTATCTTTGATACGTAACGGAATCGACCAAAACGCCGAGTTCACGTCTAGCTTTGTGAAATATTTACAATTTCTCGCTCGCAACGTTAAATCTTCGATTCTCGGAAAAGGTTGGCTTTCTGGGACCACAATTTTGTTTAGCTCTCTATAATCGATACATAGGCGAGATTTTCTCCCTTCTTCTTTCTTATATACTAATGTAACTGGTGCGGCGTACGGGCTACACGATTCCTCTATCAATCCCGCCTTCAACAATTGTTTGATTTGGCTTTCTATTTCTATTTTATCTTGAATCGAGCATTTATATGGTTTCTTTGCTATGTACTTATTCTCCGTTAGTTTTATCGCTGCTTCGTAATTTTTTACTGTACCAATATCGAATTTTTCTTTTGCAAAAACTTTTTTTTGTTTCGTCATTAGATTTTCCAAATTATTATTCTCCGAGTTGATGTTATTTATTATATTCTTGTTCGCTTTAGAATCTTCTTTTATTTGTTTGATCTCTTCATTGTTTTTTTTTTGCCATATCTTCAAGTTTTCATCTTGACAGAGTTTGAAATCTTTTATACAGTCTAAACCTAGCAGTATATCATCCCTGAATGAGTCGCTTTTAATGATGAAGAATGTAAATTGTTTCGTAATATTAAATATCGTTACTGGCAAGGTGATCACACCCTCTGCTTTTGACGTTCCTGAAATCGTCTCTATATTTCTATCCCCACTTATATTTTTATTCAGCTTCTGTTTTTGCCAAAACTTATAGTTTATCAGAGATATATTGGCTCCCGAATCATAAATACCGATGGCTGGTTCGTTATTTATCAGAATTTTTAATTTTATAAGTGGGGGCACTATTCGTTTTTTGCTTCTGACGTGCATGCAATCGCGTCCTGAATTTCTATATTGTTTGCTACTTTAATTCTGTCGTTTTTGTTTGTTCTCTGATGTGCCATTTTCGTGCGGCACAGTTGCTCTGGGTGAAATCTGTTTGGGAAACCTACACTTTCGCAGTACGAGCATGGACTGTGTTTGTTTTGGGTCTTGTTTTTCTCTTCATTCCTCTCGCTCGGGTTGTTATTGAATTTACTTTTCATCGGGTCTATCTGTCTAAGTGTCGACATTAATTCTTCCATGCTCGTTAAATTTTTCTTATTTAACCGTGCTCTGACAAAGTTTGGTAGCGTTATCACTATCAGGTTTATTTGAGAACTGATCGTTAAATTCGGGTCCACGTCTAACAACATGTTTCTTTTCTTTAGTGCAAACTCCAACAAGGATCCGTTTAAATATTTAAACGTGTACGCGTACGCGATTTCGGACCAAGATTTTTGGCCGAACGTATCTACGAATGAATTATTCCAGAGTTCCCAGGCGTGTGATAATGAGTTTGTTTTGAGGAATATTGAGAACCATTCCAAAGCTGGCCCTTCTAGGAACAGCCTCAAAACTTCTGGGAATCTGTTTTCTTTTATATCTAGCCTTTTACATTCAGTTACAAACATCGTTAGCCATGACTCAGCATTATAATTCTTCCCGTTAAATTTTTCTAGTATTATATTTTTCGCAACGGAGTGGATTGGTTTTTCGAGTGTCTGCGAGCTTTGCGTGGAGGTTGAGGCGCCAACCGGGGCCTCTTCTAGATAGTACCCATTGAAAACAACATTACCTTCGTCGTCTAGGTAAACCTCTTTCAGTCCACCTTCTACGGATTGCCGTACGCAGTAAATATTAGGTAGGCATTCTAGCAATTATCAAGTAATACGTATATATCGAATATATGAATTTTCAAATACTGATTCTAGCTTACTTCATTTTCAGATTACTACTACTATACTATTACGGTTACTGTAATGTGTGCAGCGTAAGTATACGACAAAACTTAGACAACTTTATATGATAAAAGTATACTGTATAAAAATATGTATCAAGTAAGAATGTAATTTTATATCTATAATGAATAAAAGTATGATACATTCATAGTATAGAAAAGTACAGTTGAGCATCATAACACATCAGATCATACGTTTTATCAAATATGCATATGCATTTTTCTTTTCACAGATTACTTTTCCTTCATCAGATGGTCGTTTTTATAGTGCGGGCCTCGAGGTTTTATAATCGTGGCGGTTCTTTGCTAATTTAAGCCAGTCTTGAATTGCAGAGGTGATAATTTTATCCGAAGAGTGTTTTCCTTCAAACATAATCTTTGCCGCCTCTGGAAAATAGGAAAGTTTCTCTCGGATTATTTATAGTGCCTTAGCTTTGATATTAGGTATGCATTAGCTTTACTTCGCAAGTGTATTAAATAAACGAGGAATCGGCCATTTTATAAAAAATGAGTGACAGACTAAGTAGAGTTTTCCACTAGGTACATAAATAGAAAAAATTGTATTATTAGCAAAGATTACTTCCTTTACAGATGTTTGTTTAAAGCTTTTCTTTTGATTTTGACCAACCCAATTGAACCGCATGGCAAGTTCGTTGCTAAACAAAAATCTCAGCATGCTCATGACACTCTGCCGTTGAGTCAATCCGCCGATAGCTGCTAGCCTGTTTTTCTAAATATTCATTCGAAAGTTACAGTTGACATTCATCTACTGTATAACCGAGTGACATTCAAACCCTGATTAATGAATATGAAAAAACTATTTGGACGGGCGAAGCAAAATATGAATTTATTCTAGAAGAACCCCTCACATTTCGCTTCAAGTTAGTGTTAACTATATACCATTTCTTTCAGATAAAACAAAGAATTTGTATGCGATATAGATGAGATAAAACGGATTTTATAATCTAGATTGGAATTATACATTTGAATATGATCTTCCAGAAAAATTTGTGGCAGTTCAAAATCTTGTATTGATTCAAGTCATAATGTCGTCAAAAAAATGGAGAATTCGAATTTGAATTTGAATGAGAACTCACCAGGTGGGTAGAGAGGCCTTCATTTTGCAGCAGCTGGGTATCCAGATCTTCAAATGACATCATGTCCGTGAGAGGAAAATCTGGCATATTTTCGGGCTTCGATGTAGGATTGCTGTTGGCGTGCACGTATCTTAATATCTGACTCAGCGTGTTGTTAATTGTCTCTTGCTCCGCTGTATGATGTTCCAAGTATCGAGTAACTTTTTCTTGAAATACACCGTTCGGTAGAGCTACAGATTGTGATCGAGGAGTCGTTGATGGCCCATTTGCATTCTCTCGATTCAAATTGGTTGCCTCATGCATGAACTTGACTCCGTGGGTGTGGGTCATCCCTTGTTGGATAAACCAGGCTGGATTGGTGTACTGGGCCTACAACCAAGAATATCTCTATTCTCAAATTCACTGACATCCATAGTAGATAAAGTAGACACCGATTCACTTGTTTCGGAACGATTCTTATTCTTTTTACGCTTTGAGTGTTTCTCATCATTTCTATTTTTCTTATGATTTTTTTGCTTTTGTTTCGGTGACCGGGAAAATTCTTCTTCGGAAAAAGAATACGCTCTTCTCTTGTGGTTTTTTTTTTTGTTTCGGCAACGGCGATGATAGTTCTTCACGAGAATTATTTTTTTGTACGTTGTCGTCATTTCGATTTTCACTAATTGTAAGTGGTATGGTTGTAAGTGGCATGGCTGATTGTCGTTGAGATAAAACATTGTGTTTATCGATTGTACTTTTTTTGGTCACTGAAATAATGTCTGCACTACCCTCTTCGGACGTGCCATTATCTGTAGCATCTGTTAAGCGGGTTTCGGCTACCTGCAGATCATCTACAAGTGATTACATGAATAAATTATATGATTTCATCAGCCTTACTTTCATATCTTATGTTGATAGATTATGTATGTAAATTCTTAAAATTTTTCCAAAATTTTGGGTGAAAATGATGGTATCTGTCACACTTCAATTCCCAGGCTTGTTTCAGTTTGTGAGTACACAAAAATATTATTGAATCGGTTCAACAATATCTCAGATTTTCTATAGTTTCCTCACCATCCACACTATGTCGTGTGTTGCCGTAAGAAGTTTTTCTGGGTGAGTAAAAAAGATAGTCGTACGCTATTCGAAAGAACAAAAACTTTTTCGCTCCCACTCATTGCTCTCCTGTAGAGACTCTCTATATCCACACACGGAGTATCATATTCACAAACTGGAACAAGCCTAGGAATTTTAAGGTGATATACTAGCATTATGATGAATTTAAAAAAGTAAAACAAATTAATTGATTTAAAAAATTTTCCCTGTGAATTGCGAAAAACGTTTTCATCGTAACTTTTTGAAGTTTGGCAGGGTACATTTTCACATGGTGATTAAGAGATTTGAATTTTGAGTGGTCGAGACTACAAGAAGTTGAATTTTCGAATAAAGTAATGAGAATGTTGTTGATAAAAATCTTATTTCATACATCAGTGAATTTCGAATTTCGTTTCAGCAAGTAATCCAAGTCTTCTTTAGATTCTATTCCTGCGGGATTCGTAGTTTTCGTTCAACATCAGTAACTAATCTGATTTGATTACAGTTTTCAAATGTAAAAATGTATCCTTTGAATTCATGAGGTTGAAGTTCGCAATGTCGATTCAATAGAATCAATACAAAAATATCGCGATTTCAAAAGTATCTGCTAAGCACTAAGTATGAATACTACCCTAGGATTTCGATATTTTTTACTCGACTTTCTTGCGTCAGCGTTGCAAACTTTAACGTCATGTAAATTATAGAAGACTTTAAGATCAAAACTGAAGGCAATAGAAGACTAAGGTGAAGTGAAAAAAAATTTTATGTCTGCATAAAGTAATGTCGAAACTTGAAGAACGGTTTTCGGTAAAAATCCCCCATATTACGATGTTATAAGTGTTTTCCTAACTAGATGAAAGTCAACGATTTTTTTCAACCAACTTCCAACTTACCACTTGTAAACAGAACTTGACGCACGGGAAAAAGTCGATATGACTTCTAATAGGGTGCAAAATCCTCTACTAATTTGTGAAAGGCTTCTTCAGGCTTGGTCGGAGGCCAATAACAGAAGGTTTCGGTCTGTACTATCCATAGTACAGGGACAACTGCGCACTCTCGCTTGGACTCGAATTCCACAACAGCATACGTCCTGGCCATTGCCCCTGATTACTGTCTGACTGTGAGATATGACACTTCACGTAGTTTCCAGCTAAAACTCCGAATACGACTGCGTTCGGACAAGGTAAGGAAAAATCTAAGATAGGATTGCACAATATACCGGGACCATATCTAGAAACTAAACAGGAACTGCGCATGCGCCAAATGATTCAATTTCATTGGTCAGCGAAATTGCCCCGCGGAGTAATTTTCGTCAGCTAACCAAGGCGACCAACGTACACGAAATGTGACAAGGCTCTGAATATCTCGCGCGTAAAGTAGCGTATTGAGGTTATGTTGATATTTATTCCTACTTATCGTGAATTTTCTAAGAAAAGTGTCATTCAGCAATACCGTAGTTGATATTAGAAGATATTTAATCGACAAAATAAAGGCGTCAATGGAGAAACAAATATCAAAAGCTACAGAAATTGGATCAGTTATTTATTGAAAGAAGAAATCTGAAATTAAATGTGGAACGTCATCAACGAGTGGGAGTCTAGACAAACTGAGGCAGGTAAGTAAAAATATTGTTTATTTTAAACAGATTTTTTATTTACATAAAATTAAAAATAAATGGATTGTCCAAACCCAGTGGAAGGTTGCTCCAGAGTAGATTTGTTACAGTGCAGTGCTCCGGAAGTCAGTAATCAGTGCCGATGAACATGAAATATTAAAATAAAATCAGTAACAAGGAATAAAAGAAATAGTGTATCTTGAAACACAAAGCTTAGGAGTACAAAAAGTAGCAATTCGTTTTTCTGTCGCAATTTATTGAAAATTAGTGGTATCCAAATCAATTAGAAGCTCTTGTCTGATGATAATATCTTTTAATATTTTCAGGTGGGAAACAACCATCATCGAAGCGAGACTAAAGTTGTCAGGCGTTAAAGCGTGTAAGTAAATTTCTGATGCTATGATATTTGCATACTACAATATTTTCACATGTATTTAATGATAATATTCGTTTGTTCTGACAGACTTAAAGTTTCAAGTTTGGATAATAGGATGAAAATCATACCTTACCTGATGGTCAAAACGTTTTGGTGGGTAGGACCCTAGTTTCTCGATTGGTGCCACCGTTCCAACCATCGAACCTGGTTGTTCCGTTGTTCCATTAGACAACAGGTATCCGAAGGAATTTCTTCTGGTCATCGCCACCTTCTGAACATCAGTCGTGGCAAAATTGAAGAGCACGACACGCTACAGATCATGGTGTTTGAATATTCCATTATTTTAGATCTATCGAGCCAATAGTAATAAGTTTGTTATTCAACAATTGCTGCTAACTAATTTTACAGAGCAATCATTCCGTGCACCATTGTAATCCAAGCAGTATTATTGGCCCGCATTATTTTTCAAATTTTATTATCAGCAGTTTTGATATTTTATTTTTCACTCTCTTGGTATTCAATTCAGATGAATAGTGTTTCAAGTGTTAAATCAGATTCCAAGGATGAATTTTGATGTGTAAACTGAATCAATCTCAATCTAAAAATGTTGGATAACTTCAGTTGAAAATGTTTTTAAAGTCAATATTAATCGACAGTATCATCTGACTAGCTGGTTGCAGCTATCATCCGTGCTTGAGCCTCGTTCAACCCCAGCAAGGTCTGAGGAATGCATTCACTTACTAGTACACGTTACAAATGATCACTTTGTTTACAATAGGACTTACTTGCTGGCTAACTTTTTGATGATGAATCTTTATCAGGGAGTTATCCGGTAACTTATTGAAAGCTTGAAACCAGATTCAATTTTATACTTTAACAATGGTCCTTCATTGAAACTGAGAGTTTGTGAATCTCCATTTATTACAATTAATTCTGCATCCCATGTTAACACTGTTCGAAACAAAAAATCTCATCCCAAGATTGGAAATGGAATCTGCAATGCAAAAGTTATCTAGTGGCACAAGTTAAAAACAAAGAACCTTATAACGGTTTCTGCGACAGAGGGATTACTTTCGGATATTCATGTTACTGGATGATGTTCGGAGCACTATGAACAAGATATTGTATTGGATTTAGGTTTAAGTAAATATTTTCATGAACTTCAGTGAAAATTAGATATTCATTTGTTTCAAAGGAACAAGGGGTACAATGTTGAACCCGATAAGTCAATATTTTCATATGAATGTTCTGAACATTACTCTAAAACATGATTATCCATAAAGTTAATTGTGACACTGAGGCACATTTTGAAAATGTTGATTTTTAACTTGTGTCACAGAATGTTTCTAAGTTTTACTCTTCGGATTAGATTTTTTTAGATTAGATTTGAAATTGAAAGAAACCGTAAGATCTACAACTTCCTTTTCCAACCAACAAAAGTGGCCGATGATCTCTGCATGTGTCATGAATTGAATGGGAAGAGAAGACATCAGCGAACAGCAGAGATGCTATTATTTTGGCTGTATTTTCTGTTGAAAGAAAAAAATTTCATTGTTATTCTTGATGTATGAAGTAATGAAAATGATTGAATAAATTGTCCCCACCTACCTGCTTCGGTTCTTCCAAGCACCCAACATTTGAACAGAGAGCATCAGCATTAAATTCCGACAGTTCTTTGAACAATCAATTTTCAATAACAAATGCTTCCCAAGCCTTTCCGAGTGACTATCTGAATGACTTGAGATTCTAACCTCAAAAATGCATGTGAACTACATCGCCGACAGAAACAGAGTTTGACAGCAGGGTCTCGGGGTGGCCAGACTGCACGGACAGCGGATTTAAATTCGCGCATGCGCAGTTCCTGTTTAGTTTCTAGAGATGGTCCCGGTATATAATCAGTCATAGATTTTCATAAAGTTTCGGAGACAGGCTGTAAATCACTACTATTCGTAATGTATTCTTAACGATTACGTACAAGTTCGCAGTTTTTACGATAATTGTGACATTTAGAAAAAAATGGCAGTCTATTCCTTTAAGTGAGGTGCAATATAGGAAAGAGCCCATAGCCATCATTAAAAGGTAGCCTGAGATATTTAACGGATATATCCGCAACGAAGAATGTCTTGGAATATTCGAAGCCTCTCGCAAAATAAATCCCTAATTCAGAAGAGAGTGTTGGATTCGTGTAAAGGTCATGTAAATAGCGAAATGGTTTCCCGATACATCTATACTGCCCATCGATAAAAATTATCGATTTTATCAGGTAAACGCTTCCACCGACCGCAACTACATCGTTAGGTGATTTGGGCGAAATCGTAAATCTCTCCAATTTCAGGGATTTACATTCAAAGTAGTTACTTTGATTAGGGTCAGGGTAAACAACGCTTTTTGGTTGATATTTCGTCTTTTTAGTTAGATATTCAATGGCGGAGCTACTCTCGTGTTCGCGACTGTTCCATTCAGCGACCTTGTTGATGACCTGTTGCAATGGAAGTCTTTTGGCTCGGATGTGGCGTTTGATAGAGTTTGAAAAATTTTCGAATACGAAGCAACTGTAATTCTCAAGAGGTCGGTAAAGTTCTACATCACGGCATACATGGAGCAGTGAATGAACATTATATGAGACAAGGTAACGGTCGCAGATATCAACTGATTGTGCAACGAAATCTTCTAAGGCTTTCTGAGCAACCTGGAAATGGGTGCCGATTAGAGTTTCACTGGATAGAATTGTTGCAGCAAAAAATGGTGATATTTATCATCGTCTAAGATATTGTGCATCACAATCGGGCTAGTATAGAGAAGGAATAAACGAAATTCCGTTGCCTTCCATCGTTTGATCTTTACGAATCCACGTGGTTTTCTGGCGAAATCTACTGTTATTTACGGTCGAATGTCTTGAATCTTACTATCAAGTAGAATGAGCTGTTGCCGTGATAATTTCGATCCACGAACACCTTCGACCCAACGATTGCAAGTAACAGGCTCACCAACACCAAGGTAAAATAAATGTAATGGGTCTAGGGGAAAAAGTGATACAAGTCCCATTTGTGGAATTTCTAATAACGGAGATCTGCCCTTGATATGAGATTTATGGGTTGGATGTCTATTTCTATGACGCAAGAAGTCGCTATCCCTTCTCTTGCCGTAGGAACGTCCCGTCGGATAAAATAGTCGACGATCTACCGTTTTGGCTTTGATTTTACACTTCTCACAACCATCGGGACCAGTATCGCATTGGAATTTCAGCGATTATTCAATAATTCCTGCATACAGAAAATATGTTAGGAAGGGTGCCATAGTCCTACAATACCACGAAAAATGTGGATTTTTTGCGGAAAAAAATAGTGTCAAGATGAATCATTTCGATCTTCAATGAACATTAAACATGAGGTATAACACGCAAAAATCACTTGAAACAATGAGAAGAACCCTAATTTTTTTGTAGAGCGAAATGTGCATACGGCGCTTATTTTTGCTATTCTCCAAGCCTATGCATCACTGACGAATGAAAACTTTTATCAGCAACATTCTACATACTAAAATAGCGAAATACTCATCCACGTAATGATATAATAACGCTAGAATTTTTTCACTGAAAATACAGTACCTAAATTAACGAACGTGAAAGTGATGTGTAAGCTTACATGATAGTGAAAATTGGTGACATATGCTCCCTTTACAATAAAAATCAAGGTTTTTTAAATTGTTTCCAGTGATTCTAGAGTGATATATCATGTCTGATCTTCGTTAAACATCGAAATGATTTATTTCTATACTGTATTTCTCGGAAAAAAATCAAATTTTTTTGTGTCGAATGATTGAAGCAATTGCGTGATACGTCTCAAGGCTCAGGTAACATGAAACTCCATAAGCACCGGAGGCATAATTCAGTGGAATAAGATTTTTCATCAGGGTTATGGCGTAGCTTTCATGAAATTGTAAAATACTTTCAGAAATTTGATTTTGGTACGTACTTATTCTCAACTCATGATTGAACATGTCATTCCGAAAAGGGTAGGTTGTGGCAGGTAAGATATAAATCATATAATTAAACAATAGGTTGCCTGAGATGTATACTCGATTCTAGATCCACATATTTGACTCATTACGACTGAGAGTCATTATATTGGATGTACACATTGGTTCAAAATAAGTCCCACTTTGGAACCGAAATAATACGGCTTTTATACGTTCAAATACGTGTTACGACGTATTTTACACGGATAATAAACGGGTATAGTCTTTCTATTCTTGCGTACGTTCGCGCACAAGAGCTGCATACAAAGTTGCTGAAAAAAGTGATCGATCGCGTCGAATCCGTATCTAGATACGCGCGAACTTTCAAGCGGAAGGTATAACCCGCAGAGGATTGGCAAACGAGTATATATAAGCACCGGGGAACTTGATTTTGGAATGTATACTTGGCTCGCCTAATTCTCCAACGGAAGTTGTTATTTTGTTCTATTAGCCCATTTGATTGATAGGTAAAATTGCAAAAAAAAAAAAAAAAAAAAAAAAAACACATACTGAATACAATAACTTCCGTTGAAGAATCGATCTAGACAAGTGTATTGTTTCTTGTCTGACTCAATCTACCCACTTTGGATAAACGCGTTCTATCACGAGTTGAAAACGAGTCCGCATTAAAACGAATTTCCTGAATATCGTTGAAAGAACGAAGCTCAACGTTCAAACCGAAATTATACGGTTTTTATACGATTAAAAACCGTGTTACGACGTACTTTACACGGATAATAAACGCGCTATTAATTGTCTGAAAGACATGCTATTAATTGTCTGAAAAGCTGTAAAGATTTTTAATTGTTCACCTACCTTGAGTTTTTTTCTTGGGAAGGTTCTAGTTCTTCTTCTTCTCCTTTCTTGGGAAGGTTTTACACGGAAAACACCTTTGTTCATCCTCGATGACGAGTTCCGATCACCGTAAAGGCACCACCGTAAGTGAAACGCGAGTGGCGAACCCGGTAGCACCCCCCACCACCAGCTTACCGTCGTACGGTGGAGGTTTGTCCCATCAAGAAATCAAGACGCCAAAACGGTGTCTCGATTGTGGTTCGAACAATTTTCAAAATTTCGAAAACCTGAAAACACAGTTTTGTAGAGGATAAAATTCACAACAAAAAAGGCGAGTGACCCCTTCCATTTCCCATAGATAAAGCTTTGGAGGAGTCCAAAGCTTAGGGGACGAATTTTCGGTTTCACCTCGACGCGGCGACAAATTACTTCATAAAAAAATAGAAAAATCAATCATTTGAAAAAAAATAAGGTGTGCTCTTTATTCAGAATTCATAAATCTATAAGCTCAGTGACTCAGATTTGTATCTTCTTCAAATCAATTTTTACAAAAGTTGAAAATATAAAAAATCAAATTACTCGGAATCTACGGGAGTAAAAAAAATTTTCAAGCACATTTTCTCCAAAGAACTAAGAGCTCCGCCCCTGCGCGCTTCGCGCACCAGACCCGCTCGGCGCGCTGCGCGCCTCTGATGCTCGGCGCTTCGCGTTTCGTACCGTTCGGCGCTTTTCATTCGTTTATTGTTCAGGGAGTAAGAGATGTACTTTCTGAAGTTTCCCACACTAACCTTGTCACCCGTTTGAATAGAGTGAATATAAGAGATGTCCTTATTCAGTGTTTTATTGTATTACTTTATCTTTGGGCTGCAAAAGTCCCCTTCTGTGTTTCTAAAACATCGCACCTTATATCTTGATTACTGAATTCGTATTCCCGTCGACCTGGACCACGAATACGAAGCGCTTCTCCTTTACTATGAGAAACATCGTTCCTCTGACCTGGACCACGAATACGCTGGTTCCTTCGACTTGGACAACGAATACTACGAAGCGCTGCTCCTGGACGAAGGAAAATACATTCCCGGCGACCTGGGCCACGAAAACTACGAAGCGCTGGTCATGGACGACGGCGAACACTTTCTCGTCAACCTGCGCTACGAATACTACGTAGCGCTGGTCCTGGACGAAGGAAAATACATTTCCGCTGACCTGGACCACGAAAACTACGAAGCGCTGGTCATGGACGACTTTACCCATGTACCGCTTATAATCTATGGTAGATTTAACCGCTATTCTATGTGATTCGTCACCCACGATATAACCTTCATAATCGCACCAGTTTTGAGTAACGTACGAAACGATATCTTCCCTTACCTTTAGGCACGGTGTAAGAATAATAGGTGGTCCGGCTGCGGCTTCGTGGCTGTGATTATTTTAGCATAATTCAGTGCTTGGCCACCAGACGGATACGTGTCGCAAGGGTCAATTGTAAACAATTATGGCGCACACAGTGTTCGAAAAAGAGGAGATGAGGGTGTCATATATATTAAAATTTGAGCAAAAGTTGCAGTTGCCAACATAAAATAACAATAATATCAAATTATAAAATATATAAAACATGTAAAGTAATATAAAATAAATACGAGTAAACTTATGAGGTTGAAATTCATAACGTTGCCGCAACAGAATGATTGGTAAAAGTTTGAAATTTTCAAACACACGAAATTATACGATGAAATTTTCGAAGTTTAGTCAAACATTATGTGTCTCACTTATTTTGCAATAACAATATTTGAGTCACAAAATTGTGCCTTTTTTCAATATTCTATTGCAGCAACGTTACGAATTTCCTGTTAAAAACTACGTACTCATCAACCTTGATAATTTTCTCTTTTCACGGCTCTGCTTTAAAATGTCCCGTGTATGAATTTTTGCCCATTGTCGCATTCTCATCATTATATAATAGTGCATGATATATGACACAATTTCATCCTTGTGTTGTTCGCAAGGAAATGAAAAGCTATAATTCTGTATCATGTCAGACACAGTCGATTCATATACAGATCGATTTTCAGATTCTATGTGCTTACAAAAGTATTTCTCGATCGCTGATAGAAGAGAAAACAGAAAAATATTGCTATCAATTAAACCACCTCGGGTTTTCATATTAATTAATTCTGCTTCGCTGAGAGTATCATTTTCTTTAACAGACTGAAAAGCTTTCTGACATACTTGACACTTATTTTGTTTTCTTAATTTGCGACACAAAAATCCAGTTACATAATATATTATGCAATTGACAACCGAAGCCGACGCATAATCATGGTCAAACCTGACAACATCTTCGCATTCCCATTCTGTTGTTTGGATAATGGAGTCTAACTTTGTCTTTAATTCTTGCAAATGTTTTGAAATGTGTGTAGTATCCTTTTTGAAAATCATTGGGTAATCTGCCAATGAAACTAAAGGCTTGTGCGTATCTTCTTGTACTGTACAATTTCCAAATTTCGGGGGTTTCAACAGTTGATATATTGATATTAATTTATAAAGTTGCAAAAATGAGGGAAGCGTAGGGTGGTCATTGGCAGCTCCTGCTTGCCGGATAATCCCAAAAAATTGCTGCAATATAGATTAGATACTATTTTATAATGAGGCTGAAGTTAGTAACGTGAACGTAACGAAACATCAGGGAAAAAATCACTTTTTTACAATTTTAGTATGACTTGTAAGGAGTCGGTATTCCAAAAACCTTTTTCAAAACTACACCAATACGAGCAATTGAGTCTTTCCATTTATTATACAAATCAATTTCTGTCGGAACGTTAAAAAAAGATATGTTCTTCCCATATGCGTCTGAAGCACGTCGATGACAGACACAACAAGTCTTGACCATATTTAAATGTATTCTTATCTAAATAAATAATAAATAAATATTATATCGTTGAACACCGTTATCGTTGATTATATTCACGATTTATATTTCAATGGTTATACCTCCTCTGTTGTGATTGAAACTTAGAGCATGAAACCTAGCGTGCCGCCATTATTGTTTACAATTGGCCCTTGCGACATGTATCTGCCTGGTGGCCGAGCACTGAATTATGCTAAAATAATCACAAGCCTTAGCATTGCGGGGATAGGGCAGCCGGACCACCTATTATTCTTACACCGTGCCTTTAGGTGATTCTTTTGAGTATTATATACACAATGTGATATCGCCCTGAATAAACAATTCCCATCTGGCATCATATTTATAACTTATCAATTTATCTTCACTGATTTAATCAATTTATCTCTCTTTTTTGAAACTGTTATTTTTGTTGCTACTATGACTACTCAAAACTGAACGCGATTATCTGACGTCACAGTCGGCAATACTGCAATTATATTTTGGAATGTACCTTTCCTGGACAACCCCTCGCAACCTTGACTCCGAAACTACTGAGCTCTGTCCCTGGACGACGGAAAATACACTCCTGTCAACCTGGACTACGAAAACTACGGAGCGCTGGTCCTGGACGACAATCAACATCCTCCTATTGACCTGGACCACAAATACTACGGAGCGCTGATCCTGGACTACGGAAAACACACTCCCAGCAACCTGGACCACGAAAACTACGGATCGCTGGTCCTGGACAACAATCAACATCCTCCTATCCACCTTGACCACGAATTCTACGGAGCGCTACTCCCGGCAACGTGGACCACGAAAACTACGGATCGCTGGTCCTGGACAACAATCAACATCCTCCTATTCACCTTGACCACGAATTCTACGGAGCGCTACTCCCGGCAACCTGTACCACGCAAACTACGGAGCGCTTGTCCTGGACGACAATCAACATCCTCCTATCGACCTTGTAACGAATTTAATAAATTAAATTATGAGGTTAAAATTATAAAATATGCTGTCTCAAATTAATAATGAAATAAAATAAACGTAGGAAAAGAAATGGATAGATGTATAAATAAGAATACAAATAAATATAAATAAAAGTATAAATAAGTATAAATAAAAGTATAAAGAAGTATAAATAAAAGACAGCAACACAAAATTAAGGGCAATAGCCAAAATCTATAAAATATGTATAAAGAAAAAAAAGATAAAAAATATATTTATATCTAAAAGAAAAATCATTTACACATACATTCAGAACAACACCAAATAATAATAAATAATTAAAAAGAACGACAAAATTCTGAATAAAAATCCCTTTTTGGTGATAACTTATCTTTTGTGATTTGATCTGGGCTTTTTTGTTTGGCGATCGTCGTATAGTCGGTCCTTGATCCTCTATTCAAATATATATATATATATATATATATATATATATATATAGCCCAACAGGGTCGTCGAAAGGAATAGATAACTTAAATAATTATTAAAATCACAGCAAAATGAATATAGAGAAATTTGCTTGGCCAAGCCTACATATACTGTCTTGTTGCTGTCACGTTTGCGGACCGACTGACTGATAGCGCGAATCTTAACACCTCGCCAGTGCCGCACATATACACCTCAAAACAGTTTCGTGTATATACATACAGGTTCTTACAACCTGGACCACGAATTCTACGGAGCGCTGGTCTGGATTGTGGAAAACACACTCTCGGAAACCTGGACCACGAAAACTAAGTGGCGCTAGTCCTGGACGACGGAAAACACATTCTCGGCAACCTGGACCACAAATACTACTGAGCGCTGGTCCTGGACAACGTAAAACACCTTCCCGGCAACCTGGACCACAATAACTTAATAGACTACGGAGCGCTGGTCCTAGACGACGGCAAACACCTCCTCGTCAACCCACCTTCATGCGTATTACAATTTCAATCTTAAAAACGCTAACTTCTTTAATCTTAAAAACGTCAATCTTAAAAACGTTAACTTCAAGCGATTAAAACCTTTTTTTATATATAGATAGATAGATAGATAGATAGATATAGATAGATATTTGAAGGATCTTAAAACTGAACACAAAAATTTTTTTATTCACGCATATCCCGAGTGAATTGATTTTCAACATTTTGAACCGTTGTCAACATTGATTGGAAAAAAGAAAAAAATCTAAGCCACTGAGCTTATAGATAAATTAATTCTGAATAAAAAGCACACCTTTTTTTTCAATGATTGATTTTTATATTTTTTATGAATTTTTAAGTATCGAGTAATTTGTCGCCGCGTCGAGGCAAAACCGAAAATTCGTCCCCTATATTTTGGACTCCTTCCACGCCTTATCTACGGGTGATAGAGGGGGTCACTCGCTGACTTTTTTGTTGATAATTTAATCCTCTACAAAACTGTGTTTTCAGTTTTTCGAAATTTTGAAAATTGTTCGAACCGCAATCGAGACACCCTTTTGGCGTCTTGATTTTTGGTGGTGTTAATTTTTTTTCACCCCCCTACAGCACTCGGATTTCAAAAATTCATTACAAAAAGTTTCTTGGAATAATGTAACGCGTCCACCCTAAAAATGTCGAGCTGTAAATAATTTGTCTAGTTTGTTGATGGAACTTGAGGCTCATTTGACTGGCCTAAAAGATGGTCGGAACCGGCGCTTTTTTCGCAACTTATTGTGAGAGAAATAGGCCTCTTGCGTACCTTACAAAGTAAAGAAAACGTGTTTGTGTACATATATACGGAAAAGTTTGGCAGCGCTGACGAGTGTATACGTGCACAGGTCTCACGCACACCAGTAGCGTGCTTGGAAGGTACGCAAGAGGCCTATATTGGCTCGCAAGTTTAATCACGTTTAAACTATGCAACTCAATCTGCATAAAATTCCCTATGCGTTGTAAAGTGGCAATATAATACCGAAAGTGGAATATGAATAAATGCTAGCTGCACTATAAAAGAATAATCACTATCAGTGGATACATAACTTACTAATCGGAGACTTTGGTGAAATTTTGGGCAAAAATAGGTTCTGCGATTCTTAGGATATTAAAAAAGGGTGTATAAATAATTCTGTCAACAGTTTTTACATGATGATAGTATGAGCTTTAAAAAAACTTGAGCCTCCTGCGATGAAAGTGTAGACGCAAGAAATTTTGGCAGCGATGGACAAAATCTTCATCGCATAAGGTTCCTTACGCTGACACATTCCATTGCAGGAAGCTGAAATTTTTTTTCACTGTCTATACTACCATTATTAAAAAACTGATAAAAGAATTTCTTTCTACGACCTCTAATAGCGATTTTCAAAATATTATCAGAGTCTCCTCTCAAGTAATATTTGAGTTTCCACTTGAATATGTATATAGCATTCTGACGCAGTATTTCATTAAACGTGTATTTGTATCAATCAACAACCACGTATGATGGACGTATTCCAAACACTATTTTTCTTCGCCGTTATTTGAAAATCCTCATAAATGTACCACGAATACATGTGTACCAATTTCTGCCAGGGGTACACAAAGTAGTGCAGTTACACGTATTATCTACGTATCCACGTTTTAACCCAATCGTGTAACATTGGGATTCCGATAGACGTCTGATATACGTGCAATTTTTACGTCAATATCGTTGATTCGAGATGATGTTTTTATCGACGATGCGTGAAGATCGTGTGGAAAAAACGATCATTGTACGTATTTGTCGATCTATGCGAATACACGTGTAACGATTCCCGTCAGGGGTTCACAAAGTAGTGCAGTTACACGTTTTATCTACGGATCCACGTATATAGCCGAGCCGTGTAAGACTTGGATTCCGATAGATGTCTGATATAAGCGTAATTTAAACGTGAATATCCTACATTCGGCACAATTTCTGAATACAATGTGCAAAGATAGTGTTTCATTCACGTCTATCACACGTGGTTGTCAATTCACTCAAATATACGCATAACGCTACACAACACTTATACGTCGTAGATACCTACACTATGAATCTAAATTCAATAAAAACGTATAAGATAGTGGTATTTTAGCAGTATATTTATCAAACGTGTATGAAAGATGGTTATATTTTTATACTATACTGTATTTATACCCTTTTTACGTGTATATAACGTATTTTTGACCATCGTGTGTTCATTGGGAGTATAGTCTCTCACGGCTCTCTCGCGCCTGGTGCCCAACATCTGTTCTGCAGTGCCGTTAATTATTATGACACCTATTCTACTGCCGTGTTGGAAAACGCCATTTTTGTAAACGAGCCTCTGTGCCGACCCCGCTTTCCCCCGGGTGAAGTAAAAAGCACGTTACAACATATATGCGGTATCCCTCCCTTGGGAGCCGGAAGACACGAGTTAACCAGGAACTTCGGTTTTAGAACGTGCTCTTTGCTAGGGAACATGATTATTCCGAAACTCCAGTATATGGAACTGCTAATCCAAAGGCAAAGGAGGATCCATATCTCATCCGGATTCTTCATATATAAGGCCTGGGTTTCGGTGAGAGATGATACCACCTGGATTAGATCGTCCAAAATTCCTGTTTGCTTTGATGTACCCTATCAGGTAATATTCAGTCCAGGCAACATTAACACCTCAACTGATATGAGCCTGAAACAAGCCGCCTCTCCAAATATCAGCCTAAAGGAAATCTGGAAATCTGGAACTCGGATTTCTCGGACTTCGTGGCAATTTATACTGATGGATCAAAGTCAGCAACCCCTCCGAAAGTATCGGCTGCTCGGTTTCTGCCGGGGAGAAAAGATCCATCACCTTCAGTTTGAACGATAACTCTTCCATCTTTTCGGCGGAGTCTCTTGGTATTCTCAAAGCTATTGAACTGATCTGTGACCGGAAACTCCTCAAAACAGTTAGCCTCTCGGATTCCCTGAACGCGATTTCGGCACTATCGGCCCCCCTAACCAAAAACCGCACCAACCCCATCCTGATCAATATAAAGTCAAAGCTGTTTGAAATCCGGGAATTCGGGGGGTTCTGTAACCTGGTTTGGATCCCGTCACACTTAGGCATGAAAGGGAATGAACTAGCTGATCAGGCAGCTCGTTCCGTAGGTGACCAACCCACCGAATTCAATAACAAAGTTTTTTGGGCAGACTTGAGGCCTCTTTCTAGAAGCCAGACGATATCAACTTCTCAGTCACATATCTTTGACACTGGACGCTTTAAGGGAGTAAATTACTGTTTGAACTCCGGACACTTTTCCTACCAGCCATGGTTCAAGGGCCTCGCCCTGGTCAGAAAAAAGATCTCACTCATTAATAGAAGAAAATCGAACCACACCAAATCCAACGACCATCTGGCCAGAATGGGCTTGGTGGCCCCCCAGAAGTGTAGATGCGATCACCCAGTTGAATCTGCAGATCACCTGTTCTGGGAATGCCCTTATTTTAGTGTTCCTAGAGTTAAACTCAAATCTTTCTTCAAAAAAAATAATATCGTTCCGGGTACGGATATCCAAACGCTTTTCCTTACAAACTCACCTCACGTAATATCAATCCTGGCAGATTTCATTTCCAAAAATAACATCAATCTATGACCTTTAATCACTACACAGTAATCAACTAATTATATCTTGGATCTGTTTCACTGTCTTGTGTTGTCACAACTAAAATTTTTTTTTCCGTTATGTTAACTTTTTTTTCTGTTGAGCCACCACCTTCAACCTCCCATCCAAACCAGAAGCCTCTCTACAATAGCCTCCAAGTGAGAAGAGACGACACCGTCAAATTTTATCCACTACGCAAGGAGAGTTCCATCGCTATGAAACCACCGGATATACCGGGGGTAATTAGAGAGTAACGTGGCACATCCTCATATGGGGTATAGCCAGAAGAAAGAAGAAAAAGCAGAAGAACCCGCGGAGCGAGGCCGAACACGGCCGAATCGGCCCGGGTGCACCCGAAGACGCGCCGGGCAGGCCAGAGTGACTACTTAAGTGCCGAACTCCGAAGAGAGCGCAAGGGAATCTCCAAAGCAAACTCGAGAAGCGAAGGTCAGCCAACCATAGTTTTAACCAACCCCGACCGCCGACTTGCAGCCCCGACGTCATTCACCTCCTCCTCCACCCACTCCATCTCATCGCTGCACTCTCACGAACCCCCCTACACACCTACACTCGTCCCGTCAACCACGCACACACGGACACACACTCATTAACTTTAAGCCCTTAGTTATAACTTGACGCAAATCAGCCGGGGCGTGACCGACCGCCACGTGGGACCACCCTCTTGTCAAGTAGTTTTTGAGGCCCCTCCAGAAGCCAAAAATATACGTTACGTTTTTTCCACGACTCAAGCTCGCACATTTACTCTCCCCCGTCTCTCGTCTTCATCGTCCCTCTCCCTAATAAGTGCGAGGCAAAACATCACGTCACAATATTGTAATGACCAGCCGGTCAACTAGACGGCTGACCCGTTACATCGGCGAGCACGACCGACTCGAACCGAATAAAAGACGAACGACCAGCGAGTGAGACAGGACGTGCGACAATACGAGACGGACAATGGACGAGCCATATCGACGAAGCCGACGACGCCTGACCGGCCCAGCCGAGTATAAATGGAGGCGCCTCACCAGGTATCGGCACCCAATCGGGAACCAACCATCCGCTGCGTCACCCGTGGGCAAGACTCAGTCTAGGAGCACAGCGTCTCCTCTGCGTCACACGATGTCAATTAGATATGACCGAGTGGAAGTACAGCACACAACTGCGGCAAATTAGGTAGAATAGTTTGTTGGATAAAACCGAGTGGCAGTATAGCACTCCGCTGCGGCAAAATCAGGAAGAATACTTTGTGAGATAAGACCGAGTGGCTGTACAGAACTCCACTAGGGCAAATCTAGTTAGAGTAGAGTTTGGGGAGATTATTAATAAAATAAAATCATAATTTCAAATAGTAAGTCCGAGTTGGAGTATAGCACTCAGCTGTGGCAAGAAAGTAAAATGAGAAAATAGTTTGAAGTAGGGGAGAATATAAAAATTTAGCGATCCACGGGACTCGGATATGAAAAAAATATAAAAGACTAGGAAACAACCTAGAGTTAAATCAAGTGCACGTTGTAGCTTGGAAGAAAGTGCTGGCTTAAAACACCCGCATCTTTCTTGAGAGCTCTGACAGACGAACTGAGTCATATGCGAGGCTTTGGAGCAACAATCACCGCTCGCGCTAACCGCCTCGAGATCAGACATCCGAGTCTCCGCAGGCGCAACTCTGGCCTCTAAAACCCGAGTTTGCGCAGGGATTAGAAAATAGTCAAGACTAGGGCCCAAGGGTCGGCACATTTGGACCATACGCTTCCCTAATATAAAGGAAAGCCGCAATTTTATATTCATTCTCGATTTTTGCTAACACTCTGAGAGCGGTAAAAACCCCACACTAACTGGCCAAATATTCGCATGAGCTACAGCAGCTCTGGACTATGGAATATTATCTGGAATATTAAAGCTATCTGGAATATTAGAATCAAATCAGTAACAAGGAATAAAAGAAATGGTGTATCTTAAAACACAAAGCTTAGGAGTACAAAAAGTAGCAATTCATTTTTTGTCGCAATTTATTGCAAATTAGTGGTATCCAAAACGATTCGAAGTTCTTGTCTGATAATTATACCTTGTAATCTTTTCAGGTAGGTAACAAGCCATCATCGAAGCGAGACTGTAGTTGTCAGGCATCAAAGCGTGTAAGTAAATTTCTGATTCTATGATCTTTGAGTATTACAATATTTTCACATGGAATCAATAATAAAATTCGCCTTTTACCGCAGATTCGAAGTTTCAAGTTTGGTTGATAGGAGAAAAATCATACCTTAGCTGATGATCACAACGTTTAATGGCAAGGACCATGGTTTCTCGATTCGTGCCTGCATTCCAACCATCAAACCTGGTTGTTCCGTTGTTTTATCAGACAACGGGGTACACAAGAGAATCTTCCGAGTTCGTTGTCACCTTCTGAACATCAGTCGAGGCAAAATTAAAGAGCATGACACGCTACAGATCGTGGTGTCTGAATCGAGCTAATAGTAATGAGTTTATTATTCAACAATTGCTGCTAACTAATTTTACTGAGCAATTATTCCGTGCGCAATTGTATTCTATGCAGTATTGTTGACCCGCATTATTTTTCAAATTTTATATTCTGCAGTTTTGATATTTTATTTCTTACTCTGTTAGTATCCAATTCAGATGAATAGGGTTAAAAATGTCGGATAACTTCAGTTGAAAATGTCTTTGACGTCAATATTAATTGACAGTATCATCTGACTAGTTAGTTGCAGCTATCATCCGTGCTTGAGTCTCGTTCAACCCCAACAAGGTCTAAGGAATGAATTCACTTACAAGTACATGTCACAAATTATCACTTGGTCTACAATAGGATTTGCTTGCTGGATAACTTTTTTATGATGAATCTCTGTCAGGGAGTTATCCGGTAACTTGTTGATAGCTTGAAACTAGATTCAATTCTATAATCTTACAATGGTTCTTCACTGAGACTAAAAGTTTGTGAATCTCCATTTATTACAATTGATTCTGCATTTCATATTAACACTGTTTGAAACAAACAATCCTATCCTGAGATTGTGAATGGAATTCTCAACGCAAAAGTTATCTCGCGGCATAAGTTAAAAACAAAGAATTTTATAACGGTTTCTGCGACAGAGGGATTCCTCCCCGATATTCATGTTATTGGATGATGTTCGGAGCACTACGAAGAAGATATTATATTGGATTTAGGTTTAAGTAAATATTTTCATGAACTTGGTTGAAAATTAGATATTCATTTGTATCAAAGGAATAAGGGGTACAATCTTGAATCCAATAAGTCAAATCTTCGTATGAATTTTCTGAACATTATTCTAAAACATAATTATCCTTAAAGTTAATTGTGACACTGAGGCACATTTTGAAAATCTTGATTTTGAAGTTGTGTCACAGAACGCTTCTGAGTTTTACTCTTCGGATTAGATTTTTTTAGATTAGATTTGAAGATGAAAGAAACCGTAAGACCTACAACTTCCTTCGTCAACCAACAAGAGTGGCGATGATCTCTGCACGTATCATGAATTGAATGGAAGGAGGAGATATCAGCGAATAGCAGAGATGCTATTACTTGGCTGTATTTTGTGTTGAAAAAAAATTTTTTTCATTGTTATTCTCAATTTATGAAGTAATTAAGATGATTGAATAAATTGGCCGCACGTACCGGCTTCATTCTTTCAAGCACCCAACATTTGAAAAACTTTCTTGCTTCAATCGAATAGGACGAATTTTAAAAGAGCATCAGCCTTAAATTCCGGTCGTTCTTTGAAGTATCAATTTTCAATAACAAATGTTTCCCAAGCCTTTTTGAGTGACTACCTCAATTACTTCAGATTCTAACCTTAAAAATGCATGTGAACTACATCGCCGACAGAAACAGAGTTTAACAGCAGGGACTCAGAGTGGCCAGACTGTACGGGCCGCCGATCTAAACTCGCGCATTCGCAGTTCTCGTATAGTTTCTAGAGATTGACCCGGTATACCTTATGTTGTTGGCTTAAGATTCAATTCTGACTTTTGATTAATTTTTCATGTTGTAAAACACATTTCAATTGATCATTCAAAATCATTGTTTTTAATGTTGATCCCTTAACCCCTCCAGCACGTTTTTTGTCGTTCTTATCTCCTAAAACCTCGAATGAATGTAACTTTGCTCTTAATCCTACAAATTCTACGATTGTTCGACCGTTGTTTCCATCCATCATCAAGCCGAGGACTTTTTCATCTGCTAAAGGCATTCCGTAAGCGTTACCGACCATGTTATCAGATGTATCGAATTTATGCAAGTCCTCGTTCATACACTGGTATACGTCGGAGACGGTGATGTGATGTACTAAACTGTCGGTAATAGTGTACATTTATTCCGCTTGTTTGCCAAATTTATTTTCAATATAATTTGTAGCAAAACACCCTTCCCGCAGTCGTGTAGCGAATCCACAAAAGCGACAAGGGGCAGAAGTCGGGCCTAAACACCTAATTTAAAGTGTGCGCCGGCGTTCCACGGCCCGCCGGCACGAAGCTTTATCCACCGTCCTTCTTCTGGGTATCAGGCCAAGTGCGATTTTACTTACTCAGCCTCAAACCAAACTGGGAAATGCCGGCTAACCCCCGGAGACTCTCGGCCCCAGGGGCGTGTGTCCGCGGACTGAAGCACGGCTACCGCAGCGAGTTCTTGTGATAATCTCAAGGAAGTAGGGTGTAGGAGAGGGCCATCAAATAATTGTGGGAGGCGACTGATGTGTGGTTAAACAAATAACATTTATTACCTTGGCAGATCTTATCTTATTCACAACTGTCGGGCTCGAAGGCACTCGCATACTTACTCACTGTACACACAAAAAGGGACACTCAACTCACGCGTGACGATGCGTGTCGCGGTACTTAGCTGACTGCTGATCAGAGGTGGCTCGCAGGCCTGGCCCCCTCCTGGGCCCCCGGCCTTTCAGGGGTGCGCGACCCAAAAATGGTCGCTGAAGTGCTTCGCGTGCCACAAATTTTAGTGAAAATCGCAGAAGTAAGTTTTCGACACATTCTGAATGGCAAAACCTGCATACGAAGGTTTGTTTAGTTTGACTTTTATTCTATTTAATTCGACTATTATCATATCGTTATCAAAAATGGTGCAGTTATAAAAATTTAATTTGGCCATAGTAGCCCGAGCACCATATGTTCCGGCCCATTTCGTGATCAGCCTAACATCTCTATACTTCCCAACATTTTCCATTGTTTTACCAAAAACTGCGTTGTTCATTAAATTATAATATACAATACATAAATTTTTTCTTCAAATTCGATATTCGATTTTTTCCGTAAATCAGTATTCAAATCTACATAATTTTTTAGCAATGGTGTGTTACGGGGTAGGTTGCGTAGATTACGATCAGCGGTAACTGAAACCTACTCTACGCCCAGCCAAGATGTTATTTGGCTATTTAGGGGTTCGTATACGTCGATTATGCACTTGCGTGCGTCCCTTTCCCCAGTGCAGGAAGAAAATTGAGACACGGGTAGAATAACAGTGTTGATTTATTATAAAGATTTGAATGGACGTTAGCGAGTCAGTTACCGAGGAGAAAAGTCTTGTGTGTTGCTTGAGTGGGAACTCGGATTGAAGTGAAGTACGGTACACGGGCATGGAGAGCTAGCTGATCGCGAGAGATGGGCATGCTGACTAGGCGAGGATAAGGACTGGGTGTAGGGTAACTGTGAGACTGTGGGAAAGCAATGTAACGTCTTCGGGACGTAACAAATACGTCAATTCGCTGTCGTAGTTCTAATATTGTTTCGAGGTTTTATTCATCAATAAAGGTCTGAGACTAATGTTCTGGCGTGAAATTTTGACTTTTATAGTCGTATTTCTCCCACCATGCATACAATCCGTTGGAAACTTCTAGAAGCTTCATCAGTTGAGGAAAAAAAACGTCTGTGGAACATTCCACAACTTTACGCTGGTGATTCAGAGCGCAATTTATCTGGTAAGGCTAAGACCTATGGTAACTGACATTTCTTACCGACAAAGAACGCAAGAGGGCTAAAACTACGGCAATGTGTGGCATTTTTTATATACGATCTGGCCAATTTGAGGCATTTTTTACCGATAATCGACCTGTTTTGGCGGATTTCTTTACCGATGATCGATCGACAGAGCACATTTTACCTTACAAGGGTGGGGGGTAACCTTCAAGAGTTTGCGTCTGGGATGCCGGGAGGGAGCTTTGCCAGTAAAGAAAGTGTTCGTATCCAGAATCGGCATTGTATACCTACTTATGACACGCTGCACTCATAAGAATCAAAAATCTGAATCTCGCTTGCGCAAGTGATGGGGACGTGTTCGTTCAATTCGTAACTAATTTGTGCTAGTTTGTCATAGCATTACCCAATTTTCAACCGTTTTTAATCATTTATCTAAGTAATTTCAACCTTATCTTTTCATTTCCTGATTTTATCATTATTTTACTAAATTCTCAGTATTAGGTGTACAGCCACTTACTTAGTCCTATACATTGCGACCCGTCAATCGATGCTCGTCTACTGGGGATCGTGTCAGCAGCAAAAATGAGGACAAATGAGGCTTTCGATACGTCATAAAATTAAAGGAATTGTTAAATCGGTTAATCAGGCTGAAAAGTAATAATTCTCCGAAATAAACAAAAAGGAAATTTGTTGGGCGCCAGGTACGATGTACCACGATAATCTGAAAGAAAAAGAAGGTAGGGAAAAGGGGACTCGGTAGCTCAGTATTTGGCGGAGGGGAGTGGCCGGATAGTGAATGTACAACACACTTTTCTAATATAAAAATTGCCCAAAATTAAGGTAACGAAAGGTTAGTTTATGAATAGGAACGGAAGTAGGTCTCAAAATTACCTGAATTGTACACAATCCTTGACGAAGGGTGGTAACAAACAGAGGTTGATTTAAAAGACTCGATACAAGAAACGAAAATAATAACATGACTAAAATAAAACAATAATCTTCGATCGAATTACACGGAAGCTTAAACCTCGTTACAAAATAGGACTATTAACATAAATCGCGATAAACAATCTTCAATAAGCGACATACAAATAAACTTAAACTCGATACAACGCAAAAATAATAATGCTAACTAAAATCAACGACAGTCTTCGATAAATACGATACAAGATAACTTAAGGGAAGACCCTACTCAAAATAAAAACTTTCGCACTTTTCTCATAATTGAATTTTCTTTTAGATCATGTAAAAGTGTACTCAAAAACTAAGAAAATGCCCTCTTGAGCTTGAGGATTGGTTCAGAAATACAGAAGTTACGCACCGTTAAGTAGTAAAAACATAGCAAACTTCAAAATGCTCCTTGCGCATTAGAAAAAATCCTTCGATCCTCATCTTCGCAGAGAGTGTTCAGGGCATCCAGACAAAGAAATTTAGGGATCGGATTTCAAATTGATTCACTTATCCTTACAAAGTAACAAGAAACATGATTTTTCCACAAAACTATAGCATTTTTCATCTTATCCAGGACTAAAAAACTATGTTCCTTATACAGTATAATGAAATCGATCCTTCATTTTGTGCATAACATATGTGTGAATCTTCACTGCGAAGGACAAGTTGATCGGAGCAGAACTCATGCGCAAGGAGCAATTTAAGTTACTAAAAATATAGTTTTGAGTAAATCGCATTTTAGTGAAATCCAACACAAACAATTATATTCTCTTCAATAAATAGTCCAAGATGATTTAGTAACACATGTGATCGAATGTTTTGATTAAATCATCTGACATTTTATATTTGCTCGTCTCCTGCATCTCGTAGCGCCTAAGCATCTCATCATGTCTCTGCCCTTCGCAGCATCAAATATGACCTTGTGAAGTTGATCTTCTTCGCCTCTCATGTCCAGATTCACCGTCACATGAAATAAAATTGCATGAAAATAACTACTCAAATATTGTTAGATATAAGGTCACACGAATACCAAATTTGAATTTTTTTACTAGATAGCTACAAGTACTCACAATATCCACACAGCTGATAATTTTTTGGTTGAACGTTAAATGAATCCATCTTACCTTCGTTGTTTCCTTTTCGTTCGTTCTGAATTTCGGTTTGTAAAGCAATGAACAAAGATCAAATTTGATAAGTGCAAAATTTACACTTGCTGTCAGTTGTAGCCAAGATAACAGTTCGTAGTAAACTAACCATCGAAACCGAAAACCGGCGGGAGAGCGCGAGACAATCGCTCCTTTGCGCCCTCCCTAGCAGCGCTCCAAGAGGCTAAAGTAATAACGATAAACGCCTTTTCCGGTTATAATGGTGTCGGTGATCGCTCTGTCGATATCTATACACGCTAATACTCGAAACAAGCGCGACAGCCGCGTACGAAACTGTAACAAGTTTTGTAATGTATATTTTCTGTAAAGCAAGTTGCGTATTATATATTTTATGAAATTCACTTCGATTGGTATTTTCAACTGTTTTAGGTAATTTTAAAATCCTCTGATGTATGAAAATGAAAGTAAAATTTTTGAGTTCAACCTTTATTTACAAAATAATTCTGCAAACCGGGTAAAAAAAATCGAATAATCAAAAATGGTTGTCTGACAGGTGGGGGCAGTCTACTAGAGTATTTTTCCGCGAAAAACGAAAAATCGATTTTTGGTGAAAATTTGGATAGGGTCTTCCCTTGTTACGGTACAGGGGGACGGCAGTCCATGTACCCACCCGATGGTGTTGGTTCGGGTGCTATTTTTGTAGGTTCGTAGTCGTCGCCGTTTTCGTTCAGGGAACGGAAGGGAAAGAACAGTAATTAGAGAATGATTATAACTTTTATTTTGATTTGGAAATTGAGTGAAGTCGATGAGGAGTAGTTGAGACAATGGTTTTGGGGAACGGGAGTTGAAGTTCAATGTAAGAGGTAAGAGCGTTGGAATGAGAGTGAGTCTTTTGCATGAGAAAACGAGCGAGGATACAGGGTAGAGGGGGATCGAAATAGCAAGGTAAGGGCGATAGCGAGTGGTGTAAGCCAGGATGGAAATAGGATGACAAGATATGAAGTGTGGGAATGGTAGGTAAAGACGAGCGTCGAGGAAGGTGGGAGAGACGTGAGGCGGGACGTCGGACGTAACACGCCCCCCCTTCGGGAAGAACATTCGGTGAGGTACAGAGCCGAATGTTCGAAGGAAAACCGAATTTTTGGGTAATGTATCGACTCACTTACGAAAGATTACAATATAGTTTGCCTTAAAAAGTACAGCGCCTAGGGTTAATGCGCGGTTAAGCGGGTTAGTATACATTTTTAGCAGGAATGTTTTTTTTTTTTTCGTAACAATAGGTATGTTCTTATAATTTAAGTGTGTAGTAGTTACATATTATGAAGATACAATTATAATTAAATTATAATTTTAGGGTTTTGATTGAAGATAATATAGATACAATCAAAGTTAAATGGCAATGGCAGGGGTATAATTGTAGAAAGTATATATACGATTATAGTTAAATTATAATTTTGAGGGATTTGATTGTAGATATTATAGATACAAGTCAAAGTTAAATGACAATGTCGGGGGTATAATTGTAGATAGTATATATACGATTATAGTTAAATTATAATTTTTAAGGTTTTGATTGTAAAGAGTATAGATACAATCAAAGTTGAATGACAATGTCAGGGGTATAATTGTAGATAGTATATATACGATTATAGTTAAATTATAATTTTGAGGGTTTTGATTGTAAATATTATAGATACAAGTCAAAGTTGAATGACAATGTCAGGGGTATAATTGTAGATAATATATATATGATTATAGTTAAATTATAATTTTTAAGGTTTTGGTTCTAGAGAGTATAGATACAATCAAAGTTAAATAACAATGTCAGGGGTATAATTGTGGGCAGAGTATACGGTTATTATAATAGCGTAATTTGAGACATTTTTATTGAATGATATTTGGGCAATGTATATGTTCTTATAAATACGTAGTAGAGAGCTTAGTCTGTCCAGATGAAGAGGGAGTCAGAACTAGCGTCAAGGCTCTGATCCCGGGGCAGTTTACGTGGGTGTTGTCGTAGCTTGGACATTTCCATCATTTCAATTTCTAAATGAGCTCGGGGCAGCGACAAAGTGCGAGGAGACAGGTCCTTAGGGAATGACCTATTTTCTAGGTGAGGGTGGAAAAAGGCATGGTGGGAAAGGATTTGGGGTCTTGAATGACGTGAGTCGAGGTTGTGGCGTATTCGCCCGGATTTACAGCAAGAGTATACTCTTGAGATTCTTCTAAATAATAAGAGTTTGTGGCAAAAGAAAACTGCTGAGAGGGACGCGACGGCGATTCCGCCATAGCTGAGGTTGGTGGTGAGGCGATGCATGTTACTTTGAGTACGATAGTGTGTGCTTAGATCGGCTGAGCGTTTGAGCACGTCATTCAGGGCCACGCCAGCGATGTCAAGGTCATGGTAGTTAATGTGTGAAGGTTCACGCAAGGGGGGGATGGCGACTAGGGATAAGTCAGTGGAAATATTAAAATCAAGACTAACGGATATTTCGGTTGAATCTAGGGTAACCTTGGGAACGTAGGAAAGTGTCTCGGTAGATTGGGAACGTTTCGAGGATTTGAGGGTTACTTCAGAGGTACTAGCCGTACATAAGTCATTCAGGGAGATAATGCCTGAGCCGGAGATCGTTACACGGGAGGTGTGGTCATTTGGGCAGAGAATATGTAGAGTTTCAGGAGTGGAAGACGAGAAAATCCAAGAATTAGATGTAGATAGTTCTGTCCAGCAGGTACCATCGAATGCGGTCAGTCTGATATCGCATTCTTTTGCAATTTTCTCAGAGGGGTTTAGAAAAAGACCAACCTCACAGAGTCGGTGAGTTGAGGGGTAAAACAGTGGTTGCGTCAGTTTGCATATGAATTTACCCAAAAACAAAACGCATCCAGTGAATTTAGATTCTGAAATTTGGAAGTATGACGCTCGGTTAAGTGCTATAGCTACGTAATCACTGCTAGGTTGAATGTAGGCGAATTTGTTATTTGTTGAGCCGAACGTCTGTCTTACAGGGACGGGGAGCAGTCTGTATAGGTTATAGGCCTCGGGGTTGAGCAGTGGGATGGATATTACGTAAAGGAGCCTGGGCTTGGAATACGCTATGTCGATTTGTGATATGCGAATTAATTCTGCGGCGTAGTTTGGGTCTAGTGGGATAGGGAATTCTATTTGCGGTCTAAGTGACTGGATCTGCTTAAGGCTAGAAATAATTTGGTTCGGTGATAGAATTTTAGGGTGGACAATACCTTTTTGTACGAAAAGAATGGCGTCTGATAGGCTGTACAGGTCAAGTTCGTATTCGTTCAAGTGTCGGTCCAAGTCCATTAGTCGGTTGAGTAAGGTTGTTCTAAAGGTATTGCCAGCAATTAAGGCTTTTGAGATAGCCGCATCATTCGAGAGAATCGTAAGTAACGTATCGTGTTCGTTTTTGTGGCTTATAATGCTGTCGAGTTTTTTTTTGTAGGCGCCTAGTGTTGACTGGACGATATTGGTCTGTTTATTAAGGAGAGATGCTAAGTGTCTGCTGTCATTGTGAAGGTTGTCGATTTGTTGATTGTAATATTCTCCGTCTTCTACGTCTAGGGTACCGAATAGAGATTTTGATATGCTGCCTATGAAGTTAATCGCGCCTCGTGTTTTGCGATGGTGGGCTAGCTTTGCGAGTTCAGAGTGAGTCGATTCGCCTGTGCGATGGCCGACTAGGTATTCGATTCTTCTTTGACATGTGTTCATGGTTTTTATTCTGTTAGCCAACATTGGGATGTGATTACCGGTCTGGCAATTGCTCTTGGCCAAAGAGCACTTTTTCTCTATTATATTCAAGAAATCTGATGCTTGGTCAGGTCGGTCGAATAGGTTTTGGAAGTCCACGTAGTTTAGCAGGGTCCATTCTTCGTTATATGTACGCAAGTCTTGCAGTTGTTCAAAGAAGATGCCCGGGTTCTGTTTCAGTTGTTTGATCATGACAGTGGATGATTCGTCTGTCTCGCTGTTTAGGGCGTTGCACCTGCAATGATATCCGAGGGCATGAGGCGGAATATGATGCAGTTACGGGTAGATTGATAATATACGGCTGTTGGCTTCTAAGGGTGGTTTAATTTGAATCACTTCCTTCCTGTGCTAATTTGAGTTTATTTAGATGGACAATTTTGGTCTTATGGGGGGTGATGGAAATTTCGGCATTGATATCGTCAATTATGCGCTTGATCGTATATGCTCCTTTATAGTGGTCGTCAAATTTAGATCGGGTTTCGTTTAGTAGATAGACCTTTTGGCCTGCTTCGAAATTTTGGTTATTGTTACGACGGTCGTAGTACGTCTTGGAACGGTGCTTTGCTAAAATGAGGTTAGCCGCGGCGTTTTTTCGTATGGTGGATAGGCTGGAGATTAAATCTAGAAGGAACGAATCGTAGGAACGGGTGTGAGCGCTGGCAGGGTTCGCGTCTGTCAAAAGTCTGGCATGGGAACCGAAAATTAGCTGATGGGGAGTGAAGTTAGTGCCTTCGTGCTTCGCGGTGTTATAACAGAAAATAGCAAAGCGGATGTATTCATCCCAGTCTTTACCAGCATTCGTGTGATGCTCGAAGTGTTCGGTGAGAACAAGGTGACTGCGTTCTAGCGATCCGTTAGATTGTGGGCGGTAAGCTGTGGTTCGAATTTGTTTTATTTTGAAGAGTTGACAGAGTTGCTTAATGACTGTGCTCATGAAATTCTGTCCTTGGTCTGTAAGTATTGCTCGAGGGGCACCGTAACGTGTAATGTATTCTTTCGAGAATGCTGCACCTATTGTCTTGGCAGTGGCGTCAGGTGAAGGGATGGCGTCCAGGAATTTCGTCAAGTTGCATCGTATCGTCAAAAGGTATTTGTTGTTTGATTTAGTAGGGGGGAGAGGTCTGACGATGTCTAGTGCTACTTTGTCGAATGCATCGGCATAAGTATCTGTTATCACCATCGGCAACCTGATTTTTACTCTTACTAATTTTTTCCTTTGGCAACTCTCACAAGTTCTTATGAAGTCTTGGATTTGTTCTTTCATGTGCGGCCAAAAATATTTTTGTCTAATGCGGTTGTATGTTTTTGTGACGCCTTGATGACCGCCAATTAATGATTTGTGGCATTCTTAAATGATTTCTTCACGTAAACATTCGTCTGGGGTGACAGTCGTGTTGCGGCAAAGCGTGTTTTGAATTTGTAAGTCTGCGAAAAGGTAAGATAAGAGTTTTCGGATAACACGAGGATCGAGTCCACCTAAACTATCGTCCGTTATTGGGAAAGCAAGTGATTTCGGAATTAAATCGGTCAAGACTGTTTTCAGTTTAGACAAGAGTTGAAAAATATCATATAGGTTGCTTTCATCTGATTCTTTTGATTTTAGTACTAGAGTAAAGATCCGTCGGTTGTTGTGCTTGGATTCAATAATATCAAATTTCTGTGGACGGGGCCTCATAACTATATCTGGGTCAACGATATTATCGTGGGCAAGTTGTGATGATATGCCTTCAGTCCAAGAGCAGTCTGTTGATATAAAGTGTGCATAATTGGTTTTGAGCATCAAAAGACCATCATTGGTGTCTTTGACATTGTCAGCTACCGGTATGTCGTCCAAGTTGTCAACAAAGTTCGTGAAATCGTGGGAGGTATCGGTCAAATCGTCGTCGACATTGGGATCAATGTCATGGTCAGAGTGTGTGGTTTCTATATCGGAGTCGGATTGTCGGGCGCATGTATGGTATTCGGTATCCGTGAGCGAGTTGAAGCTGTTGTCGTTATCACAGGCCAGTGTAGGTACTGAGGGAGCAGGTGGAGGGGGGTGAGTAGTAGAGTTCGCTGGCCTGGGGACAGCTGTTGGGCGTCTCTTAGCACGACGCGGGGGGCCTACAGGCGGGGGCATGACGACGTTCGTGGCTGGGAGGGGAGGTGGGGTCGCGAGAGGTGCGACTGATTTGGTCGGAGGTTGCGGTTTCTTACGCGGCGGACGAAGAGAGGGAGCGGGGTTACCAGATGTAAAAGGGATGGGGTCAGGTGAGGCGTTATCAACGGACACCGTTGTGTCGTCGTGGTGTGCGGAGGTTGAAAGCGGAGGGTCAAGGCGACAAACGGTGATGTTCATTTTTGAATCTTTGAAAATATAGTGGATCATTTTGCGCACCGTGCTCCATTCTAGTTTGTCGAGTCTGCAGCCTATTAACGGGATTGAGACAGATCTTACACCATCTTCTTCCAAGGTTTTCCTAAAGTTGACCTAGGTATCAAAAAAAACGTGTGGTAAGGGTTTGTCATTGTACTTTGGCTTTGTCACTAGGTTGTGAATTTTTCGGTTTCCGTGAGTGTTAGAAATAACGTCAGTCACAGTCGGATTGAATTCTCTGAGTTGTTCGCGATTTATGAATTTACGTTCTCTTAGCTGTGACGCGATTCCTTTTGACATTTGGCAATCAGCTGATATGCAGTGAGCCAAATTATCTTTTTGCTGTAATAGGTCGGCTTTTATTTCTTTAATATATTTATTACGCATAAGAGGGAACATGTCGCATTCTATAAGGAAATCGCTATAGGAAGGGTTGTGAATGTGAGAGGAGCTAGGTAAATCGGTAGCCGAATTAATGTGATCAATTTCTGCGTTCGTCTCTGGGGTTTGTAGGTCATCTGAGCTAGTTGAAGTATCCGAAAAGTAGCTCAGGTGTGGTCTCTTACGTGGTCCAGGGTTTGTAGAGGAATTCGCTTCTCGATGGCGTTTCGGATAGGGATGAACCGGGTGCGGAGGTGGGATGGAGGAAGTAGATTAAAAAAGCATTGCGGTTTCTTTGTCGCTGGATTCGTCATCTGAGAGATCAGAAGAATCAGAGGGGTATATCATTTGATAGGTGGGTTGTGAGATTTTTGGGCATTTTAGCGGGGCCGGGTTCGTAGATTTGTCTGTGGTCTGTCGAGGGTGTCGGGGGTACTGATGGGTCTCTTTGGTGCGTTTTTTCGGTCTGCTGTCAGAGGATTCGGTCGTGGGACGAGAGCGTTTTGCATCTATAGAAAGGGTTTGTGCGACGTCAGGCGGCGTGTTTCTTGATAGAGCATCGGCGTTGACATTCGCTTTTCCCGATTTATGTTTGGTATCAAAATCGTATTCTGCTAGTTTTAGACTCCATCGTAATAAACATGGATTAGGCTTTTTAACGCTTTTTACCCACTTGAGGGGCTCGTGGTCTGTAACTAAAGTAAATTTCTGACCATAGATATAGGGGCGGAAGTGGTTGATGCTCCAGTAGGCGGCTAAAAATTCTTTATCGGGCACCGAGTAGTTCAATTCAGCGGATTTGAGTGCTCGGGATGCGTACGCCACTGGTAAGTCGGCACCGTTCTTATCTTGACTCAGAACCGCACCGATAGCGAATTTTGACGCGTCGGTAGTGAGCGTAAACGGCTTGCTGAAGTCCGGGTATTGGAGAATTGGCTCTTTGCATAAACAATCACGTAAGGTTTCAAAGGCAGATTGGTGTTCGGATGTCCAAATGAGAGGGGTATCCTTTTTGGTTAGATGAGTGAGGCATTCTGCAATTTTTCCGAAATTTGGGACAAACCTGCGATAATAACCCAAAAGACCAAGAAACTGTTTAACATTTTTGGGATTTTTCGGGACAGGATATTCTTTCACAGCTACTAACTTCCCGGGGTCAGGTCTAACTCCTGACTCAGTGACAAGGTGACCAAGGTAAACGACTTCTTTGCGCAGGAATTGGCATTTGTCTGGCTGCAGAGTCAAGCCGGCTTCAGTTAGTCTTTTCATCAATTTTCTGAATTCAATTTCATGTTCTTGTAAATTTCGAGCGTAAATAACTATGTCATCCAAATAAACGAACATCTCATTGCCTTGTAAGCCCAGCAGGACTTGATCCACGAGCCTTTGCAACGTGGCAGGGGCGTTTTTTAGTCCGAAGGGCATTCGGGAGAATTCATAGTGACCCCGAGGCGTCGAGAATGCAGTTTTTGCACTATGATCGGATGCATGGGAATTTGATGAAAGCCGGAAGCAAGGTCGAATGTAGAGAAATATTCAGCTGAGCCAAGTTGATCAAGAATTCTGGTGATGTCGGGCATTGGATAGGCGTCGCGGATTGTTTTTTCGTTGAGCTTTCGGTAGTCGATCACCATGCGCCATCGTTCATTATCGTCAATATCGGGTTTTTTGGGGACGATTCAAACCGGAGAATTATAGGGAGATGCGGAATATTTAAGAAGGTCTTGCCGAAGGAGTTGATTGACCTGGGATTCGATTTCATCTTTGTGGATTTTTGGAAAACGATATTGTTTGGTGTGAATTGGTGTGTCGTCAGTCGTGGGGATAGTGTGATGGGTTAGATTGGTATGGCCTAATTTATCTCCCGGAAGATAGAAAAGATGGTTAAATTCTGTTAGCAGGTCGAGTGTTGATTGTTTTTCGGTCTCATTTAGTTGATCGAGGCACACACTATTCTTTAGGGTGTCCAATCTCTCTGACCTACTGTCAGTCAAGAGTACTGTTGCGGCGCCACGACGAGGTGCACTGTTATCAGGTATGCGGGGCTCAGGTTGCTGATGTGCGAGGTCAGCGAGCTGGCAGGGGTTGGAGGGGGGGCAATGGGGCGGACGGGATATGTGATTATTAGTGGAAAGAATTAATGAATTATTATGAGAAGTGGTTTGGGTAGGAAGGGGGGATTTTTGTGCATTATTTTTGTCAGAATTATTCGGCGGCGTAGACTTAATTTCGGGCATGGCTGTGCTCAGTGGTTCGTCGAATTCTTCCAGGGTTGCCGTTGGAGATGCTATCTCTACGACAGATTCGTTGCAATTGAACACGTAGGAATAAGCAATGCCGTTCTGATTTCGAACTATTGCTTCACCACAAAGAACATTGTTGCCTAAATTAATGTGTTTAAGGTAGCCTACTTTGATATCTGGGTTTGCAACTATTATCGGGATGACCTTCGCGGTGCGGGCCTGTATTGTGATAACACGTGCGGTTTTAGGAGGAGGTTGTTCGATTTTGTTGAAGTGGATTGGCAATGAGGATCCAAGCATTACCGAGTTTGAGTTGAACGAGATAGTTGCTTTCTCTTTTCGTAAAAAGGGTTGGCCTAAAATACCGTCATGTGGGACTGGGAATGAATCAGGGACCAAGTGAAAGGTATGGGAGTTGTTATTAAAGCATATTTCCGTTTTTGCGATGGTTTCCGTCTTTTCGTCCGTTATACCAGTCAATGTCAAACGTTCGTCTGTGGTGCGTCGTACAAAGGGCTTAACGCAACTTTCTTTGATTAAGTTTACGTCTGCACCGGTGTCGATAATAAATTTAGACATCTTCGTCAATTCAGGGGTATCGATTGAAATTAAAGGGGGATCAGCTGAAGCTGTTATTAAGATGTGTCTTGTGGATCGGAACGCTAGTTGTTTGCATAGCTCGCGGGCGCGTTCTTCCCGCGGGCAGTGTTGCCGTTTAAATCTTGATTCGAACTTACATGGTTTTGGTTATCACGCGGGGGAGATCTACATTGGTCTGATGTGTGGCCTCTGCGCTTACAGTTATCGCAGTACAGTTTGTCGCTTCTGCTGGGTTGGTTGCACTCATTGTAAAAGTTGCCCATTCTGCGACATTTGGTACAGTATCTTGTATTTTGCAGGCGATGGCATTCCGTGATCAGGTGACCTCGGTGGTTGCAGAATTGGCAAATAGTCGGCGAGGTCCTCGTTCGATCTGCGGGAGGCGCGAGGGTGCTTGCACCGAGCGCTTGGGCGTAGGACATGGGTTCGATACCGGGCGCTTGCTGATGCGCGTAACCAGGTGTTGGCAATGACATTAGAGGGGGAACGAGGGAGGGGGTTATGGACACCTGAGGTGGAGGGGTATCGTTTTGGCAGGCAGAGACGGAAATTGGGGAATACATAGGTGTAGGAGGGGTACAATATTGTGCAAAGCGTTGAATTTGACGGTTATTTAACTCGGTCTTCTCGCTTTTGGCGATGCTGACGGCGATAATAAAGGTAGGGAGTGGTCTGATGGTAGCTATCCTCCACTCTCATTCTGGTCTAAGCCCTCCAATGAATGTTCTAGCAGCGTCTTTCCTCAAGTCATTTAGCAAGGCGCTTGCTATGTCTGGCGGGTATTTTTTCTCGATAGCTTTGCTTATTTCGTTTGATATCACTCTTATTCTGCATGAGTAATCGATGACGCGCTCACGCGGTTCTTGGGTAATTCTATCTAATTGAGTTGATAATTGACGTACGGGGATGTCTGGACGGTATGCTCGGCTGAGGGCCGCTATAAGGTCTTCGACGTCGTTGCAATTAATGCCTACTAAATATTGGGAAGCGGGGCCGGCAATTTTTGATTGTGCAAATTTAGCAAAGGTCATTTTGTCTGAAGCTCTAATGAGGGTTTTCACGTGGCGCAATTGTTCCACAAATTGGTCAAAAGGCATGTTGTTGCCATCGAATGCAGGGATCGTCGGTAAGACGTCTTTTACTGACCAAAAAGATGAACCGGTCTCATTAGTTGGTGCCATATCGATTTTCGTAGATGGGCAATGGGTACAAGGATGAAATATCAACTTATTACTAAGGATGACAACGAACTTACAGAGCAAAGATGAACACAAATGCAAGGTACAGCATGGTTGTAGGCGACTGAAGGCAGGTGAGACTTGAAGATGAGATGCACGTCGTCCGTCGGCAAGAGGAGGGTGTAGGCGGGGAAGTCGGTTGCGTGTTGAAGAGTCTCAGTTTGGTGTTCCAGGTATCTGAGTGATGCCAATCTTGGGTCCAAATTCTTGTTTCAGCGTCGCAGGCGTCCAGAAACGGGTGGGGGCTAATTACAATTTTGAGTTCCGAAAGGTGATGTGTGGTATAAATCGGCTGTCGTCCGTATATTCAGTTGGTTGCGGGTTCTGAATTTGTCAAGTTCGCACTTAATTTGCCGGCAAACACTCTTGACGTGGCTATCACTTATTGATATGATATCGGGAGTTTTGCGTATTAACACTTTTCCTGCGTAGATTTTCCGGAGCACTGCACAAAGGGGGGGTCGACGGCAAAACCGCCACCGCTGTGGTATAACTCGGCTGTTGTCCGTATATTTCCACTCGTTGCACAGTTCGTTGTGGGTTCTGAATTTGTCAGGTACGCACTTGATTTGCCGGCGAACACTCTCTACGTGGCTATAACTCATTGATTTGATATCGTGAGTTTTGTGTATTAACACTTTTCTTGCGTAGATTTTCCGAAGCACTGAACAAAGGGTAGGTCGACGGCAAAACCGCTGCCACCAGAATGTTACGGTACAGGGGGACGGCAGTCCATGTACCCACCCGATGGTGTTGGTACGGGTGCTATTTTTGTCGGTTCGTAGTCGTCGCCGTTTTCGTTCAGGGAACGGAAGGGAAAGAACAGTAATTAGAGAATGATTATAACTTCCATTTTGATTCGGAAATTAAGTGAAGTCGATGAGGAGTAGTTGAGACAATGGTTTTGGGGAACGGGAGTTGAAGTTCAATGTAAGAGGTAAGAGCGTTGGAATGAGAGTGAGTCTTTTGCATGAGAAAATGAGCGAGGATACAGGGTAAAGGGGGATCGAAATAGGAAGGTAAGGGCGATAGCGAGTGGTGTAAGCCAAGATGGAAATAGGATGACAAGATATGGAGTGTGGGAATGGTAGGTAAAGACAAGCGTCGAGGAAGGTGGGAGAGACGTGAGGCGGGACGGCGGACGTAACACCCCTAACAAATTAAGGTGCGGAATAAACTAAAGAGACAGCTGTCAACGGATGACTCAAAATAATACAAAAGAGTTGAAAACAATAGCGTCAGTTGTCACGAGACTAGAACTCGTCCAATTACAAAATAAATGTAACAAAAGTCTTAACGCTAAATTATAACCGGTCACGATATTTCGAACAAAACGAGAGGCTATTTATTGCGCACGCGTCGAGTCCATCTCAAAGCGGAGCGTACGGTCGCGCGGCTCGCGTCACAGAGGGGAGAGGGCGCGGTGGCGTAACCACTCAGGGAGCGTCCGATTTACAGCTCAGGCGCACTGGCGTAGCGCGGCTTCGATCTACTGCTATATTTCGATATCTCGAGTACAGCGCCACACTGTAGCGTGAAGTTGGCGCGGGGGCGATTCGAACGGAGACGCCACAAAGATGGCCGCAACCGACGCTATTGCACAATATTTCACAACTGTTGCGCAATTATACGAGATACAATTTTTGACTAACGGTGACGAGACAATAAAATCAGATACAATATTTAATTGAACGAGAACGATAACCGAAACAATATTTCAAAACGATATAACAGTTAATTACCCGAAAACACGAGAAAACTAGAATTACGCCGTCGCCACGCGGACGCGGGGAGAGGGGGCCATACGGGGTAAAAATGAACAGAAATTCGGGAACACAATTAGGGACGTTAATAATTAATCAGGCTCGTCGAAATGGTCATTAATAAAATTAATAAGCCACACGAAAACCCGAGATACGGAAGATTACGACCCAAACGGTCACCAAGACAAAAGGAAAGCTATTGCGTCTCGGGGGTTCAAGCGATTATAAAAACTCACTTACGTTAGAAGAGTAAAAATAACTCCCTTGTAACACTGAATAGAGTTCTGGTAATTGGACACAGACTCACGATATACAAAACGATAAAAAGTAAAACGCGGTAACAATAGGAGGAAATATAAAACGAAGGTACGACACGACAAGATAAAGGCAGCAAAGCACAACGAAAAGCACGTCTGATTCGCACGATACGAGATGCAGAAGTAAGTCGTTCGGGGATTCTTCGGCGCAGCGTCGTTGTTGCAGCGGCGTTGCCCGCCGAACTTCTTAAGCGGCACGTTAGTTGGCAGCACCTCCTGGGCCTGATTTCCGGCAGGCCTCGCAGCACACGCAGCGTTCGCCGTGCCTAACCCCTTCGGAATGCGTGGGCGGTACTCGAAGCGATACTGAGCCTATAGAGGGCTCTTTGATGTTCCCGAGGTTGTTGGCAATCATCACATTCTGGCCATGGACATCCTTCATAGCTGGTCTGGCCGATTTCAGATTCATCGGACCAGGGCGACGAAACAGCATTGAGTGGGCATGTCATTTAGGCGAGCAGATTCGCTCGCAAGTCTCGGCTCCGTAGATGTTGCTGGCAGCAGCCTCGTAGCTCTCGGGAACGTGTGCGGGGGAGGCACGGGTACTAACTGCGAGGCGTTGAGCCACCTGCTAGGGTGGTTTCATCGTCGTCGATGAACCCTTGGTGTCGGAATGTCGGTAACTGCTCTATTTCCCTCCTCTCTCCGCCTTTAGTGCTCAGAATAGCTCGGGATAGGTGGAAAGACGGGAAACAAAATCGAAAGAAATTATTAATAGCACTTAAGGTGGTTCCCTACCTCAGTAGCGTATCGCATGGGTACTAAGCTGTGGCCCTACGTAAAATTGCGAATAAGCGACTAATTCCCACGGAAAAAAAATGTTTATGAAATCATAGGATTGATATGAATAATTTTGCCATAAAAACTATCAATTAAACGAAATCTGAAAATTACCTTGAAATGTCTAATATTTGCGTAGTTGTTACGTTACTGCGAAGTGAGAACTGTGGCAACGTCGCCATCTTGTATCTCACTTTGATCGTCGGACCTCTCTGTGTTGTTTACATCGAAGAAATTTTAGTGAAGTGAGTTTCGTGAAGTCATTGAAAAAGTGCACAAAATGATAAGACACAATGTGCGAAATTCTCATGGCAAGATGAGAGGAAAGTTCGTGAAAAAATAAGTCCAAGAAAAGCGAGACAAAATCCTTACAGCTTCAACCAAAGTCAGCGAGGAAAAAGAGGTTAGTTTTTCACCTTCGCAAATAAACGCAGCGCATTCCTATGACGTGTTCTGAATAATACGTAAGCATGAAATATACGTCTAATAAAAACAAATTAAAAAATTTTTGAATTTTAATTTATTAGGAGGCAGATAGTTGTTCGCATAACCTGGAAGGCCGAAGAGTAGTCGAACTTCTGACGTTGGCTCAAGAGTTGTGGTGTAACGAGTGTAATACAGTTCTATCATTAAGGAATGTTACCGAAGAGAATCATCATGGACTTGCAAGCACATTAAAAATTACTTGCGTATCATGTAAATGTTCTCGCACTGTCAACACATGCAAGACCGAACCAAAAAGTCAACTTTTCACAGTCAACAGCAAAGCAGCAATTGGTAAATATATTTGTTTCTTATTCGGACAGATAAGTAAAATATAGTAAAATAGTCACAGAAGATTTCTAGAAATTAAAATGGGTACCTAATTTCTGTTACAGCACTTATCGATGGAGGTATTGGAGAGTCACACTTGAATACAATTTTATCAGCGCTCAACATTCCAACAATATCACCAACAACATTAAAGAAATATGAGCGACATATCGGTCCTGCGATAGAGAAGGTAGCTGCGAAGAGCTGCAAAACAGCTCTTTTGGCGGAGATAGAATTGTCAAATAATGCTTCTTCGGTGCAGTAAGTTCGTGAAAGCTAACTGATCTTGACATTTCTCATTGAGATATCTAATTTGGTAACGTCATTGTCCCAAACACTTGAGAAAAAGATATTATCAAAGTTCATATATAATAAAATATAGTACAGTAGTCTTATTGTACTTGTATGTAACGTAGGTAACACAGTTTTTTAGTCGAGCGATGGACTTCAATCACTTCAATTTCTGTGCGTCGGTGAGGCAGGATTGAGTCGTTGAAAAAAGCTGCACAGTAAGAGTAAGCGTTAAGTTCTTGAAGGCAGACGTATTGTAAATATAGGCTTACATATTTTTTACAACAATTTGGGACTGTGAAGTGATGCTGTAATGAAAATTTACAATCAAAAGTTCGTTTTGCATATTGACAAAAGATGTGTACATATATCATGACTACAGAAAACATATTGAATATTCTAATGAATTTCCATAGGAATTGTAAATATTGAATTTGACTACTCTCTACAATACACTATATCTGAGCTACTTTTGAGCAAGGGTAAATTACTTATGAGTATGAATGCATTGTTCGACGAGAGATGATTCTATAGCGTCAGTTGCAACGGGAAATATGTATCAGTCATAGTATGGAATGTATATTAATAATGTAAATCAATGCAATGAATATAATGAATAAACATTTATATTTACACATATATCTCGTATAATATTTGTATTTCTATGCGTTTATGTGTGGGAGTGTACTTACAGAGATGTAAGCTTACTCAAGGATAGCGAAGATGATACGAGCATGTTAGACGATGATGTTTTGCCAAAGTCAACTATTTTACAACCATCGAAGCCTGTAAGTAATCTGAAAGTGTCATTTGATGCTGGGTGGCAGCGACGAGGAACAGGGCATGCATACAATAGTTTGTCTGGTAAGATAGTACCCAACTGGAGTAATATAATCATACGATGAAGATGTGCCTCCCTCAGCCCACCCTCCTTTCCAATATCGTGGTATCAAGTATGTTTAAGTATTTCTGTATGAAGGACTTTTCTTTTATAGAACCTGTAACTGTAGATATTTATTTGAAATCTGCAGGTCATGGTTCTATGATTGGATACCATTCTGGTAAAGTACTTTCGTACACTGTGAGATGCAAGCAATGTAGATTATGTGCAGTGGGCCACAAATTGGATGATCATGACTGTCGACGAAATTTTGATGGGAGTGCGAAGGCAATGGAGCCTGACATGGCGGTCGAATTGATCCACAAAAACAAAATGTTGGCTGATGAGAATGCAGATGTGTCTGTGCTAATTGGAGACGACGATTCGTGTACCATTGCGGCAGTTCGAAGGGAATCTTTACACACCATAGAAAAGTGGTCAGATTTTAATCATTCACATAAAGCTGTGACGAATGCTTTGTATGGATTAAAACTGCCCGTCAAATTGATCGAGTACTTTTCAAACTGCTTCGCCTGCGCAGTGAAACAAAATCAGGGAAGTATGGAAGAAGTAAAATCAGCACTTCTGAATGTTGTACCACACGCATTTGGTGAACACGACAAATGCAAAGAGTGGTGTGGGTACAAATTATCAGAAGATCGTTTTGTCCATGCCAATCTACCAAATGGTAAACCACTCGATGACCCGAAATTACGCCTTTCTTTAGCAGCTTTATTTGAGCGTTTTGCAAATAATGCAAACAAATTAGCTCCGTGTGCGTCGAGCCAAGGGAACGAATCCTTCAACAGCATTGTGGCCAGCAAAAATCCCAAATTCAGACACTACTCTGCTTCAGAGTCTTTAAATTTCAGAGTGGCGGCTGCCGTGTGTCAGAAGAATATTGGATGCAAATATATCACGGCCGTGTATGAATTATTGAAATTATCACCTGGCAAACACACACTCAAATATCGTGAGGCCAAAGACAAAAAAAGAGAATTGAAGGCTAAACTTAGTAAGTGCGTCGAAATAAAGAAGAGAAGACTGTTTGCTAAAAAGCAAAGATCCTCAAAATCAGCTGCAACGAAGAAACGAGAAGGCATCACATATCAGTCAGAGTGTGGTCTAGACAGCTTTTCGGACTTGATTGCCAATCCTATTCAATCAGGTCAGCTCCTTCAACCTTATCGATTGTTAATAATAAAACTTATAGCCAAGCAGCTGTGCATTTTGGAGCACCATTGTTTTTATCATTTTCTAATCCGCTTATAGTTCCTGAAGATTACACCGAATCGTCTATCGTCTTCTTTGATCTAGAAACAAGCGGACTGTCTAATTCATCGGAAATATGTCAGGTATTGTATTAGGTTTTTCAGTTAAATAGCACATCAAAAAAACTTGATACATTTTATCCTTCATAGATTGCTGCTTGTCAGGCAGATGTCGTATTCAATACGTACATCATACCTTCAAAAGGAATGTCAGTCGCTGCAAGTACTGTGACCGGATTGACAATGAAAGGTGGTGAAATGTATTTAAACGATACCCTTCTAGAAACAGTACCAGTCCGGAATGCGTTTTTAGATTTTCTAGAATACCTAAAAATTCAAGGAAACTCAGTTGTTCTTGTTGCTCACAATGGGTTCAGGTATTTCTGTTTATGATTATGGAATAACCTTGCACATGCGTTCTTTCCAAAGTCAGTGTGATGATGATATGTATTGTAGATTTGATGTTCCAAGAATTCTCGACTTGGCAACCAAGCTGAACCTTATTGCACAGTTCAGGGCCCAGGTGAAAGGGTTTGCAGACACACTGCAAATTTTCAAAGAGCACCTTCCACAAAGACGCAAAGAAAAGAAAAAGTTTTCTCAGCAGGCTCTGGCAGAAGACTTTCTTACAGCCGGAGATTTGCAGGGAGCTCATAACGCTGTACAGGATGTTAAGACTCTCCAAAAACTTGTCATAACGATTGGCGTCACTAATGAAGTGATCAAAAGTAAAGCGAGAAGTATTTCAGAAATAATTGGCGATAAGAAAAATTCTGTGCAATATGCTCGTAATAAATCAACCCTTGACCAATTCAAAAATCTTTCAATTAACATGAAAAACAAAATAGCAAAAGCCGGCATTGATTTCAACCTACTTCAAGAATCCTACAATAAAAGTGGCTTAGAAGGGATAAGATTATTGTTGGGAGAAAATGTTGGAGGTCGACCGCGTGTAACAACCAGCAAAAAAATTATAAATAATATTTGCAAAGAAATGCAAAACTTGAAATAAAAATTAATAATTCAAATTTGAAATAATCTTAAAATAATTATTCAAGCTATCATTATTTTTTCGATATTAGTAGAAATTGTTTTCACATTTATTTGTTTATTAAATTTGTTCATCAATAGCAAAAGAAAATAATATGTATTTGAGAACTGATTGTATTGTCCTTTTTATATGTCGTCCCTAAAACTGATATCAAGTAATAGTGTAGTTGTATCAGTCAAATTTCGCGCGTCGTTCAGCAGAGGCGTTAGTAGTAGCGACGTTGCCAAGTTTATACGCGCTGACGAGTAGATGCATTCTACGAACGTTTTAGTTACTTTATCATTAAATATTTCGTTAAAACATTCGATAACCAACGTATTTTTTGAAACCTATAGAATCCTGATATTTTGAACCATTCAAAACTCGTTTTTGGTGCGAGTCGTAAGTCGTTTAATGTGAGATTTACTCGATTATAATTTTGACAGTGACTAGTCCGCCATAATCTTCGTGACAAAGTGTATTTTTGTCGATTTTCTGGATCGTTTTATTCTCTTATTTGCCCGATAAGGGACCCTAAAACTTCGTAATAATAAACCACGGTACTTTTTAAGTATATTAGCAAAAAATCGGTGATTTCGTAAGTCAGTCGCTTAGGTGGAGAACCACCTTAAAATTATATAGGTGACCATATCGAATGCCTGTATTCCTTGCTACCTTTTTTCAATAACGGGGATATCGGAGGTAAAATAACGCGGTGCAAATCGCCGTGTTACAACATATTACTCGCATTATTTCAACTTTTTTTCAAAGTCATTGTTTACTTGAATTTTAATTATCAAACACATAATTTACCTACGCACTGTGTACTATTTCGTTACATTACAATGAACATAGCATTTGTATGAAGCGGTTCAAAACATTCTATCTTGTGAGTATCTTCGCCTTTCAACTTTTTCTTTCAAATAACATCGTATGCACTTGAATAGAGATGAGTTTATTGACTGATGAAAGTGTTACTATTACAGCACTGGACGTTTTCCGTACAAGTTATCCAGATCTCGAAACATTCAATCGAGGTTTGAACCATTTTCACAAAGCCACATGGGCAAATATTTGCCGTAAGATTTTCAAGGGTTCGAGTGACGAAACAACCATAAAAAAAAACACATACGACGATATTCCGATTTCTTCAAGAGCCGTTTCGGAAGCATCACCGCAATCATGGTGGATGAAATGGAAAAGGTAGGGGATTTACGAATTCTTTCCGTTACTAATTTAAATTCTGGAATTACGACCGACCCGATCCTTTTACTTAACGTCGACAACGATGCTACTCCTTTCAAAACAGCAGAGGAGCACGTCATTGAAAAAAATCTGTGATTTTCCTGTGACAAGCAGCGTAGCTGCAGCATCTAAGATCTACAAATCCATGGTTCAGGTGTTTGCATTCGAAACGGAACCGAAAAATTTCGATGAAATTCTGAAGGATCTTGAAGATAATGCGGGACACTATACGGAGAACACGACTGACGACTATCCCGATCATGAGCCAGTGGACAAGGACGTAGACGACCTTTTTACTATTTCAGCGGAACCGCATAAAAAATCCATGGCTCTCACTAAAATCTCACCATATTAGGAGGTTTTCGAATCGATTGAAACTGAAGTCATGAGCGACCGCAATTGCAAATGCACAACCACAGACAATAGGTTTTATTCGGAAATTTTCTTGAAGTACGTAGGGTAAGGGAGGGCAAGATGGAAAATACTTGTAAACACGAACAACGTGACATTACGCTTGAGTCGCTTCGCACACGGGGACCGGCGGACTTCTGTTGTTGACTAACGGAGTTCGATCTGACTACGGCTAACCACCGACGTGTGCATGTGATTTGTTTTCTTGCAGCTGATTTTTATGAAAACACTAGATCTTTGGCGTGTTAGTATTTGTACAAGGTAAGTAATATTACTTTTTTTTCACAATAAGTCTTTCCCAGGAATGTATTGCATAAATAGATATTGTGGTGCGCGAAGCGCTTCAGCGACCATTTTCGGATCGCGTACCCCTGAAGGGCTGTGGGCCCAGGAGGGGCCAGGCCCGCGAGCCACTTCTGACCGACAGTCAGCCAAGTACCGCGACACGCATCTTCACGCGTGAGTTGAGTGTCCCCTTTTGTGTGTACAGTGAGTAAGTGTGCGAGTGCCTTCGAGCCCGATAGTTGTTAATAAGATAAGATCTGCCAAGGTAATAAATGTTATTTGTTTAACCACACATCAGTCGCCTCCCACAATTATTTGATGGCCCTCTCCTACACCCGACTTCCTTGAGATTTTCACAAAAACTCGCTGCGGTAGCCGTGCTTCAGTCCGCGGACACACGCCCCTGGGGCCGAGAGTCTCCGGGAGTTAGCTGGCATTTCCCAGTTTGGTTCGAGGCTGGGTAGGTAAAATCGCACTCGAACTGGCGCCCAGAAGAAGGACGGTGGATACAGCTTCGTGCCGGCGGGCCGTGGAATGCCGGCGCGCACTTTCAATTCGGTGTTTGGGCCCGACTTCTGCCCCTTGTCGCTTTCGTGGATTCGCCACACAACTGCGGGGAGGGTGTTTTGCCACAACTGGCGCCAAACGTGGGGCCCAACTGAGCATCAGAGGCAATAATTAACGAAGAAAAATCTAGAAAACACGTGTTTCAAGACCCCAAGATGGCGGTGTTTCTCGCGTGAAGACGTTTGTGCAAGAAGACGACGATGTAAACATCTTTCGTGACCTTCCATCTTGAAGCAAGGCTTTGTTATTATTGCGGTGTGAAGTAAGGCGACGCTACGCCACGGGATAAGAAGCTCCACGAGTAGGTGACACGAACAGCGTACTGTTGCTAGGCGTGCGGCCAGGGAAACCGAAAAGACCCACGCCTATCGGAATTGTTTTTATTCTGCGGATGCGGTAGACCAGCGCACTCGGGTGGGAATCACAACGAGTGCGGTTAGATCGTGTCATCCTGAGGGATCAAGCGGGATAAAACGGCATCGTTTGCATTATGGATCAACACACCTGGGTGGGAAGCACAGTGTGTGGGGGTGAATAATGTTCAAACGGCCAACAGTTTGAAATAACAACTACGAGCGGCTAGCGCAAAGCCGAGCGAGGGATAGTCCCAAGGAAATCATATACCATCCACACACACTCCCAAACACCCCTAGCCATGACTTAAGTACTCGCAGGCATCTGACTCTGCCTACGAGCACACGCGTCGAGCGGGGATATCAACACCTATCCCCAAGAGTGAACAAATAACCTGGAAAAACGACGAGGTGCAAGGTTCGAAAACAAAACCGTGCTCCAACCGGACGGGTTAAGACTACTTCAAACGTCCACGGAACGTCCGCGTACCAAAAAATAAACTGTTACTGGAGCCAGCCTGGATAAGAAGTGAAGCAAACCCCCCGTTCGCGACCACGCGGTTACCGCGGACCTTGGCGAAACACCGGACAAGACGCCGAGAGCGCAGCAAACCGAATTAATTCGCTGAAACGGAATAAAATCGTTTATGATAATTACGCAGAAAATTTCCGCGTCGACCGAGCTTCGTGGAAACTGATAACGTCAAAGTACTTAAACGAATTCCGATCCGCGATTAATCGAGCCTGCAACGCTATCGGGAAAACCAAAACAAACAAGACCGCGGACGCGGATGACACACCTGAACCAAAAAAAAAAATAAAAACAAAGGTTGCGTAGAAAAACTTGAGATAAATTCGCAAAGCAAAACAGAAAGTTTGGTCTATTTCTCGTTAGTTGCGTGAATAACAAAAATCAATTACGCTCTAACCGCTTAACAGAAACCAAAATATCGACGACGCGCCGAGAAGAAAGATGCCGCCGTAGACGCGACGCAAGGGGAACATCGACGCACCGGCCGAGGGGAAGGAGCCGGTGCGCCGTCGACAATGTTAGGTCAACCTGGCGACCTAAACAACCCAGTTGAGAACGCATGGGCGGATAGTGCATGAATGCCACCACCGCCGCGACGTCCGTACAGATCCGTACAGAAACAACCGTTTCGCAGGACGAGGAAGTTTCCCAAAGTGCGCGCAAGAAGGTTGGAAGGAAGCCGCGAAGACCCTCAACTGTTCCCCCCGAGGAAATTGCACAACGGGATAAAGCCATCCTGGTGGCGATCGCGAAGCTAACGCTGAAAATAAATAGCATTGAAGAGCAAAACGCTCGGAGGGAACAGCGCATAGACCGTGAGTTGCTCCGGCTAAACGCAAGGCTGCAAGCTTCACCCGCACAAGAGAATCGCCCACGCTCCCGAAACCAGCCGAGCGCATCCGACAGGAGCCGATCCTCGGACGGCGAGGAGCAGCCGCGAGACGACGCACGTACCCGCTCACGCGGCCATCTTGGCGTACCATCGAGAGCCAGCCACGAAACGACGAACGCTCTTGCAACAGCAGACCGCTCGCTGACAGCTCATGCACAGCCGCAAGCCTCGGGCACAGACAGCCACGCCGCACACAACCTCAGCGCGCGTGCTCGTGAGCCACCAGCTGATCACCCGCTGCTAAGCGAGCATGTGCCCGCTCCGCCGGCTAGACAACCGCCGCTCAGTACAACAATGCCACGCGCTAGACCGTCTTCACAGCTGATCGGGAGGTACAAGCGCAACGGCAAAACGCGTCGACCACACGGGAATCAACTCCGTTCCCAAATACAAGTCGCAACGAAGCGAGACCAGTGCGTAACTAGGTCAAGCTTGCGAAAGATTGGCAACTGACATTCTCAAGCGAGGGATTGACCCCCCGCGATTTTATAACTGAGGTCGAACGACGCGCGCAACTCGAAGGCTTGGAAGAGTCGCAGCTGTTGAACATCAAACCCGATTTGTTCACCCGAAATGCTCACGACTGGTGTCGAATACATTCTGGCGAATGGTTCACCTAGCATGATTTCTTCTATGACTTCGAATCATATTACGGAGCGGTACAGGATGACGTTAAGACCTGGCTGGAAATTTCCAGTAGAAAACGTCGGGACGAAACCGCCACGGACTTCATTATAGCCCGTGAGAAATTATACCAGCAAGTAGAAAACCCTCCACTAGCTTCGACCCAGATCAAATGAATCATCAGACTTCCACGCGGACCTATATGCCTTCTTGAAAGATCGGAAATTCGCATCGCTCATGCAGCTCGTGCGCGAAGCAGTCCAACAGGAGCGCGACCTTAACAAAATGAAGAGAGACAGGAACCAGCGAGAGTACCGAAAAACTATTCGGAAATCGTTAAAGACCCCGCGGACTACTACATTTCGACCTGCATATGCCGGAGGTCGCAACCGACGCACGGAGGCTCGAGAAGCCAACGAGTATGACGGCCAGGCTAGCGAGCCAGCCGAAAGCGATTCCGACGACGCAGCACCAGACTCACAGGTCGGAGAAGAAGAGTACGACTGCAGGCTGGAAGCTCTTCGCGACGGCACCTGCTGGAACTGCCTAGAGCAAGGTCACCGTTCGGACGCCTGCAAAAGGGAACCGGTAGCTCACTGCTACAGGTGCGGGAAAAGAGGAGTCACAAACGCCACATGTACTTGCCCACCAAAAAATGAGCAAGCTCCGGCGAGATCAAAACCGTTTCGTCGGGAGAAACCGACGCAGTAACCTGTACTTCTTGGACTGCAAGCCACCAAAAAGAAGCCTCGGAGAAAATAGAAAACTCTCCGAACCCATCGGACGACACAACATCTGATTTCAACACGGCAATTGCGAAAACGGACGCACAAGGATTCGAGGGGGCGTGAGACCTGGACACCGACGCCGAAGACGACTTGATCGCCGGCCTCACGTCGTGCTAGACACTTACCGGCGCGAAAATCACCACATACGGAGGCTTAAAAGCAACCACCTAATTGCCGAAAAATCTGAAGACAACCGGTCGCAACCCGCCACAAAGTTTTGCTTAACTTGAGACCGGAGCCATCAGGCCAAACAGCAACGATGTGTACCAGCGTACACATCGCCGACCAGAGGTTTGAAGCCACCGTCGACACGAGAGCAAATTACTCATTTATGAACTCACAAGTTTACGAACAGATGAAAGAGCACGTGTCTGGCGAGACGGAGACCAAAAATCTCCCAAGCATCACACTAGCAACCAGTGAAAAGGTGAAACCTGATCTCGGCGCACCGTTTTTAATAACCATCGAAAACGTGTCGGGGAATCAATGGTTCACCGTGCTCGAAGGCCTCTCCGACGACCTAATAATCGGAATGGTTTTCTGGTTGAACTGGAAAGTGAACTTCGACCACACGAAAAATACCTGGGGCATCGGAGGTTCAGATGCAAGAATCCCGATAAAAATATCTGGAAACCCCGCTAATAAAATAAAACGGCTGACGACCACCGAACCAAGCGAGCTAAACTCGTTAATCAAGCACGCGACAACGCGCGCCAGCAGCGAAGAGCTCGGATGTACCGATCTCATCACACATAAAATCGAGTTGACGAATTATACGCCGGCCAAACTCAAACCGTTTCGCCGATCACCCGCGATACGACAACAATTGAACGATGAAGTCAACCGTCTACGCAAAAAAGGTTACGTCATTGATAACAGCAGTCCATGGGCTTTTCCTCCTCTCGCGGTTCTTAAACCGAACGGGAAATACGGTTCTGTACAGACCATAAACGGTTAAACGAACGTACGATAATACCCGCGTACTTGTTGCATAATATGATGACGATCCTCGACGCTCTACACTCTGCCGTGGTTATATCAACAATCGACCTTAGCGAAGCGTTCCACCAAATGCCGATGGAAGCAAGCTCGAAAGCCCCCACCGCCTTTATCCTCGAAGGAAAGGGATTATTTTAACACAAAAAAATGCCTTTCGGATTAGGCGGCGCTCCGGGGACTTTCCAACAGCTGATGGACCGATTAAAAGAGCGCGTGCGAAAAAAATTAATAATAGCACCATGTGAAGAATTAATTGACAAAATATTCGCGTATTTAGAGACTGGATAATTGCGACTAAAACCTTCGCGGATCACGTCTTCCTACTAAGAATCCTAATCGATGTGTGGATCGACGCGAAACAGGTAATTAATCTCGAGAAAAGTAGATTCGCCGTTTGCGAGATGAAGTTTTTGCTCTTTCTCGTGGACCAGGACGGGCTGCGACCCGATCCCGAAAAAAACTAAACCGAATCTCGAAATTAAAAGACCGACCAACCGCTGAGAGCTGAGAAGATTCAACGGGATGGTAAATTGGTACCATCGACACCTAAAGTACATTGCACGTGTGCACGGCCCGTTAAAAAAGCTCACCAGCGTAAATGTATCATGGTATTGGGGAGAGGCTGAAGAAACAGCGTTTCGAGAGATTAAGAAAGCGCTCGAAAACATACTCACACTTTTGGCGCCGGACCCCACACTACCATATGTCTTATACACCGACGCGTCAGACTCCGGACTCGGTGCTACACTCGTACAGCAGGGCGCCGGGAAGGAACACTTAGTATACTGCTTGAGCTGAGCGCTCAAGGGGGCGAAGACGCGATACACAACAACGGAAAAAGAATGCCTCGCAATAGTGTGGGCTGTGGAAAAATTGCGCAGTTATCGCAAAGGATTACCGTTCAAAGTTGTCACAGACCATAATTGTTTAAAATATCTGGTCTCGATGGAGAATCCCTCCACACGTTTGGCACGCTGGGCATTGAAACTACTTTCGCATAAAATAACGATCGAATATCGAGTCAGATGCGAAAATGAAGCGCCAGATTACCTCTCACGTAAACACGAGGGAGAGACAGAAGAAGCCACGTGGGACGAGATCCTCAAACCCGTCGACACCAACACTCGGCTGAGGTATTTGAAAACAAACGACTGGTTAGAATGACGAGCTTCTTTCGTTAAAGAACACCCAGAAAGATGTCCAGATTTTCGTCTCGACGAAGACGGAAAGTTATTTTATTGCCGCCCGCATCCACTCAAAAGTATTTTGCAAGATAAGTCCGCGTGGAAACTATGCGTGCGCGTCGATGAAATAAAATCAATTATCGAGAAGGATCACTGTCCGTCAACAGCAGGCCACCTCAGTATCCAGAAAACATACCTGCGAGTATGCGAGAAATATTATGGGCCCGGAATGTACCGAGACATCGAGGAGTACATACATGGATGTATAGTCTGTTTACAAACGAAGGCCGTAAACACCAAGAAGACCTGCGAGATGGGAATCCGTGAATACCAATACCCATGGCAATGCATCTCCGTGGATACGATTGGACCGCTGCCACGCTCTAAACAAGGTAAAACTACATTACTGGTCGTAATAGATTGTTATTCTACATGGCTGGAATGTGTACCCCTCGCGGCAGTAAACGGCAAAGCGATCGCGGATTCGCTCCGGAAAATATTCCACCGATGGGGAGCACCAAAACAGCTGCTTTCAGACAACGGCACCGAATTCGCAAACTCACACCTCGCAGCACTGGAAGAAGAATTCGAACTCGAACACCTGTTCACGCCTGTTTACGACGCACAGGCCAATCCGGTGGAAAGAGTAAACAGGAACAGCAAGCCAATGCTCGCAGCCTGCTTGAAGGACAATACACATGATGAGTGGGATAATGTCGTGAGCCAGCTGACGTACGCATACAACACTGCAACGCATTCTTCACTGGGGGTGATTTCGTTCTATTTTTTAGATGGCTGGGACCCCAGGGTTTCCAGTGAGGATTACGATCCTCAAGTAAACGGCCCTAGACCCCGTGGCTCGAAAGAAATACGAAAATCGACGAATTACGTCATCAAGTCGAATTCAAAATGAGGGAAGCGCAAAATAAGCAAGCAGCGCAATATAATTCACCCGTAAATGCTGATGCGCCGAAACTTGAACCTGGTGATCGCGTATATTACCCAAATAACAAATTATCCAGCAAACTGAACAAGTATAGCTCGAAACTTGCGCCGAAGTTTCTACCTGGAAAAATATCGAAGGTCAAATCACCCTTGGTCGTGACCCTCGAGACCAACCAAGGAAATACAATCGGGAGTTGCCACATATCCGAACTGAAAATACCGCGTAAGAGCCCTCGCGGGGCTAACAACTCGCAGTCAAGCTTCCGATTACTAATGATTCGTCCCGCTATTCACAGGGACATGTACCGACGAGTATGTGGCCGGACGACGGGAGGAGGACCGAGGGCTACCCTATCTTCGGAGCTCCGTGACTGGGAGCCGCCAGCCTCGACAACCAGGCCCCAGAATCGAAGGCGGAGAACCTGCAGACAACTAATTTAACTTTTTTACGTTTTGTTTTATGTTTTTTGATAACTTGCCAAAGGTCCTAGTTTACTTACTCACTTATTTTTATACTGTATTCAATATTATAACTGAGTGAATGACGTGGGATGAATGGGCTGCAAAAATTTGAGTAAAAAGGGGGTACTTGACCCTAGGAGGGGGGTGTGGCGCGCGAAGCGCTTCAGCGACCATTTTCGGGTCGCGTACCCTTGAAAGGCTGGGGGCCCGGAAGGGGGCCAGGCCTGCGAGCCACCTCTGACTGGCAGTCAGCCAAGTACCGAGATACGCATCGTCACGCGTGAGTTAACTGTCCCTTTTTGTGTGTACAGTGAGTAAGTGTGCGAATACCTTCGAGCCAGATAGTTGTGACGAAGTTAAGATCTGCCAAGGTTATAAATGTTATTTGTTTAACCACACATCAGTCGCCTCCCACAATTATTTGATGGCCCTCTTCTACACCCGACTTTCTTGAGATTATCACAAAAACTCGCTGCGGTAGCCGTGCTTCAGTCCGCGGACACACGACCCTCGGGCCTAGAGTCTCCGGGGGTTAGCCGGCATTTCCCAGTTTGGTTTGAGGCTGGGTAATTAAAATCGCACTCGACCTGGCGCCCAGAAGAAGGACGGTGAATAAAGCTTCGTGCCGGTGGGCCATGGAACGCCGGCGCACACTTTAAATTAGGTGTTCAGGCCCAAATTGTGCCCCTTGTCGCTTTTGTGGACTCGCCACACGACTGCGGGGAGGGTGTTTTGCCACAATATTCAAACAAAAAAAAAAAATTAAATGGATATTCAAAGCGTTGTAATTATTATTGCCAGTGGACATGTGGTAAAGATGGAAAATTGCATTTGAGGGCAAGATGGAATAGTTTCTATCTTGCCTGCACACAATCATTTTGATTTTTTTTACAATTTCCTCCTCCAATTGCGCATGTTTTTGTGTTTAGATGGTGTTTAAGTATACAAGGAAGAGTAATAGAGGTTCTTGGACGAAAGAAACCATGCGGAAGGCGATGAACGAAGCTAAAAGTACTACAATACGTTCAGCTTCAAAGAAATATGGAATTCCGATCGGGACTTTAACTTCGCCATATCAAAAAAGGTCACGCGTCCAAGAACCTGGGTAGTTTCCAGCCTATTTTTTCAAAAGAGCCTAAGCAAAAAATTTGTGACCTTGCTATTGAACGAGACACGCTATTTTATGACCTAGCGACGGATAGTCTACGGCAATCAGCTTATAAGGTGGCGATAAAAAATAATATTCTGCAACCTTTTGCACATGAAAAGCCTGGGAGGGCATTGATTGAAGATTTTAGGAAAAGGCATCCCCAATTATCATGTCGAACACCGGAACCCACAGCTCTGGTTCGTTGCTCTGCTTTCAATTGCACACAAGTCAATCGCTTTTGTGATGATAACCTATGGAACGTTATTTCTCAACATCAGTTCGTGACGCGACCTGACGATATCTATAATATGGATGAGACTGGTGTCAAGACTAGCGCTTCCAGACCTCCTGGAGTAGTTCCTATAAAAGGCAAAAAACAAGTAGGAGTTGTTGCAATAGCAGGAAACGGGCAACTTACTACCGTGATCTGTGCTTGCAGTGCTACTGGTCGCTTCATTCCAACTTGCTTTATATTCGGGCATAGAAAGAGAATAAGTGAACGTCTTTTGGATGAAGCTCCCATTGGCTCTCAAGCTTGGTGCCCTGATTCTGGTTGGGTAACAAACAACACCTTCAACAACTGGCATAAATATTTATCGAGAAAACCAGACCAACAGCAGACAGACCGGTTTTAATAATTCTAGATAATCACACTACTAATCAAAACCTGGATGCCTTAAATTTTGCACAAGAAAAACATGTAATCATGCTCAGTATGTCCCCACACACAAGCCACAAGCCGCAACCATTGGACGTGTCTGTTTACCGTCCGTTCAAAGTGGCCTTTGAGCAAACTTTAGACACTTTCCAAAAGAACCATCCGAGAAGAAGAGTAACCCAGTTCGACACAGCTAAACTTGTCTGCACTGCCTACGAAAAAAGTGCTACTGTGCAAAATGCCACTAGTGGTTTCAGAAGGGCCGGAATTTTCTCATATGATAGAAATTTGTTCACCGATTTAAATTTTGCTCCGGCCACTGTTTATGATAACGCTTTACTGATTGAAGCCGATGAAAATGCTGCTGCAACTGTTCATAGCGGTGACGTAAGTGTAAATATTCAAAACGACATTACAGAAGAACCAGCTTTTGGTAAGGCCAATGCCTCCGTAACTATAGGTTGTGAAAACGTTGTTATGATTGTGGGTAGCGATAACGTTACAGCTACGATTGAAAAAGAAAAAAACGTAGATACTGACGTAGTAGATGAAAAGCAGAATGAAAGAAAGCAACATAATTTTGAAGATACACAAAATACAATGTCAGAAGATAGTATGCTTAAAACTAGTTCAGCCATTGTTGACATGAGTTTGGAACAACCATCCACATCGTGCATGATTTCTCCAAGAAAAATACTTCCTTTATGAAAAGTTACTCCTACAATACAGAAGCGGAAAGTGAGATGTCAGAAGTCAGAGATTCTAACTAGTTCCCCATTCAAAGCCACAATTGAAAATAAAATTAAAATTAAAAAGTAACCAAAGTTAGTTCATCATCAGACCAGCCATGAAAAATAAAATAAACATAAGAAGAAAGAAACGTATGAGAATGAGCGAAAGGGCAAAGGAAAAAGAAAAGAAAAAAGAACAGAAAAAGATGATAAAATATTCCAACACGCGAAGCAGCCTTCACAAGATGATGTGCTGTGTCTATTTTGTGGCGAAAAATACGTGGAACCTCTTACAGAGGACTGGGTACAGTGTCGATTGTGTTTTGGTTGAGCACATGACTGTGTATCCATACGGAGGATGAGTTTTTCGCATGTACCCATTGTAAAACGCAGGGTTATCCTACACATTTCATCTTGCCTGCACAAGGTTTCAATTTTGCTCTCAGGGTTAGGGCAAGATGAAATTTTTCATGTTTTAGGTCATGATTCATTACATAATTTATAATCAATATTAATTATCATCAACCCCATAATTATGTAGCCTTGAAAGGTGTTTCTCAAAACATATCAATATGAAATATCTATATCACGTTATTTAATTTTTTTTTACGTACAAAGAGCGTCCCATTTTGCCCTCTCTTCCCCTGGCTGATTTCTTGATAACATACTATCCGCTATGGTCGGCAATTAATATTACACAGGTAGGTTTATTTCGGGACAGCAATGCACCGATAGAGAACTATTTCGAAATTCTCAAACACTCTGAATTGAAAAACCAGAAGAAAATCTTGGCTACGAGATTCATACAGCGTAATTTTGAATGTATCAAAGCGGGTCTGGAAAAACGTAATTTCCCATTGAAAACGACCGGACAAGTAAAACGACGAGGCAACGACAATGATAACTCATCAGAACGTTGAAAAAGACAAAATATGGAACAACCACGTGGTAATAGGTATCTCACGCATGACAAATTTGTGGAGAGTTTCGATGTACCACCACAGATTTTGAAGCTTGCCGCTACTACGAAAGGTCCAGGTAGCTTCAGTGACACAGACCCTAAAGCAGACCTTGATGTACCCTGCCAAGCTCCCAGCCAAACGTCAAAATTAGTGAGGAAAGATATCAAGCATACGACCGGATTCACAGTCGACGATCACAAATCAAACGATTTTGAGAATTCTGAAATTCCGGAGGTGGGCAAGATGTCACAAGATACGGTCAATTGTACAAATATTTCACAAAAGAGCTCAAGTAGCTTATCCCTCAGAATTGCCGAAGAACCTTTATGGTGCGATACGAGTGGGATACGGGACTACACATTTCTACGACATTTCTTTTCCAGTTTAATGACGTGCACCGATGGTCGGGTCGGATTTTCGAATTGGGCCAATCGAGTGAGGGCCTTCACTTCCACGATTTGACTGCTACCTCTACGTCGGGCGCAGCACTGGCTATTATTTCTGATTGTCTTTCCCCACAAATGCAACGGATTCATTGTGGGGAACACCAGATAGTGACATTGTGTGACGATTGTGCACCTTCGTTGAGAAGCTGCACATGCGAAAGGATACGCCAAAGTTTAATTGGTCTGAATGGACATTAATCTGCCCAAGGGATATACCGTCACAGGCAACAGCAGTGGGAATCAGCTCGAATTGTGGTGCTCACTTGTGTGCGTGGGAGTACGTAATATGTTAGAGTGCCTACCGATAAAGTATTAAGCGACACTAAGGTACCTTCACCGACGGAACGACCCGCAGTTTTCGATAGGACCACGAGTTTCATAGTATCTCGAAAGAAGCAAAGCAATGAAATGAAATTGTGTCGTGGACCGCCAATGGGCTCGAACAGCGTATAAGAAAATATTGCTCCTCGCTAGTACACTTGTCACGTTACAGTGAAGGATAGTTGTTGAATTGACATGTCATAGATAGGCTTTTTTCTACGATAGCACAGATGAAAATTTCATTAATGATCCCTTTCCCATAACTTGTGACGAATATTGTATTCTACTTATAAAAGTAAACGAGAGTACGACAGCAAATATTCTAATAGTTTGTAACGTGGCATTTTTTTTTTTGTGATGCTCGTTACCAGTAGCTCCCCGAACCTTAGACGAGACTCTAACAAGGGATTTCGCGACAAGAATGATTATCTAATTCGTAAAGAGCGCCAGGACAAGGGTCACGCATCCGAAACTCTGAGAGAGGACACTTTACAGGCTAGCGAGTTAAGTATTACAGGTTCTTTTGTTTATTTTTTTTCTCGAGCATATACGACACCAAACAGGGAAATGGACGACGAATCCGACCACCTCGAGACCGTCACGACGAAGGACCTCGACGGAGGGTACATCACGAGCGGAAGGTCTCACACGAGGCTACGGAGGGAGCGCCAACGTAGAGCTCTGCCCCGAGGGAAACCGAGGCGGACGAGATTTCCGCTGTTGGCCAGCGAACCGTAGCCTACCTTCCTGACACACCATCCCGTCGACAACCGCACGATCCACACGTCATTGGCGACGGCGGAGAACCTGGGAGACGGACGGCCAATCAGCGACCCGCGACAGCGGAAACCTACGTTAGCGATAAGCTAGATTTAAGAATTGCGTAACCGAACACCCAATGGAATGCGAGGAATTTCGAAAACAAGGAGGCTAAGCTGGAAGTCCGGCTCCGCGTGGCGGAGAGAGGCACTTGAGTCCTGGTGGCGAAAGCAACGCGAAGTCAATTAGAAAAGAGGAAAATTGAGCGAGCTAAAAGAAGTTGTTGAAAAGGAAAAGAAAAAGAAACCCGGGAGATGTCAGACTATCGCGTCGGGGCCTTTTTGGCGTGGCTGCGTAGTGGTAAGCGGTTATAAATTTCTGCGGACTAATTTCGAGAACGAGTTAGAACGGCGCACCGAGTAACGGTTGGCCATTGTAAGACTGTACTGCGAAATTACTCGAAATTCGTTTGTCGACTTCCTTGTTTGGTGGCCGGAGCTTGATTTTTATTTTGTTTGTTTTTGCGATAACGTATCGAGTCAATTTTGGCTATAGTACATGTTGAGTAGAGTCAGTCGTTTCGTTATTTGCAAGCAGCCCAAATTCCGCTGCACAGGGTCAAGTCGCGTTCGCGTGTTCAGAAAGTGTCACTCCTCGTGTAGGTCGCGTATCGCTAAATGTGAGCGCTCTGTTTGGCTGGGTTATTATTTCCGGTTTCCTTGTTTGATTTGTTTCAGAAGATAGTAAAGTTTCGGATGCGTCGCGATTAATCGCTTCGATTTAAGTTGTTAAGTAAGAATTACTGTCGAGTACTTGTAGGGTATGTTTTGCGATTAGCGCGATAATTCTGTTAGGGTTTGGCGAATAGCGCCGATATTTATAATTAAGGGGAGGACGATCACGAGTAGCGTGTTCGTATCGTGGTCGATTTTCTGTATATTGATTTTTGTTTTGTTGATCTCGTTGAGATGAGGGACGCGACTAGCGCACGTAGATTTAAGGTCTAGTTAAGATTTGATTTTCTTTCTATTTTGTTTGTGGAATCGCGGGAGGCGAATTGAGTATCTGTTTCTTTTTCCTTTTGTTTTGTATCGCTTCGATTTTTTTTTTTTTGAATATATTATTTTATTTTATTTTGTTAAATTCTGTATCGTGTCGAGTGTCCGTTCTTTCTCTCCGCAAAACTACCCACCCCCCTCTCCGCGGTACTGAGCTACCTGGCATAGAGAAGGACAGCCGAGGAATTACGAAGGTAAAGATTCGAGGCGTGTATATCACGCCAGGCGCCCAACAAAATTTCGCGATAGCTTTGGTAAGCTGCAGATTGCATCGCGGGTTGCCGAATCATTGTGCACCAGGTTAACTCTTGGGAACTCCTCCGGGTGAGCAAGAGCAGCGAAAAACCTCGTCACAAGTTATATCACAGCTACTCTACTAGTTTAAAGGTCGTATACGTATTATTTTAATAATTGTTCTACAACTATTTCGTTTGAAAACAAATTGCAATATCATAATGTAAGCAATTGCGCAAAACTTGTATGTGCTATGTAAAAAAAATATAGATAATGAACATAAAAGAAAATAGTATAGAGATTCCGGCTTGCAAAAAGTGAACTGTAACAGCAGGGAGGATAATAATGATAAAAGAAAATTTGAATCACAGGGCCGGAAGAAAATTCAGCAACAAATACAAATTTGACCAAAAAAAATCGTAATTCGAAAAAACATTAAAAAAAAAATGCAAAATTGAAAAAACAAACGAAAATGTTGAAAAAGTCGAAGAACAAAAATTTGGAGAGGCCCATGCTCCGAAACGTCCACGTCGTTGGCCTTGGGTTCAGCAAATATCGGGTGGTGTCACTTCGGGGGAATCTTGCTTTACAAGTGTATGTACTTGATTTTACAACTACTTAGAAAATTTGAACAAAATGATTGTAACGAGGTTTCAGATCAAAGGTTGATATTGAAATTTGTATGGCCTTCATAAATATTATCTTTGCCACGCATGTACAGTAATGTTCATCGATGCATGCACTGTGGCTAACTTGTTTTTTTCAACTCTTGTTTCTTTTCTACTCGTATTTTATGTGCCTATGGCCGGTGAAGCAGTCGACAGGAGAAGTGGGAGAAACCGCGACGACAGCCTCTCGGCGCTGTCACCCCTATAACCTCTAAGATCGCGAGGGCACGAATAACCTCTTTCACAAAGTGCATAAGCCGTCAATTTTAGACTCGACGGATGTTAAATATTTTTACAAGTTAGCATATCACGGACGTCCCAATGCCCAGAACTTTTCACAACCGATAAATATAATGTCTGGGAAAAAGACGCCGGTCCTATGCAGTGATTTTAACTGTTTTTCGATTCACTGTAACGAAGCGACAATATTATAAGCGTATTACGTATGAAATTATAACAATAACACGTAGTGAAAAAGGGTTAATAATTTGGAAATTTATTCTGATTCTCATTATCAACAAATTCATATCAGTCTAATTTTACTATTCATGTTTTCATCATCCATCCATCTGGCATTTGTGTCGTTTGGGTTTATTCGGACCCCTCGACGATATGTAACGCTAACAAATCGAATCCATACAATTTATTATACAGAAGTTAATACGCAATTTTAATTGGGTCAATCGTATTACACCAGTGTAGTGGCCTAACATGCAACAAACACTTCTTTTATCAATGTAATATTGGATGTTAAATTCGAGAAATTCAAACTCAGAGAATGCCAATACACGCAATAAGGTTTATTCTACGCTTGGGGCGAAGCTCTTGAGAATCGATGCACAGTTCTGGTCGTCGAACTAGACTTGAACTGTCACTGGGCCTCGGAAATTACTCGAGGCTTTGAACGGGAATCGTGATAATCGATACATAGACTGATTCATCATCATAGAATTGACTGACAAGAGGCCTCGAAGATGAACTTCTGTTTTAAACGCAAACCTTGACAATCGATATATGAGCGGATCCACGTCACTTCACTAAAAAAAAACCGCCAAGTCACGGATCTTTGCGCCATTTGAAATATCCGTAGTACTATGTAAAAAAAAAATACAATTTCAAGGATTTTGAATTTTTTTCAAAAATGGCCGAGTTCGAGCTATGTAAAGTTTTGTATACCACTGCTGCACTGCTATGTTTGAAAATTCATATCTCCGAAAGTATACATCGGAGCGGACTGATCCTGCAATCGTTCTGTTCGTAAAAGAATGCGCTTCGATATAAAAAAATTTATTTGAAAAAAAAACATTTCTTTCAATATTTTTTGACCGTTTTTTTTTTTTTTGATTTTGCTGTCATTTCCGCGGGACTAACAACAATTCATGGAGATAATTTTTTTCGGATACCTGTATCCTTCCTCTTTAATCCTAAAAAAAAAAATTAATGGAGAAGTTGCCAGGGCTGGAGAAAAAAATTGAAACGTCTCGTCGCGCGTCACCGCGCGCGCCGGTCCACGCCAGCGCTACTCCGCGAACTCGGTGTGTTGTGTATATGTATATGTATCGAAGTGAGGAGGTCAGTCACATAATTCCAGGTCAAAGAAGCTGCATAACCGTTGAAAGAAATGGTGAAAAAATATCGGTTCAGAAGCATCTGATGTTGAATAATTTGAGAGAATTGTATTGATTATTCCGTGATCGTTCAAATCGGTCAAAGAAGCTGCATAACCGTTGAAAGAAATGGTGAAAAAATATCGGTTCAGAAGCATCTGATGTTGAATAATTTGAGAGAATTGTATTGATTATTCCGTGATCGTTATCCGGGTAAAAAAATCGGTGTTTGTAAATTTGCAGAGTTGGTGAATTTTTAGTAGTATGCGATTTCGCTGAGAATTATGCATTTGTTGTACAAGATTCCACGCAAGGGTTTCACTAGACCAATAATCAGGTGACTATTCATCCAATCGTGGTTTACCATAAAATTTACGCCGACGACCAGTTGAGACATTTTAGTTTTGTGATAATTTCAGAGCATCTGAAACATAATACAGTCGCGGTTCATTTATTTCAAAAAAAGTTGATCAACTTTATCAGAGAGAAGTTTCAAAATTCGATTCCTATAGCGAAAATAATTTATTTCTCCGATGGAGCAGCTTCCCAATATTAGAACAAAAAGAAATTTCATAAACATAACACATCACTTCGAATACTTTCAATGCGAAGCCGAATGGTATTTTTTTGCTACATCACATGGAAAATGGCCGTGTGATGGTGTTGGTGGAACTGTTAAGAGATTAGCTTTGCGTACGAGTTTACAACTGATTGGCAATTCCAATACTATCCAAACACCGCTGGATCTGTATAATTGGGCAGGTTCTTATTTTCGGAGCATATCTTCTGCGTACTGTACGTCTGCAGAATATCGAGCGGAAGAATCTATTTCACAAAATCGATTCGATAAAGCCTTACAGTTCGTGGCACTCTAAAATTACATGCGGTTATTCCAGTATCTCATAAACTCATCAAAACAAAATTATTTTCCGCATCAGAAAAGTTTGATTCGACGAAAATTATGAATTAATTTCAAATAGAGGTTGGCTACTAAGCGTTATCCTGCGAATCATCGCTGAAAATATCGGCCCTTTTCAGAGCCACCAACATATTGCAAGATTATCTATCAGTCATGTAACACAAACTGAGTGAAATAGAATTAAACCCAATTTCAGCACAGGAGTGCTCAACGAACCATAACCGTACTGGAATTCTCAGAACAGGTATACAGTTTAACTCCAAGAAAGGATGACCAGTGGACGGATACTTGAGGGCTAGGGTGGTTAATATCTATTTCCGTAGAATGGATAGCCCGGGTAAGTGGAAGAGCATCAAATCAAATTGAACTCCACTTTATCGTATATAATATACGCAACACACCGAATTCGCGGGAGTAGCGCTGACGTGGATCGGCGCGCGCGGTGACGCGCGACGAGACGTTTCATTTTTTTTCTTCGGCCCTGGTAACTTCTCCATGAATTTTTTTTTTAGGATTAAAGAGGAAGGATACAGGTATCCGAAAAAAATTATCTCCATGAATTGTTGTTAGTCCCGCGGAAATGGCAACGAAATCAAAAAAAGAAAAGGTAAAAAAATATTGAAAATTTTTTTTTTTTTCCCAAATAAATTTTTTTTCATCAAAGCGCATTCTTTTACAAACAGAACGATTGCAGGATCAGTCCGCTCCAATGTATACTTTCGGAGATATGAATTTTCAAACATAGCAGTGCAACAGTGGTATACAAAACTTTACATAGCTCGAACTCGGCCATTTTTGAAAAAAATTCAAAATCCTTGAAACTGTATTTTTTTTTTACATAGTACTACGGATATTTAAAATGGCGCAAAGATCCGTGACTTGACGGTTTTTTTTTGAGTGAAGTGACGTGGATGCGCTCATATGGGATAATTTTTGATTGTCGAACTGGGCTGGAGGCTTTAGGTGGGAATCTTGATGATTGATACATGGGGTTATTTCTCATCGTAGAAGTAGACTTGAGGTTTTGTACGCGAATCTTAAGAAGCGATATACGGCGTAATTTCTCATCCTAAAAGTAGACTTGAAGATTTGAATGTGAATCTTGAAAACGGACACATGAGGTAATCTTTGATCGTCGAACTGTGCTTGAGGCTTTGGATGTGAATCTTGATAATCGATACATGGGGTAATTTCTCATCGTAAAACTAGACCTGAGACTTTGTGACAACCGATACACAGGGTGTGCACACACCTGGAAAATCTGGAAAACCTGGAACTGTCAGGGCATGGAAAACCTGGAATTGTCAGGAAATTTTTTATTTGATTGTTACGTCCGACGTCCCGCCTCACGTTTCTCCCACCTTCCTCGACGCTTGTCTTTACATACCATTCCCACACTCCATATCTTGTCATCCTATTTCCATCTTGGTTTACACCACTCGCTATCGCCCTTACCTAGCTATTTCGATCCCCCTCTACCCTGTATCCTCGCTCATTTTCTCATGCAAAACACGCACTCTGATTCCAACGCTCTTACCTCTTGCATTCAACTCCAACTCCCGTTCCCCAAAACCATTGTCTCAACTACTCCTCATCGACTTCATTAAAATAAAAGTTATAATCATTCTGTAATTACTGTTCCTTCCTTTCCGTTCCCTGAACGAAAACGGCGACGACTACGAACCTACAAAAATATCACCCGAACCAACATCATCGGGTGGGTACATGGACTGCCGTCCCCCTGTACCGTAACATTCTGGTGGCAGCGGTTTTGCCGTCGACCTACCCTTTGTTCAGTGCTTCGGAAAATCTACGCAAGAAAAGTATTAATACGCAAAACTTCCGATATCATATCAATAAGTGATAGCCACGTAGACAGTGTTCGCCGGCAAATCAAGTGCGTACCTGACAAATTCAGGACCCGCAACGAACTGTGCAACGAGTGGAAATATACGACGCAAGAAAAGTGTTAATACGCAAAACTTCCGATATCATATCAATAAGTGATAGCCACGTAGACAGTGTTCGCCGGCAAATCAAGTGCGTACCTGACAAATTCAGGACCCGCAACGAACTGTGCAACGAGTGGAAATATACGACGCAAGAAAAGTGTTAATACGCAAAACTCCCGATATCATATCAACAAGTGATAGCCACGTCAAGAGTGTTCGCCGGCAAATCAAGTGTGAACCTGACAAATTCAGAACCCGCAACGAACTAAATATACGGACGAAAGCCGATCTATACCACACATCACCTTTTGGAACCCAAAATTGTGATTAGCCCCCACCCGTTTTTGGACGCCTGCGACGCTGGAACAAGAATTTGGACCCAAGATTGGCATCACTCAGATACCTGGAACACCAAACCGAGACTCTTCAACACGCAACGGACTTCCCCGCCTACACCCTCCTCTTGCCGACGGACGACGTGCATCACATCTTCAAGTCTCACCTGCCTTCAGCCGCCTACAACCATGCTGTACCTTGCGTTTGTGTTCATCTTTGCTCTGTAAGTTTGTTGTAATCCTTAGTAATAAGTTGATATTTCATCCCCGTACCCATTGCCCATCTACGAAAATCGATATGGCACCAACTAATGAGACCGGTCCATCTTTTTGGTCAGTAAAAGACGTCTTACCGACGATCCCTGCATTCGATGGCAACAACATGCCTTTTGACCAATTTGTGGAACAATTGCGCCACGTGGAAACCCTCATTAGAGCTTCAGACAAAATGACCCTTGCTAAATTTGCACAATCAAAAATTACCGGCCCCGCTTCCCAATATTTAGTAGGCATTAATTGCAACGACGTCGAAGACCTTATAACGGCCCTCAGCCGAGCATACCGTCCAGACATCCCCGTACGTCAATTATCAACTCAATTAGATAGAATTACCCAAGAACCGCGTGAGCGTGTCATCGATTACTCATGCAGAATAAGAGTAATATCAAACGAAATAAGCAAAGCTATCGAAAAAAAATACCCGCCAGACATAGCAAGCGCTTTGCTAAATGACTTAAGAAAAGACACTGCTAGAACATTCATTAGAGGGCTTAGACCAGAATGAGAGTGGAGAATAGCTACCATCAGACCACTCCCTACCTTTGATATCGCCGTCAGCGTCGCCGAAAGCGAGGAGACCGAGTTAAATAACCGTCAAATGCAACGCTTTGCACAATATTGTACTCCTCTTACACCTATGTATCCCCCAATTTCCGTCTCTGCCTGCCAAAACGATACCCCTCCACCTCAGGTGTCCATAACCCCCTCCCTCATCCCCCCTCTAATGTCATTGCCCACACCTGGTTACGCGCATCAGCAAGCGCCCGGTATCGAACCCATGTCCTACGCCCAAGCGCTCGGTGCAAGCACCCTCGCACCTCCCGCAGATCGAACGAGGACCTCGCCGACTATTTGCCAATTCTGCAACCACCGAGGTCACCTGATCACGGAATGCCATCGCCTGCAAAATACAAGATACTGTACCAAATGTCGCAGAATGGGCCACTTTTACAATGAGTGCAACCAACCCAGCAGAAGCGACAAACTGTACTGCGATAACTGTAAGCGCAGAGGCCACACATCAGACCAATGTAGATTTCCCCCGCGTGATAACCAAAACCATGTAAGTTCGAATCAAGATTTGAACGGCAACACTGCCCGCGGGGAGAACGCGCCCGCGAGCTATGCAAACAACTAGCGTTCCGATCCACAAGACACATCTTAATAACAGCTTCAGCTGATCCCCCTTTAATTTCAATCGATACCCCTGAATTGACAAAGATCTCTAAATTTATTATCGACACCGGTGCAGACGTAAACTTAATCAAAGAAAGTTGTGTTAAGCCCTTCGTACGTCGCACCACAGACGAACGTTTGACATTGACTGGTATAACGGACGAAAAGACGGAAACCATCGCAAAAACGGAAATACGCTTTAATAACAACTCCCATACCTTTCACTTGGTCCCTGATTCATTCCCAGTCCCACATGACGGTATTTTAGGCCAACCCTTTTTACGAAAAGAGAAAGCAACTATCTCATTCAACTCAAACTCGGTAATGCTTGGATCCTCATTGCCAATCCACTTCAACAAAATCGAACAACCTCCTCCTGAAACCGCACGTGTTATCACAATACGGGCCCGCACCGCGAAGGTCATCCCGATAATAGTTGCAAACACAGATATCAAAGTAGGCTACCTTAAACACATTAATTTAGGCAACAATGTTCTTTGTGGTGAAGCAATAGTTCGAAATCAGAACGGCATCGCTTATTCCTACGTGTTCAATTGCAACGAATCTGTCGTAGAGATAGCATCTCCAACGGCAACCCTGGAAGAATTCGACGAACCACTGAGCACAGCCATGCCCGAAATTAAGTCTACCCCGCCGAATAATTCTGACAAAAATAATGGACAAAAATCCCCCCTTCCTACCCAAACCACTTCTCATAATAATTCATTAATTCTTTCCACTAATAATCACATATCCCGTCCGCCCCATTACCCCCCCTCCAACCCCCGCCAGCTCACTGACCTCGCACATCGGCAACCTGAGCCCCGCATACCTGATAACAGTGCACCTCGTCGTGGCGCCGCAACAGTACTCTTAACTGACAGTAGGTCAGAGAGATTGGACACACTAAAGAATAGTGTGTGCCTCGATCATCTAAATGACACCGAAAAACAATCAACACTCGACCTGCTAACAGAATTTAACCATCTTTTCTATCTCCCGGGAGATAAATTAGGCCATACCAATCTAACCCATCACACTATCCCCACGACAGACGACACACCAATTCACACCAAACAATATCGTTTTCCAAAAATCCACAAAGATGAAATCGAATCCCAGGTCAATAAACTCCTTCGGCAGGACCTTATTAAACATTCCGCATCTCCTTATAATTCTCCGGTTTGGATCGTCCCCAAAAAACCCGATATTGACGGTAATAAACGATGGCGCATGGTGATCGACTACCGAAAGCTCAACGAAAAAACAATCGGCGACGCCTATCCAATGCCCGACATCACCGAAATTCTTGATCAACTCGGCTCAGCTAAATATTTCTCTACATTCGACCTTGCTTCCGGCTTTCATCAAATTCCCATGCACCCCGATCACAGTGCAAAAACTGCGTTTTCGACGCCCCGGGGTCACTATGAATTCTCCCGAATGCCCTTCGGACTAAAAAACGCCCCTGCCACGTTCCAAAGGCTCATGGATCAAGTCCTGCTAGGCTTACAAGGCAACGAGATGTTCGTATATTTGGATGACATAGTTATTTACGCTCGAAATTTACAAGAACATAAAATTAAATTCAGAAAATTGATGAAAAGACTAACTGAAGCCGGCTTGACTCTGCAGCCAGACAAATGCCAATTCCTGCGCAAAGAAGTCGTTTACCTTGGTCACCTTATCACTGAGTCAGGAGTTAGACCTGACCCCGGGAAGTTAGTAGCCGTGAAAGAATATCCCGTCCCGAAAAATCCCAAAAATGTTAAACAGTTCCTCGGTCTTTTGGGTTATTATCGCAGGTTTGTCCCAAATTTCGGAAAAATTGCAAAATGCCTCACTAACCTAACCAAGAAGGATACCCCTTTCATTTGGACATCCGAACACCAATCTGCCTTCGAAACCTTACGTGATTGTTTGTGCAAAGAACCAATTCTCCAATACCCGGACTTCAGTAAGCCGTTTACGCTCACTACCGACGCGTCAAAATTCGCCATCGGTGCGGTTCTGAGTCAAGATAAGAACGGTGCCGACTTACCAGTAGCGTACGCATCCCGAGCACTCAAATCCGCTGAATTAAATTACTCGGTGCCCGATAAAGAATTTTTAGCCGCCTACTGGAGCATCAACCACTTTCGCCCCTACATCTACGGTCAGAAATTTACTTTAGTTACAGACCACGAGCCCCTCAAGTGGGTAAAAAGCGTTAAGAAGCCTAATTCTCGTTTATTACGATGGAGTCTAGAACTAGCAGAATACGATTTTGATACCAAACATAAATCGGGAAAAGCGAATGTCAACGCCGATGCTCTATCAAGAAACACGCCGCCTGACGTCGCACAAATCCTTCCTATAGATGCAAAACGCCCCCGTCCCACGACCGAATCCTCTTACAGCAAACCGAAAAAACGCACCAAAGAGACCCATCAGTACCCCCGACGCCCTCGACAGACCACAGACGAATCTACGAACCCGGCCCCGCTAAAATGCCCAAAAATCTCACAACCCACCTACCAAATGATACACCCCTCTGATTCTTCTGATCTCTCAGATGACGAATCCAGTGACAGAGAAACCGCAATGCCTTTTAAACCTCCCCCCTCCATCCCACCTCCGCACCCGGTTCATCCCTACCCGAAACGCCATCGAGAAACGAATTCCTCTACAAACCCTGGACCACGTAAGAGACCACACCTGAGCTACTTTTCGGACACTTCAACTAGCTCAGATGACCTACAAACCCCAGAGACGAACTCAGAAGTTGATGACATTAATTCGTCTACCGATTTACCTAGCTCCCCTCACATTCACAACCCCTCCTATAGCGATTTCCTTATAGAATGCGACACGTTCCCTCTTATGCGTAATAAATATATTAAAGAAATAAAAGCCGACCTACTACAGCAAAAAGATAATTTGGCTCACTGCATATCAGCTGATTGCCAAATGTCCAAAGGAATCGCGTCACAGCTAAGAGAACGTAAATTCATAAACCGCGAACAACTTAGAGAATTCAATCCGACTGTGACTGACGTTATTTCTACCACTCACGGACACCGAAAAATTTATAACCTAGTGACAAAGCCAAAGTACAATGACAAACCCTTACCACACGTTTTTTTTGATACCTTGGTCAACTTTAGGAAAACCTTGGAAGAAGATGGTGTAACATCTGTCTCAATCCCGTTAATAGGCTGCGGACTCGACAAACTAGAATGGAGCACGGTGCGCAAAATGATCCACTATATTTTCAAAGATTCAAAAATGAATATCAACGTTTGTCGCCTTGACCCTCCGCTTTCAACCCCCACACACCACGACGACACAACGGTGTCCGTTGATAACGCCTCACCTGACCCCATCCCTTCCACATCTGGTAACCCCGCTCCCTCTCTTCGTCCGCCGCGTAAGAAACCGCGACCTCCGACCAAATCAGTCGCACCTCTCGCGACCCCACCTCCCCTCCCAGCCACGAACGTCGTCATGCCCCCGCCTGTAGGACCCCCGCGTCGTGCTAAGAGACGCCCAACAGCTGTCCCCAGGCCAGCGAACTCTACTACTCACCCCCCTCCGCCTCCTCCCTCAGTACCCACACTGGCCTCTGATAACGACAACAGCTCCAACTCGCTCACGGATACCGAATACCATACATGCGCCCGACAATCCGAATCCGATATGGAAACCACACACCCTGACCATGACATTGATCCCAATGTCGACGACGATTTGACCGATACCTCCCACGATTTCACGAACTTTGTTGACAACTTGGACGACATACCGGTAGCTGACAATGTCAAAGACACCAATGATGGTCTTTTGATGCTCAAAACCAATTATGCACACTTTATATCAACAGACTGCTCTTGGACTAAAGGCATATCATCACAACTTGCCCACAATAATATCGTTGACCCAGATATAGTTATGACGCCCCGTCCACAGAAATTTGATATTATCGAATCCAAGCATAACAGCCGACAGATCTTTACTCTAGTACTAAAATCAAAAGAATCAGATAAAAGCAACCTATATGATATTTTTCAACTCTTGTCTAAACTGAAAACAGTCTTGACCGATTCAATTCCGAAATCCCTCGCTTTCCCAATAACGGACGATAGTTTAGGTGGACTCGATCCTCGTGTTATCCGAAAACTCTTATCTTACCTTTTCGCAGACTTACAAATTCAAATTACGCTTTGCCGCAACACGACTGTCACCCCAGACGAATGTTTACGTAAAGAAATAATTAAAGAATGCCACGAATCATTAATTGGCGGTCATCAAGGCGTCACAAAAATATACAACCGCATTAGACAAAAATATTTTTGGCCCCACATGAAAGAGCAAATCCAAGACTTTATAAGAACCTGTGAGAGTTGCCAAAAGAAAAAACTAGTAAGAGTAAAAACCAGGTTGCCGATGGTGATAACAGATACTCCTGCCGATGCATTCGACAAAGTAGCACTAGACATCGTTGGTCCTCTCCCCCTTACTAAATCAAACAACAAATACCTTTTGACGATACAATGCAACTTGACGAAATTTCTGGACGCCATCCCTTTACCCGACGCCACTGCCAAAACAATAGGTGCAGCATTCGCGAAAGAATACATTACACGTTACGGTGCCCCTCGAGCAATACTTACAGACCAAGGACAGAATTTCATGAGCACAGTCATTAAGCAACTTTGTAAACTCTTTAAAATAAAACAAATTCGAACTACAGCTTACCGCCCACAATCTAACGGATCGCTAGAACGCAGTCACCTTGTTCTCACCGAACACGTCAAGCATTACACGAATGCTGGTAAAGACTGGGATGAATACATCCGCTTTGCTATTTTCTGTTATAACACCGCGAAGCACGAAGGCACTAACTTCACTCCCCATCAGCTAATTTTCGGTTCCCATGCCAGACTTCCGACAGACGCGAACCCTGCCAGCGCTTACACCCGTTCCTACGATTCGTTCCTTCTAGATTTAATTTTCAACCTATCCAGCATACGAAAAAACGCCGCGGCTAACCTCATTTTAGCAAAGCACCGTTCCAAGACGTACTACGACCGTCGTACCAATAACCAAAATTTCGAAGCAGGCCAAAAGGTCTATCTACTAAACGAAACCCGATCTAAATTTGACGACCACTATAAAGGAGCATATACGATCAAGCGCATAATTGACGATATCAATGCCGAAATTTTCATCACCCCCCATAAGACCAAAATTGTCCATCTGAATAAACTCAAATTAGCACAGGAAGAAAGTGATTCAAATTAAACCACCTTTAGAAGTCAACAGCCGTATATTATCAATCTACCCGTAACTGCATCATATTCCGCCTCATGCCCTGAATGACGTGCTCAAACGCTCAGCCGATCTAAGCACACACTACCGTACTCAAAGTAACATGCATCGCCTCACCACCAGCCTCAGCTATGGCGGAATCGCCTTCGCGTCCCTCTCAGCAGTTTTCTTTTGCTACAAACTCTCATTATTTAGAAGAATCTCAAAAGTATACTCTTGCTGTAAACCCAGGCGAATACGCTACAACCTCGACTCACGTCATCCAAGACCGCAAATCCTTTCCCACCATGCCATTTCCCACCCTCACCTAGAAAATAGGTCATTCCCTAAGGACCTGTCTCCTCGCACTTCGTCGCTGCCCCGAGCTCATTCAGAAATTGAAATGATGGAAATGTCCAAGCTACGACAACACCCACGTAAACTGCCCCGCGATCAGAGCCTTGACGCTAGTTCCGACTCCCTCTTCATCTGGACAGACTAAGCCCTCTACTACATATTTATAAGAACATATCCATTGTTATGCCCAAATATCATTCAATAAAAATGTCTCAAATTACGCTATTATAATAACCGTATACACTATCTACAATTATACCCCTGACATTGTCATTTAACTTTGACTTGTATCTATAATATCTACAATCAAAACCCTAAAAATTATAATTTAACTATAATCGTATATATACTATCTACAATTATACCCCTGACATTGTCATTTAACTTTGATTGTATCTATATTATCTACAATCAAAACCCTAAAAATTATAATTTAACTATAATCGTATATATACTATCTACAATTATACCCCTGACATTGTCATTTAACTTTGACTTGTATCTACAATATCTACAATCAAAACCCTAAAAATTATAATTTAACTATAATCGTATATATACTATCTACAATTATACCCCTGACATTGTCATTTAACTTTGACTTGTATCTGTAATATCTACAATCAAAACCCTAAAAATTATAATTTAACTATAATCGTATATATACTATCTACAATTATACCCCTGACATTGTCATTTAACTTTGAGTGTATCTATATTATCTACAATCAAAACCCTAAAAAATTATAATTTAATTATAATTGTACCTTTATAATATGTAACTACTACACGCTTAAATTATAAGAACATACCAACTGTTACAAAAAAAAAAAAAAAAACATTTCTGCTAAAAATGTATACTAACCCGCTTAAACGCGCATTAACCCTAGGCGCTATACTCGTTAAGGCAAACTATATTGTAATCTTTCGTAAGTGAGTCGATACATTACCCAAAAAATTCTGTTTTCCTTCGAACATTCGGCTCTGTACCCTCACCGAATGTTCTTCCCGAAGGGGGGGCGTGTTACGTCCGACGTCCCGCCTCACGTTTCTCCCACCTTCCTCGACGCTTGTCTTTACATACCATTCCCACACTCCATATCTTGTCATCCTATTTCCATCTTGGTTTACACCACTCGCTATCGCCCTTACCTAGCTATTTCGATCCCCCTCTACCCTGTATCCTCGCTCATTTTCTCATGCAAAACACGCACTCTGATTCCAACGCTCTTACCTCTTGCATTCAACTCCAACTCCCGTTCCCCAAAACCATTGTCTCAACTACTCCTCATCGACTTCATTAAAATAAAAGTTATAATCATTCTGTAATTACTGTTCCTTCCTTTCCGTTCCCTGAACGAAAACGGCGACGACTACGAACCTACAAAAATATCACCCGAACCAACATCATCGGGTGGGTACATGGACTGCCGTCCCCCTGTACCGTAACATGATCATAGAAAAAAACTGAAAATGTCATTTTTCTAGTGTCGGAATTAAAAATCATTTTTTGAGGTAATTAGTTTACTTCTCTGTACTGGGAATAATTATGCATTTAAATTCTAAGAGCAAACAATCAAACTGATTGAAGAAGCGATTATCATATTTCACATAGCAATATTCAGAACAACAGTTTTGTGAGCATAAAATTCAACAAAATATTATTTTATTGATTTATTTACAGTTATGGAACGGGGCATGAAAAACATACCGAAAGCATTCCTTACCAGGTCCGGCTCGGTTCGATAGTGAAAAACTGACTCCCTCTATACATTATCAACGTTGACGTCAAAAGTTTAAGGTCTAATTTGACAATGAGATACTGACGCATGTATCCATTATCAAACTCTGTATCCAGAGCTCAAAGTTATCTTCAAGGCCTCTCGCAAGTTGATTGAAGTATAGTTCGACCACGAGAAATAAACCGATGTATCGATTCTCAAGTACAAACCTTAAGTAAGCTTCTACGATAAGAAATAACCCTATGTATCAATTGTCAAGATTTAAATCCAAAGCCTCAAGCCTAGTTTGACGATCAGAAATAACCCCATGTATCAACTGTCAAGATTCAAGTTTGAAGCATAAATTCATCCGCGAGCCCCTTGCCAGTTCAAGTCCAGTTCTACGAAGACCGATTACCCCATGTATCGATTTCCAAGATTCGCGTACAAAACCCTAGGTCTAGTTTTCAATACTACAATAATGAATCACTCCATGTATGGATTATCATGATTCCCGTTCAAAACCTTAAGTAATTTGCGAGGCCCATTGACAGTTCAAGTCTAGTTCGACGATCAGAACTATTCGTTGATTCTCAAGAGCTCCGCCCCAAGCGTAGAATAAACCTTATTGCATGTATTGGCATCCTGTGAGTTTGAATTTCTCAAATTTAACATCCAATATTACATTGATAAAAGAAGTGTTTGTTTCATGTTAGGCCACTACACTGGTGTAATACGATTGACTCAATTAAAATTGCGTATTAACTTCTGTATAATAAATTGTATGGATTCGATTTGTTAGCGTTACATATCGTCGAGGGGTCCGAATAAACCCAAACAACATAAATACCAGATGGATGGATGATGAGAACATGAATAGTAAAATTAGACTGATATGAATTTGTTGACAATGAGAATCAGAATAAATTTCCAAATTATTAACCCTTTTTCACTACGTGTTATTGTTATAATTTCATACGTAATACGCTTATAATATTGTCACTTCGTTACAGTCAATCGAAAAACAGTTAAAATCACTGCATAGGACCGGCGTTTTTTTCCCAGACATTATATTTATCGGTTATGAAAAGTTCTGGGCATTAGGACATCCGTGATATGCTAACTTGTAAAAATATTTAACATCCGTCGAGTCTAAAATTGACGGCTTATGCACTTTGTGAAAGAGGTTATTCGTGCCCTCGCGATCCTAGAGGTTATAAGGGTGACAGCGCCGAGAGGCTGTCGTCGCGGTTTCTCCCACTTCTCCTGTCGACTGCTTCACCGGCCATAGGCACATAAAATACGAGTAGAAAAGAAACAAAGTTGAAAAAATAAAGTTAGCCACAGTGCATGCATCGATGAACATTACTGTACCTTTTAACTTGGCTGAAGATTGTTAATTGAACAACGAATCAACAACCGAGTCCGTCCACTTGGATGATTAAGCGGAATCGTGTTCTCGGACTATTAAGCTATACTCGCGAATTTTTTTTCAGATTTTTATCCGCGTGCGTGTGATTTTCAACTCGACTAACGGTTGTTAATTAGACAAAAAATAAACAACCGAGGCCGTCCACTCAAATATTGAAATGGAATCGTGTTCTGGGATCATCACGCGATATTCTGGAATATTTTTCAGATTTTCACCCACATGCGCGTGATTTTCAACTTGCCCGACGATTGTTAATTGAACAATAAATAAACAACCGAGTCCGTTCACTGTGATATTTATCTATATCGCATTCCTTGTGTCCAATTTGCCAATACGATTCTACCTAATATTGCAATACTTTACTTAAAATCGTAGTATCTTGTCCAATATCGTAACTTCTCTAAGAGTCTCTCACGCTTACAACAGGGTGTATGTGTGAAACACTGTGCATACTTATAGGGTGCGTAGGGGCTACCTAGACGAGTATTTTAAGGTATAATACACATGGTTCGGAATTCATCCTAACGGGCGTGGAGTGCTTCGAAGAATATGGTACGATCAAGCGCGCGGTACCATATCCTTCAAAGCTCTCCACAATCGTTAGGATGAGATTCCGACCATGGATGTCATACCTCAAAATGCTTGTCCAGGTGGCCCCTACACACCCCATAAGTGTGTAGAGAGTTAACATACACACCCTGTATATCTTGCTTACACTTACGCTTACGTATAATTTATATATCTGATAACAGCCTTGTCATACCTTGATTTATTACTACTACCTCGTCTATAATAAGTAACTTGGTTGACCCCAGAACATCGGAATCGCTGAATATCACAACTGTGGCCCTAGACTAATCTATTTTGTATTGTCGTCAATGAAAACGTAGAGAGTAACTTTATATCGTTTCTTCCCGTATCTGTTGTTAATTTTGTTCACTTTAGCGAATTCTTTAATTATCGCAACCGATTCCCTATCGCAAAAGTACCACAATTTATATTTCCGGGTAAACCTACCCTTAATTAATAATTTCCCTACAACTCGAACGTACTGTATCGTCCGTCAAACAATATCTTGACTCTCAGTCTGGCAATTCAATTTACCTGAAAATTCGGGAATACTGCCCAATATTGATTATTTTTCTCCACAACATCTTCGCTAATTTACCGCATTAAAATATTTAGTCAAGTCAGAATTACCTTGTTACCCGAATTTTCGCGCTTCTACTGTTCCGTTCGGTAATTATAGAATCAATCTAAAATAGCACCCATTCTTCTAAATTACTCACTTCTGTTAATCTTCTCTCATCATTATCGTACACGAACTATATATTCCCGATCTTTGCTAATTCTTGCGTGCTGTGTATTTTCTGTATTGCTAATAATTTCTTAGATTATTATTACATGCTAGTTGAATTTCTCTAAGCACTGTAAACTCGCAGATTGTTGCTTATCGATTAGTATCGTCACGTATCGCACTAATACCTGCTCTTTGCTTCTGCATTGAGTTATCGTACTGAATTGTTAACTTTCCTTCACTGACGGTACCCGATTTCGTTATTGTGTCAATACATGCGATACTATAAATTTGAATTATACCTACTTTTTTTTGTGTTCTTTCTTGCTATCCCCGCCTCTCTGCCAGTGTCCTGTCTACTAAGTCAATCGTGAAAAACCATCGTAGGGTTTGTTTATCGTTTCGTTTATCCTTTTCTTACCTAAAAATTAATGCAGTCGCGCCTGGCGCTCAACATTACCTTTTCTGTTGCCGAAACTACCCCATGCCATAGAGTAACGAATTATTTGCGCACGACCTATCTTGCCTTAGCGTGAAAATATTCGTTATAATATATTCGAACGAAGCGCGGTCCCAACCAGCCTCCACTTACAAAAGAAGACATTCTTTGAAAAGGGCCGTGGAGACTATTGTAATGGATTTGTACCACGAAATTTAGATAATAAAATATCTTGTCTCAACTGACAACAGAAAGAAAAAAAAAGAACAAAGAAATAAAAACATGCAGATATTTATGTATATAGATAAAACAAATTCAAGTTAGTGTAAATAGTAACAGTCAAACAGATATATTGTAAAAATAAAATCACTCACTCATACACATCGAGATAACAACAATACTTTGATAATAATCAATAACAAAAAAAAAAAAAATAACAACAATTGTATAAAATAATATTGTCGATAACGTATCTTTCGTTTCGTAGAGTTGGTCCGTGATCAGTTTATTTTTGATATATATATTTTTCCCAACAGGGTCGTCGAAAATTGTTTAAGACTTGGACATAGACATAGGTATTTGTTTATATATGAATAAAAAAATATATAAAATATATACTGCAAATTTTCGTGAATTTAATTACTTGGCCAAGTTTGAATATACCGTCTTCTCTATGTCACGTCTGTGGACTGACTGATTAGCTGAGCGTACTCCACCGATTCAGTTTTGTCTCTATTTTTTTTATTTATTTTTTTTTTATTTTAGAGTCTCTATAAAAAGTTGCACAGCGTCAAATGTTAAATCAGTTCGGTGAGGATTGTCCTAATGAGAGCGAGCTAGACCGAGCACATCTGAGAAAAAGGAAATGATCTCTCTCCACTCGCGCCTGGCTGTATAATGCTTTCGTCCGCACAAATCTCACATACACAAAGGTGGTTATTTAAGCATGCATGGCATATATACAGTTATTCCGCTTTTCTCGTTTTCTAATTTCTTGTTTGTCTAAAATATTTTTAAAAATATGTAGAAATAAAGTTTTATCATATTTTCAAATTTGCATACGATACTACACACTTCCAAGTATGTGCAAAACAATTTTCGCTCGAAGACCAAATTTTTTTTTCTCATGGTACGAGTTGCAATTAAGGCGCTGAAGATTTTTCAAAAACTATTGGATCAACCATAATCGTATTTCACCCACTTTTTTATATACACATGATTATTCATTCTCAGTTCTTCATTCTCCACGTTTTCCGAATTCACGCTAGCTGTAGATTGAATTTTGAATTTTCGATCATCCGACTAGTCTTATTTTTTAGGAAAATACACCTCGAATCAAAAAGATATGCATCGTTTTTCTCGAAATGCACGTTGAAACGGAGATATTCAAAACATTCATAAATGTATCGAAAAACGCCTCGATTTTTTAAAATTCATTTATTAACAAATGTTGCGCAACTTTTCCAGACTGTGAACAGTTTGTTTCTTTATCTCTATGTTACAGAGAAGTAGTTACAGAGAGAAGTAGCTTATATCTCCGTTCTCCACTTCTGTTCTTAATTCGACTGGACTATTGTGGCATTTACTCGCGATCACTATGGAAAACCTTAGTGAAAGACGCCAGGCTAAACTATGTTCATACCCAAAATTTCCATCGAGCGTGGTTTTCTTTCACCGGCCTCAATGCGGTCAGAAAATAGTCCTTCAAAGAATTTTTTTTTAATACATAGCATTTCCAAAATCATAAATAATCTCTTGGCCATGCACTTTAGTGCCCCAAACTTCCGGAAATTGCGGAGATAATAACACGTGGGCGAAAATCACATATTTTTATAAAAATATTCCAGATATGAGCTAATTTTCTTAATTCTATAATAAAGAGCAATGCCCTGCTGAAAGAACAAGTTCAATTCATTAGTTGATCAATAATGGCGTAAAATGAAATTCAGTAGCCTTGGACGAAGAAAGAGTACCATACGCCCTTAAAATGAAAATAATAATAATAAAAGTGTTGATGGAGATATGATACGGATGTAGTATAGTTCATACCTGCGAGTAGACGTCATCCGGATAAGTGGTGAATCCACTTGATGGTCTAGGATACGGATCTAGTATCTCTGTATTGGCACAACAGTCTGGCATTTGGGTAAAATGAGTATCATATGGGGACTTCTCAATAAGACCTGATCTTGGCAATTGATGTACACTTTCCTGGGGGCCAGGCCCGTAACTATCGGCAAGATGGTGCATGCTGGGTCTCTTCTGAGCTTAGATATAGCCAATGATGCGAAGTGACTAGTTTTATTTGATCTTCATTATACCGAGGATATCACCATTACCGCTCTTAAATTTTACCTAAGCCATTTTACTTTGGAATGACTGGTACCGCAAATATAGTGAAGCACACGTAACGTAGAGTTTTCACCACAAAAATTGTCACTGTCCAGACACCTGCAACAAAAAATAAAGCTCATTACTGTTTGAATATATTGATTTGTATACTTAGGAATTGGATTAATCTACAGTAAAAATGTATGAGCTGTGTTTTGGGGTGGATGAGTGTGATCATGACGAGCAGCTTTCCATGACCACATTCCCACCCAGTTGTGATACTATAACGGCCCATTTTGAATTCGCAACCCGTCGACTACGCGCACGTAAGGAAAAGTGAGAGGAAATTGTATTGAAGAGATAAATTATAGTTTCGATAATTGATTCACTGGAGTGATATGAAGAGTACAATAAGAAGATGTTTAAGAGGTAAATTGAGATGGTGGCTGAATAAATCATAACTTAGGAGTGAATATAATGGGACGAAGGATGCTAGGGACTGGCCACCTGCAGTTTAGCAGTAGTGGAAGCATTCTGCTGATCCAGTATGAGAACTGAGGCAGCAAGGTGATGATAAAAAGGGTGCAGGGTATAAGGTAGATGTAAGAGTCTGGGAAAGAATCTAAGGTCTGGTGGACTTGACAGCTGTATGTAATTAATTACTCTTACGACTCTTTGAAACGTTAATACGTGATATGTGTAGTATGCTTATGTTGTAACAACGCACCGTTGGATATCAGGGATTTCGAGACCTGGATAATCCGAAATTGAAAGAAATGAATGTTCACTATTTTTACCATCTTATATTTTATTATCATGAAATATCAATTTCGTGTTATCAATCATGTGCGGGATAGGATTTTCGAAAATTGCAAATTTCGAGAACCCAAAGTTGCGAAGATGTCTTACTAAATTCACGTTTTCGTGCATCGGTCAAGAAAAGGTACCGGGCTCTACCCTTCCGATTTCGTTCATTTGGGGATATGTTATTCTCCATCGAAATCAAAGCGATACATGTTTTGCTCAGTCGGCGAATGAACGTTTTACAGCAGGAGTTTCGCAGTTTTGTATATTTCCAGTTAGGATATTCGAATAAAACTACTTAAATAATAATTCGTGCAGCAAATAAAGAAAAATGTATCTTGTCCGATTACGAGAGGGTAAAATTGTAAAAACTTATAGGGGTAGAAACTTCCAAATTTCTTCTTAACTAGAAAATTATTGCTCGTATTTCAACGCAGTTGATTGCTTTTGAGAGAGCAAAAGAAAGTAGGGGATACGTGTTTTCGCATTTTCAGAAATAATGTTTCACAGGGGGTCCATTTACCTTGTACACCTGCTGCTAGGTTCCCATTAAATTGGCAGTGGATTATTTTTATACTGCAAAAGGGAAAATTCAGGGAGGAACGAATAATCGGGTCGTTTATATGAAAGGCACAGAAATTTCTCAGACAAACTATTAACGAAAATCGACTTGCTAAGGTGTAAGAACCCTCACGGGGTAGAGGGAAAAGCCCGAGCAAGACAATAAATGATAGCGAATCTATTGAATAAAGTCAGGTGAAATCTGAGTACATGGAAAAGTGCTCTAGCGTTCATCAATTCTTTTGAAAAAACATGGATGTCTTTCTGAATAAAAAGTTGTTGCAAAAGTGAAACGTTGAAAGTAGCATGATATGCTGCCACCCTAATGAATGTAAAACTTAGATAGTCCTCAACCAAAGCAGATTGTGCGCAATTTGCATTTCAGCACGTCTTCCATGTGATTTATTTCTTTGAAAAGTTAATGTTTTCTTAAACTCAACGACGATAGACTAAAACTGCTTGAACAAATTAACTTATTTTACAAGTGTTAGAATCCCAGGTACATTGAACCTTTGACCGTTATGAGCAGCTTAAACAACACTGGAACTAATGAATCTTAACAGCTCATCGAATCCAGCGATAGCACGTTGAAACGAAACAGTTGTTAGAACAAAAGAATTCTTGAACCATTTGTCATTGTGAGTCCAGTGATATTAGAGACCTCATACGGGAAATGACGTAAAGGCATTATACCGGACAATCTCTAAAAACTATTAGTCTAGTCAACAAGTGCTTTTTAGGTCAAAACTTTTTCTCTCTCTCCTAAGAATATGGTTGAGGTGTCATTCGATTCGGAATCGCATGTAGAAGGTTTTTGAAAAAATTCAAGGGCCGCTCGCAAAAATTGCAAAAGTTATAAACAATTCACTAAAAAAAAAGGGGGTTTGGTTTTTTTATTATTTCTCAAAAACTATTAGAGTTATTTCAAATCTGAAAAAAGATTCAAAAAGAAGATGAAATTTTCTTGAAGAAGTCCGGACTCCCGGAACTGTGGGACCAATATTTATAATTTTCCCAGAGGGATGAAAATATGGCCGAAAACGGGTGCTCTGGCCTGCGTAAGCTGCGCCTACTTCAGACACTTTATTAGTAAAAATTATTTTGACATATTAAATATAAAATTTAAGAAGTGAAAAAATTCAGGGGCTCACTGGTGTAACGGTACAGGGGGACGGTGGTCCATGTACCCACCCGAGGTGTTGGTTCGGATGCTATTTTTGTTGGTTCATAGTCGTCGCCGTCTTCGTTCAGGGAACGGAAGGGAAAGAACAATAATAAGAAAATGATTATAACTTTTATTTTGATTTGGAAATTGAGTAAAGTCAATGGGGAGTAGTTGAGGTGATGTTCTCGGGGAACGGGAGTTTAAGCTAAATGTTGGAGGTAAGAGCGTTGGGATACGAGTGAGGCTTTTGCGTGAGAAAATGAGCAAGGATCCAGGGTAGAGGGGAATCGAAATAGCAAAGTAAGGGCGATAGCGAGTGGTGTAAGGCAAGATGGAAATAGGATGACAAGATATGGAGTGTGGGAATGGCAGGTAAAGACGAGCGTCGAGGAAGGTGGGAGAGACGTGGGGCGGGACGTCGGACGTAACACGCCCCCCCTTCGGGAAGAACATTCGGTGAGGGTACAGAGCCGAATGTTCGAAGGGAAACCGAATTTTTGGGTAATGTACCGACTCACTTACGAAAGATTACAATATAGTTTGCCTTAAAGAGTAAAGCGCCTATGGTTAATGCGCGTTTAGGCGGGTTAGTATACATTTTTAGCAGAAATGTTTTTTTTTTTGTTTTTTTTTTTTTTGTAACAATAGATATGTTCTTATAGTTTGAGTGTGTAGTAGTGACATAACCGTGATAGGGAAATTACAATCATAGTAAAATTAGAATTTTAGGATTATAAAGATACAATTATAATTAAATTATAATTTTAGGGTTTTGGTTGTAGATAATATAGATACAATCAAAGTTAAATGACAATGTCAGGGGTATAATTGTAGATAGTATAGGTACGATTATAGTTAAATTATAATTTTTAGGGTTTTTATTGTAGATATTATAGGTACAAGTCAAAGTTAAATGACAATGTCAGGGGTATAATTGTAGATAATATATATACGATTATAGTTAAATTATAATTTTTACGGTTTTGATTGTAGATAATATCGATACAATCAAAGTTAAATGACAATGTTAGGGGTATATTTGTAAATAGTATAGATACGATTATAGTTAAATTATAATTTTTAGGGTTTTGATTGTAGATATTATGGATACAAGTCAAAGTTAAATAACAATGTCAGGGGTATAATTGTAGATGGTATATATACGATTATAGTTGAATTATAATTTTTAAGGTTTTGATTGCAGATAATATATATACAATCAAAGTGAAATAACAATGTCAGGGGTATAATTGGGGATAGTATGTATACGATTATAGTTAAATTATAATTTTTAGGGTTTTGATTGTAGATAGTATAGATACAATCAAAGTTAAATGAAGATGTCAGAGGTATAATTGTAGATAGTATAGATACCATTATAGTTAAGTTATAATTTTGGGGTTTTGATTGTGGTACGGCATACGGTTATTATAATAGCGTAATTTGAGACATTTTTATTGAACGATATTTGGGCATAACAATGGGTATGTTTTAATGAATCTGTAGTAGAGGGCTTAGTCTGTCCAGATGAAGAGGGAGTCGGAACTAGCGTCAAGGCTCTAATCGTGGGGCAGTTTACGTGGGTGATGTCGTAGCTTGGACATTTCCATCATTTCAATTTGTGAATGAGCTCGGGGCATTGACAAAGTGCGAGGAGCCAGGTCCTTAGGAAATGACCTATTTTCTAGGTGAGGGTGGAAAATGGCATGGTGGGAAAGGATTTCGGGTCTTGGATGACGTGAGTCGAGGTTGTGGCGTGTCCGCCTGGATTTACAGCGAGAGTATACTTTTGAGATCCTTCTGAATAATGAGAATTTGTAGCAAAAGAAAACTGCTGAGAGGGACGCGAAGGCGATTCCGCCATAGCTAGGGTTGGTGGTGAGGCGATGCATGTTACTTTGAGTACGATAGTGTGTGCTTAGATCGGCTGAGCGTTTGAGCACGTCATTCAGGGCAACGCCAGCGATGGCAAGGTCATGGTAGTTAATGTGTGAAGGTTCACGCAAGGGGGGGATGGCGACGAGGGATAAGTCAGTGGAAATATTAAAATCAAGACTAACGGATATTTCGCTTAAATCAAGGGTAACCTTGGGAACGTAGGAAAGTGTCTCGGTAGATTGGGAACGTTTCGAGGATTTGAGGGTTACTTCAGAGGTACTAGCCGTACATAAGTCATTCAGGGAGATAATGCCTGAGCCGGAGATCTTGACACGGGAGGTGTGGTCATTTGGGCAGAGAATATGTAGAGTTTCAGGAGTGGTAGACGAGAAAATCCAAGAATTAGATGTAGATAGTTCTGTCCAGCAGGTACCATCGAATGCGGTCAGTCTGATATCGCATTCTTTTGCAATTTTCTCAGAGGGGTTTAGAAAAAGACCAACCTCATAGAGTCGGTAAGTTGAGGGGTGAAACAGTGGTTGTGTCAGTTTGCATATGAATTTACCCAAAGACAAAACGCATCCAGTGAATCTAGATTCTGAAATTTGGAAGTATGACGCTCGGTTAAGCGCTATAGCTACGTAATCACTGCCAGGTTGGATGTAGGCGAATTTGTTATTTGTTGAGTCGTACGTCTGTCTTACAGGGACGGGGAGCAGTCTGTATAGGTGATAGGCGCCGGGGTTGAGCAGTGGAATGGATATTACGTAAAGGAGCCTGGGCTTGGAATACGCTATGTCGATTTGTGAGATGCGAATTATTTCTTCGGCGTAGTTTGGGTCCAATGGGATAGGGAATTCTATTTGCGGTCTAAGTGACTGGATATGCTTAAGGCTAGGAATAATTTGGTTCGGTGATAGAATTTTGGGGTGGACAATACCGTTTTGTGCGAAGAGAATGGCGTCTGATAGGCTGTACAGGTCAAGTTCGTATTCGTTCAAGTGTCGGTCCAAGTCTATTAGTCGGTTGAGTAGGGTTGTTCTAAAGGTGTTGTCAGCAATTAAGGCTTTTGAGATAGCTGCATCATTCGAGAGAATCGGAAGTAACGTATCGTGTTCGTGGTTGTAGCTTATAATGCTGTAGAGTTCTTTTTTGTAGGCGCCTAGTGTTGACCGGACGATATTAGTCTGTTTATTAAGGAATGATGCTAAGTGTCTGCTGTCATTGTAAAGGTTGTCGATTTGTTGGTTGTAATATTCTCCGTCTTCTACGTCTAGGGTACCGAATAGAGATTTTGATATGCTGCCAATGAAGTTAATCGCGCCTCGTGTTTTGCGATGGTGGGCTAGCTTTGCAAGTTCAGAGTGAGTCGATTCGCCTGTGCGATGGCCGACTAAATATTCGATTCTTTTTTGATATGTTTTCATGATTCTTATTCTGTTAGCCGACATTGGGATGTGATTACCGGTCTGGCAATGGCTCTTGGCCAAAGAGCACTTTTCCTCTATTATATTCAAGAAATGTGATGCTTGGTCAAGTCGGTCGAATAGGTTTTGGAAGTCCACGTAGTTTAGCAGGGTCCATTCTTCGTTATATGTACGCTAATCATGCAGTTGTTCGAAAAAGATGCCCGGGTTCTGTTTCAGTTGTTTAATCATGACACTGGATGATTCGTCTGTCTCGCTGTTTAGGCCGTTGCACCTGCAATGATATCCGAGGGCATGAGGCGGAATACGATGCAGTTACGGGTAGATTGATAATATACGGCTGTTGGCTTCTAAAGGTGGTTTAATTTGAATCACTTTCTTCCTGTGCTAATTTGAGTTTATTCAGATGGACAATTTTGGTCTTATGGGGGGTGATGAAAATTTCGGCATTGATATCGTCAATTATGCGCTTGATCGTATATGCTCCTTTATAGTGGTCGTCAAATTTAGATCGGGTTTCGTTTTGTAGATAGACCTTTTGGCCTGCTTCGAAATTTTGGTTATTGGTACGACGGTCGTAGTACGTCTTGGAACGGTGCTTTGCTAAAATGAGGTTAGCCGCGGCGTTTTTTCGTATGCTGTATAGGTTAAAGATTAAATCTAGGAAAAACGAATCGGAGGAACGGGTGTAAGCGCTGGCAGGGTTCACGTCTGTCGGAAGTCTGGCATGGGAACCAAAAATTAGCTGATGGGGAGTGAAGTTAGTGCCTTCGTGCTTCGCGGTGTTATAATAGAATAAAACAAAGCGGATGTATTCATCCTAGTCTTTACCAGCATTCGTGTAATGCTTGACGTGTTCGGTGAGAACAAGGTAACTGCGTTCTAGCGATCCGTTAGATTGTGGACGGTAAGCTGTAGTTCGAATTTGTTTTGTTTTCAAGAGTTTACAAGGTTGCTTAATGACTGTGCTCATGAAATACTGTCCTTGGTCTGTCAGTATTGCTCGAGGGGCACCGTAACGTGTAATGTATTCTTTCGAGAATGCTGCACCTATTGTTTTGGCAGTGGCGTCAGGTGAAGGGATGGCGTCCAGGAATTTCGTCAAGTTGCATTGTATCGTCAAAAGGTATTTGTTGTTTGATTTAGTAGGGGGGAGAGGTCCAACGATGTCTAGTGCTACTGTGTCGAATGCATCGGCATGAGTATCTGTTATCACCATCGGCAACCTGGTTTTTACTCTTACTAGTTTTTTCCTTTGGCAACTCTCACAAGTTCCTATGAAGTCTTGGATTTGTTCTTTCATGTGCGGCCAAAAATATTTTTGTCTAATGCGGTTGTATGTTTTTGTGACGCCTTGATGACCGCCAATTAATGATTTGTGGCATTCTTAAATTATTTCTTTACGTAGACATTCATCTGGGGTGACAGTCGTGTTGCGGCAAAGCGTGATTTGAATTTGTAAGTCTGCGAAAAGGTAAGATAAGAAGTTTCGGATAACACCAGGATCCAGTCCACCTAAACTATCGTCCGTTATTGAGAATGAAAGGGATTCCGGAATTGAATCGGTCAAGACTGTTTTCAGTTTAGCCAAGAGTTGAAAAATATCATATAGGTTGCTTTTATCTGATTCTTTTGATTTTAGTACTAGAGTAAAGATCCGTCGGTTGTTGTGCTTGGATTCGATAATATCAAATTTCTGTGGACGGGGCCTCATAACTATATCTGGGTCAACGATATTATCGTGGGCAAGTTGTGATGATATGCCTTCAGTCCAAGAGCAGTCTGTTGATATAAAGTGTGCATAATTGGTTTTGAGCATCAAAAGACCATCATTGGTGTCTTTGACATTGTCAGCTACCGGTATGTCGTCCAAGTTGTCAACAAAGTTCGTGAAATCGTGGGAGGTATCGGTCAAATCGTCGTCGACATTGGGATCAATGTCATGGTCAGAGTGTGTGGTTTCCATATCGGAGTCGGATTGTCGGGCGCATGTATGGTATTCGGTATCCGTGAGCGAGTTGGAGCTGTGTCGTTATCACAGGCCAGTGTGGGTACTGAGGGAGGAGGTGGAGGGGGGTGAGTAGTAAAGTTCGGTGGCCTGGGGACAGCTGTTGGGAGTCTCTGAGCACGACGCGGGGGGCCTACAGGCGGGGGCATGACGACGTTCGTGGCTGGGAGGGGAGGTGGGGTCGCGAGAGGTGCGACTGATTTGGTCGGAGGTTGCGGTTTCTTACGCGGCGGACGAAGAGAGGGAGCGGGGTTACCAGATGTGGAAGGGATGGGGTCAGGTGAGGCGTTATCAACGGACACCGTTGTGTCGTCGTGGTGTGTGAGGGTTGAAAGCGGAGGGTCAAGGCGACAAATGGTGATATTCATTTTTGAATCTTTGAAAATATAATGGATCATTTTGCGCACCGTGCTCCGTTCTAGTTTGTCGAGTCCGCAACCTATTAACGGGATTGAGACAGATGTTGCACCATCTTCTTTCAAGGTTTTCCTAAAATTGACCAAGGTATCAAAAAAATCGTGTGGTAAGGGTTTGTCATTGTACTTTGGCTTTGTCACTAGGTTATAAATTTTTCGGTTTCCGTGAGTGGTAGGAATAACGTCAGTCACAGTCGGATTGAATTCTCTGAGTTGTTCGCGATTTATGAATTTACGTTCTCTTAGCTGTGACGCGATTCCTTTTGACATTTGGCAATCAGCTGATATGCAGTGAGCCAAATTATCTTTTTGTTGTAGTAGGTCGGCTTTTATTTCTTCAATATATTTATTACGCATTAGAGGGAACGTGTCGCATTCTATAAGGAAATCGCTATTGGAAGGGTTGTGAATGTGAGGGGAGCTAGGTAAATCGGTAGCCGAAATAATGTCATCGACTTCTGAGTTCGTCTCTGGGGCTTGTAGGTCATCTGAGCTAGTTGAAGTATCCAAAAAGTAGCTCAGGTGTGGTCTCTTACGGGGTCCAGGGTTTGTAGAGGAATTCGTTTCTCGATGGCGCTTCGGATAGGGATGAACCGGGTGCGAAGGTGGGATGGAGGGGGGGAGGTTCAAAAAGCATTGCGGTTTCTTTGTCACTGGATTCGTCATCTTAGAGATCAGAAGAATCAGAGGGGTATATCATTTGATAGGTGGGTTGTGAGATTTTTGGGCATTTTAGCGGGGCCGGATTCGTAGATTCGTCTGTGGTCTTTCTAGGGTGTCGGGGGTACTGATGGGTCTCTTTGGTGCGTTTTTTGGGTCTGCTGTCAGAGGATTCGGTCGTGGGACGAGGGCGTTTTGGATCTATAGGAAGGATTTGTGCGACGTAAGGCGGCGTGTTTCTTGATAGAGCATCGGCGTTGACATTCGCTTTTCCCGATTTATGTTTGGTATCAAAATCGTATTCTGCTAGTTCTAGACTCCATCGTAATAAACGAGAATTAGGCTTCTTAACGCTTTTTACCCACTCGAGGGGCTCGTGGTCTGTATTTAAAGTAAATTTCTGACCATAGATGTAGGGGCGGAAGTGGTTGATGCTCCAGTAGGCGGCTAAAAATTCTTTATCGGGCACCGAGTAGTTTAATTCAGCGGATTTGAGTGCTCGGGATGCGTACGCTACTGGTGAGTCGGCACCGTTCTTATCTTGACTCAGAACCGCACCGATGGCGAATTTTGACGCGTCGGTAGTGAGCGTAAACGGCTTGCTGAAGTCCGGGTGTTGGAGAATTGGCTCTTTGCATAAACAATCACGTAAGGTTTCTAAGGCAGATTGGTGTTCGGATGTCCGAATGAAAGGGGTATCCTTCTTGGTTAGATTAGTGTGGCATTTTGCAATTTTTCTGAAATATGGGACAAACCCGCGATAATAACCCAAAAGACCGAGGAACTGTTTAACATTTTTGGGATTTTTCGGGACAGGATATTCATTCACAGCTACTAACTTCCCGGGGTCAGGTCTGACTCTGGACTCAGTGATAAGGTGACCAAGGCAACTAATTCTTTACGCAGGAATTGGCAATTGTCTGGCTGCAGAGTCAAGCCGGGTTCAGTTATCCTTCTCACCAATTTTCTGGATTTAATTTTATGTTCTTGTAAATTTCGAGCGTAAATATCTATGTCATCCAAATATACGAACATCTCATTGCCTTGTAAGCCTAGCCGGACTTGATCCACGAGCCTTTGCAACGTGGCAGGGGCATTTTTTAGTCCGAAGGACATTCGGGAGAATTCATAGTGACCCCGAGGCGTCGAGAATGCAGTTTTTGCACTATGATCGGGGTGCATGGAAATTTGATGAAAGCCGGAAGCAAGGTCGAATGTAGAGAAATATTTGGCTGAGCCAAGTTGATCAAGAATTTCGGTGATGTCGGGCATTGGATAGGCGTCGCCGATTGTTTTTTCGTTGAGCTTTCTATAGTCGATCACCATGCGCCATCGTTTATTATTGTCAATATCGGATTTTTTGGGGACGATCCAATCCGGAGAATCATAAGGAAATGCGGAATGTTGAATAAGGTTTTGCTGAAGGAGTTTATTGACCCGGGATTCGATTTCATCTTCGTGAATTTTTGGAAAACGATATTGTTTGGTGTGAATTGGTGTGTCGTCAGTCGTGGGGATAGTGTGATGGGTTAGATTGGTGTGGCCAAATTTATCTCCCGGGAGATAGAAAAGATGGTCAAATTCTGTTAGTAGGTCGAGTATTGATTGTTTTTCGGTGTCATTCAGATGATAGAAGCACACACTATTCTTTAGGGTATCCAATCTCTCTGACCTACTGTCAGTCGAGAGTACTGTTGCGGCGCCACGACGAGGTGCACTGTTATCAGGTATGCGGGGCTCAGGTTGCTGATGTGCGAGGTCAGTGAGCTCGCGGGGTTTGAAGCGGGGGTAATGGGCGGACGGAATATGTGGTTATTAGTGGGAAGAATTAATGAATTATTATGAGAAGTGGTATGGGTAGGAAGGGGGGATTTTTGTCCATTATTTTTGTCGGAATTATTCGGCGGGGTAGACGTAATTTCGGGCATGGCTGTGCTCAGTGGTTCGTCGAATTCTTCCAGGGTTACCGTTGGAGATGCTATCTCTACGACAGATTCGTTGCAATTGAACACGTAGGAATAAGCGATGCCGTTCTGATTCCGAACTATTGCTTCACCACAAAGAACATTGTTGCCTAAATTATTGTGTTTAAGGTAGCCTACTTTGATATCTGGGTTTGCAACTATTATTGGGATGACCTTCGCGTGCGGGCCTGTATTGTAATAACACGTGCGGTTTCAGGAGGAGGTTGTTCGATTTTGTTGAAGTGGATTGGCAATGAGGATCCAAGCATAACCGAGTTTGAGTTGAACGATATAGTTGCTTTCTCTTTTTGTAAAAAGGGTTGGCCTAAAATACCGTCATGTGGGACTTGGAATGAATCAGGGACCAAGTGAAAGGTATGGAAGTTGTCATTGAAGCATATTTCCGTTTTTGCGATGGTTTCCGTCTTTTCGTCCGTTATACCAGTCAATGTCAAACGTTCGTCTGTGGTGCGTCGTACGAGGGGCTTAACGCAACTTTCTTTCATTAAGTTTACGTCTGCACCGGTGTCGATAATAAATTTAGAAATCTTTGTCAATTCAGGGGTATCGATTGAAATTAAAGGGGGATCAGCTGAAGCTGTTATTAAGATGTGGCTTGTGGATCGGAACGCTAGTTGGTTGCATAGCTCGCGGGCGCGTTCTTCCCGCGGGCAGTGTTGCCGTTCAAATCTTGATTCGAACTTACATGGTTTTGGTTATCACGCGGGGGAGATCTACATTGGTGTGATGTGTGGCCTCTGCGCTTACAGTTATCGCAGTACAGTTTGTCGCTTCTGCTGGGTTGGTTGCACTCATTGTAAAAGTTGCCCATTCTGCGACATTTGGTACAGTATCTTGTATTTTGCAGGCGATGGCATTCCGTGATCAGGTGACCTCGGTGGTTGCAGAATTGGCAAATAGTCGGCGAGGTCCTCGTCCGATCTGCGGGAGGCGCGAGGGTGCTTGCACCGACCGCTTGGGCGTAGGACATGGGTTCGATACCGGGCGCTTGCTGATGCGCGTAACCAGGTGTGGGCAATGACATTAGAGGGGGAATGAGGGAGGGGGTTATGGACATCTGAGGTGGAGGGGTATCGTTTTGGCAGGCAGAGACGGAAATTGGAGAATACATAGGTGTAGGAGGGGTACAATATTGTGCAAAGCGTTGAATTTGACGGTTATTCAACTCGGTCTCCTCGCTTTCGGCGATTCTGACGGCGATATCAAAGGTAGGGAGTGGTCTGATGGTAGCTATCCTTCACTCTAATTCTGGTCTAAGCCCCCCAATGAATGTTCTAGCAGTGTCTTTTCTTGAGTCATTTAGCAAGGCGCTTGCTATGTCTGGCGGGTATTTTTTTTCGATAGCTTTGCTTATTCCGTTTGATATTACTCTTATTCTGCATGAGTAATCGATGACGCGCTCACGCGGTTCTTGGGTGATTCTATCTAATTGAGTTGATAATTGACGTACGGGGATGTCTGGACGGTATGCTCGGCTGAGGGCCGCTATAAGGTCTTCGACGTCGTTGCAATTAATGCCTACTAAATATTGGGAAGCGGGACCGGTAATTTTTGATTGTGCAAATTTAGCAAGGGTCATTTTGTCTGAAGCTCTAATGAGGGTTTTCACGTGGCGCAATTGTTCCAAAAATTGGTCAAAAGGCATGTTGTTGCCATCGAACGCAGGGATCGTCGGTAAGACGTCTTTTACTGACCAAAAAGATGAACCGGTCTCATTGGTTGGTGCCATATCGATTTTCGTAGATAGGCAATGGGTACAGGGATGAAATATCAACTTATTACTAAGGATTACAACGAACTTACAGAGCAAAGATGGAAACAAACACAAGGTACAGCATGGTTGTAGGCGACTGAAGGCAGGTGAGACTTGAAGATGTGATGCACGTCGTCCGTCGGCAAGAGGAGGGTGTAGGCGGGGAAGTCCGCTGCGTGTTGAAGAGTCTTGGTTTGGTGTTCCAGGTATCTGAGTGATGCCAATCTTGGGTCCAGATTCTTGTTCCAGCGTCGCAGGCGTCCAGAAACGGGTGGGGGCTTATCACAATTTTGGGTTCCGAAAGATGATGTGTGGTATAAATCGGCTGTCGTCCGTATATTTAGTTCGTTGCGGGTTCTGAATTTGTCAGGTTCGCACTTGATTCGCCGGCGAACATTCTTGGCGTGGCTATCACTTATTGATATGATATCGGGAGTTTTGCGTATGAACACTTTTCTTGCGTAGATTTTTCGAAGCACTGCACAAAGGGTAGGTCGACGGCAAAACCGCCACCGCTGTGGTATAACTCGGCTGTCGTCCGTATATTTAGTTCGTTGCGGGTTCTGAATTTGTCAGGTACGCACTTGATTTGCCGGCGAACACTCTCTACGTGGCTATCACTTATTGATATAATATCGGGAGTTTTGCGTATTAACACTTTTCTTGCGTAGATTTTCCGAAGCACTGAACAAAGGGTAGGTCAACGACAAAACCGCTGCCACCAGAATGTTACGGTTTAGGGGGACGGTGGTCCATATACCCACCCGAGTTGTTGGTTCGGGTGCTATATTTGTTGGTTCGTAGTCGCCGCCGTCTCCGTTCAGGGAACGGGAGGGGAAGAACAATAATTAGAGAATGATTGTCACTTTTATTTTAATTTGGAAATTGGGTGAAGTCGATGGGGAGTAGTTGAGGTGATGTTCTCGGGCAACGGGAGTTGAAGCTAAATGTTGGAGGTAAGAGCGTTGGGATACGAGTAAGGCTTTTGCGTGAGAAAATGAGCGAGGATCCAGGGTAGAGGGGAATCGAAATAGCAAGGTCAGGGCGATAACGAGTAATAACGGTGTAAGGCAAGATGAAAATAGGATGACAAGATATGGAGTGTGGGAATGGCAGGTAAAGACGAGCGTCGAGGAAGGTGGGAGAGACGTGAAGCGGGACGTCGGACGTAACATGGCCACCAAAAATTTTCAAATTGAAAAAAAAAATCATCGTAGATTGTTAGGGGGAGAATTTGATAATACTTCGACTAAATTTCAATGGTTTTTGAATTCAGATAACTTCCGACCGAGGTATCGTGAACACCGCAAATGGTTTTTTTTTCCAAGACGTTCTGGGGCAAGCTCTGTCACCGGCTTGTTTTGCAATATTTCTGCATGAAAAAATTACAGAATATTGTTTAAAGTATGCTTGATAATGTAAAAACAGTTTCAATCAATTTGCTCTTAATCCACACTTCCAAAAAAAATTCACAAATAAAGTGTATTAATCGATCAATTGGAAAATGAGTACGTAACCATCTACGAAGCCTAGGGGCAAATGAACTGTCGCCGCTGAGCAATATATACAGAGGCACATGGCCATTGGACGAGGAGCAACATCGACCTTTTACAAACTGTTGGCGCACATAGATATCTGGTGTCTCCATTAGTTACGAAAATCCACGATTTTAGCTAAGCTAAGAAGCCAGCGTCAAAATCTGTTAGTTGTAATTTATTATATATATATACCGGGACCATCTCTAGAAACTAAACAGGAACTGCGCATGCGCGAATTTAAATCCGCCGTCCGTGCAGTCTGGCCACCCCGAGACCCTGCTGTCAAACTCTGTTTCTGTCGGCGATGTAGTTCACATGCATTTTTGAGGTTAGAATCTCAAGTCATTGAGATAGTCACTCGGAAAGGCTTGGGAAGCATTTGTTATTGAAAATTGATTGTTCAAAGAACGGTCGGAATTTAATGCTGATGCTCTTTGAAAATTCGTCCTATTCGATTGAAACAAGAAATCTGTTCAAATGTTGGGTGCTTGGAAGAAACGAAGCAGGTAGGTGGGGACAATTTATTCAATCATTTTCATTACTTCATACATTAAGAATAACAATGAAATTTTTTTCTTTCAACAGAAAATACAGCCAAAATAATAGCATCTCTGCTGTTAGCTGATGTCTTCTCTTCCCATTCAATTCGTGACACATGCAGAGATCATCGGCCACTTTTGTTGGTTGGAAAAGGAAGTTGTAGATCTTACGGTTTCTTTCAATTTCAAATTTAATCTAAAGAAATCTAATCCGAAGAGTAAAACTCAGAAACATTCTGTGACACAAGTTAAAAATCAACATTTTCAAAATGTGCCTCAGTAATTAACTTTAAGGATAATCATGTTTTAGAGTAATATTCAGAACATTCATATGAAAATATTGACTTATCGGATTCAACATTGTACCCCTTGTTCCTTTGAAACAAATGAATATCTAATTTTCACTGAAGTTCATGAAAATATTTACTTAAACCTAAATCCAATACAATATCTTGTTCATAGTGCTCCGAACATCATCCAGTAACATGAATATCCGAAAGTAATCCCTCTGTCGCAGAAACCGTTATAAGGTTCTTTGTTTTTAACTTGTGCTACTAGATAACTTTTGCATTGCAGATTCCATTTCCAATCTTAGGATGAGATTTTTTGTTTCGAACAGTGTTAACATGGGATGCAGAATTAATTGTAATAAATGGAGATTCACAAACTCTCAGTTTCAATGAAGGACCATTGTAAGAGTATAAAATTGAATCTGGTTTCAAGCTTTCAATAAGTTACCGGATGACTCCCTGATAAAGATTCATCATAAAAAAGTTAGCCAGCAAGTAAGTCCTATTGTAGACAAAGTGATCATTTGTAACGTGTACTAGTAAGTGAATGCATTCCTTAGACCTTGCTGGGGTTGAACGAGGCTCAAGCACGGATGATAGCTGCAACTAGCTAGTCAGATGATACTGTCGATTAATATTGATTTTAAAGACATTTTCAACTGAAGTTATCCAACATTTTTAGATTGAGATTGGTTCAGTTTACACATCAAAATTCATCCTTGGAATCTGATTTAACACTTGAAACACTATTCATCTGAATTGAATACCAAGAGAGTGAAAAATAAAATATCAAAACTGCCGAAAATAAAATTTGAAAAATAATGCGGGCCAATAATACTGCTTGGATTACAATGGTGCACGGAATGATTGCTCTGTAAAATTAGTTAGCAGCAATTGTTGAATAACAAACTTATTACTATTGGCTCGATAGATCTAAAATGATGGAATATTCAAACACCATGATCTGTAGTGTGTCGTGCTCTTCAATTTTGCCACGACTGATGTTCATAAGGTGGCGATGACCAGAAGAAATTCCTTCGGATACCTGTTGTCTAATGGAACAACGGAACAACCAGGTTCGATGGTTGGAACGGTGGCACCAATCGAGAAACTAGGGTCCTAGCCACCAAAACGTTTTGACCATCAGGTAAGGTATGATTTTCATCCTATTATCCAAACTTGAAACTTCAAGTCTGTCAGAACAAACGAATTTTATCATTGAATACATGTGAAAATATTGTAATATGCAAATATCATAGTATCAGAAATTTACTTACACGCTTCAACGCCTGATAACTTTAGTCTCGCTTCGATGATGTGTGTTTCCCACCTGAAAATATTAAAAGATATTATCATCAGACAAGAGCTTCTAATTGTTTTGAATACCACTAATTTTCAATAAATTGCGACAGAAAAACGAATTGCTACTTTTTGTACTCCTAAGCTTTGTGTTTCAAGATACACTATTTCTTTTATTCCTTGTTACTGATTTTATTTTAATATTTCATGTTCATTGGCACTGATTACTGGCTTCCGGAGCACTGCACTGTAACAAATTTACTCTGGAGCAACCCTCTACTGGGTTTCAACAATCCATTTATTTTTAATTTTATGTAAATAAAGAATCTGTTTGAAATAAACAATATTTTTACTTACCTGCCTCAGTTTGTCTAGACTCCCACTCGTTGATGACGTTCCACATTTAATTTCAGTTTTCTTCTTTCAATAAATAACTGATCCAATTTCTGTAGCTTTTGATATTTGTTTCTCCATTGACGCCTTTATTGTGTCGATTAAATATCTGCTAATATCAACTACGGTATTGCTGAATGACACTTTTCTTAGAAAATTCACGATAAGTAGGAATAAATAACAACCTAACCTCAATACGCTACTTTACGCGCGAGATATTCAGAGCCTTGTCACATTTCGTGTACGTTGGTCGCCTTGGTTAGCTGACGAAAATTACTCCGCGGGGCAATTTCGCTGGCCAATGAAATTGAATCATTTGGCGCATGCGCAGTTCCTGTTTAGTTTCTAGAGATGGTCCCGGTATATATAAGCTCACGTAACCACATTTTATTTTAAACGCGAGTCCGTTTCAATATATATATATATATATATATATTGTCCAGTGTCAAAATCTTATATATATATAAATATATATAAAATATATAAAATATATATATATATATATATATATATAGATTTTTACACTGGACAATATATATATATAAATATTGAAACGGACTCGCGTTTAAAATAAAATGTGGTTACGTGAGCTTGTATATATATATATATAATAAACTACAACTAACAGATTTTGACACTGGACAATATATATATATATTGAAACGGACTCGCGTTTAAAATAAAATGTGGTTACGTGAGCTTAGTTAACGGAATCAATAAAAGGCGCTATGTAAAATATTTGGAGGAAATATACTTTAATGGCAATATGTGTTTCTCGTTTTAAGTCTGAAACAGGACTGTTTTCACAATAATAGCGGTTGACGCAGCAACCCTATTCATTTGATGACATAAGAAGGCTTAGTTTTCTTGCGTCACATGCCGACTACTAGATCATCAGAAAGGGGGGTAAAACGGGTGATTTTACCCTTTGTAACACTATATATGAGGTATTCCATCCCAAGTGTGTAAACCCGTGACCCTCACCCTCTCGGATTTTTTTCATTTTTTTTACATGATCGCATTGAGCCTAAGAGACACCCTTATATTTTTTTTAGATTTTTTCAAACATCCCTTATTTAAAAAAAAAAAAAATTAAAAAAAAACGCCATTTTTTTTTAAATCTGAAAAAATTCTCAAAAAACCGTGATAACATATAAAAATTTTTAAGCTATCACCCGTAGTGGGCAGATTTTTTTTGATGTGTTTTACAAGCTATTAACGTCCACAAAATTCCAAAAAATTCTCGAATAGCTCACCTTGAGCAGATATTGAATCATTTCGGTACTTAAAATGAATTTTATATTATCAATTATGAAATTTGTATTCATTTTGAGTACCGAAATAATTCAATATCTGCTCAAGGTTAGCTATTTGAGAATTTTTTTGGAATTTTTTGAAGGTTAATAGCTCGTAAGACGCATTAAAAAAAATCTGCCCACTATGGGTGATGGCTTGAAAATTTTTATATGTTAACACGGTTTTTCGAGAATTTTTTCAGATTTAAAAAAAATGGCGTTTTTTTTTTCGAAAAAACTTTTTTTTTCTTTGAAATAAGGGATGTTTGAAAAAATTTAAAAAAAATATGAAGGCGTCTTTTAGACTCAATGCGATCGTATAAAAAAAAATTTTTTAAATCCGAGAGGGTGAGGGTTACGGGCTTACACACTTGGAATGGAATACCTCATATATATTAGGGTGCTTCATTTGAAACGACATTTTTTTTTTTTCGCGGACACATCAAAATTTTGTTCCTTCTATCGAAAAAGAAATTCCCTGAAAATTTGAGCCCTTAATCTTACTTTTAAGAGGTTCCTCTCGATCGATGTAGATTTCCCATTTGAATAACATGTAATTCATGATTTTTTTAATTTAAATTAACATAGCTCCGTTTGATTTCATGGTATTTTAATGCGATTAGTCAGAATTTGTAGTATATTAGTGACTCTTTGAAAGTACCCACTAAAATTTTTTGTACTTGAACCCATCTCATCGGTGTCGGTCTCGAAAGCCCAATTTTCTTAAAAATTGTTATATTTTCGTACTTATCAACAAAACAGTTGAAGTTATAAAAAAATTGTCACAGAACAATTTGTAGGAAATTAAATTTTCTATAAAAATAGCCCTGTATGGATTTTCTGAGGTGCGTAGTCCAAAAGGTATAGACAGTTTAATATATTAAAATCCAAAAAAAAATATGAAATTTCATATGAAATACCAATGAGACGGGTTCAAGTACAAAAAAATTTTGGTGGGTACTTTCAAAGAGTCACTAATATACTACAAATTCTGACTAATCGCAATGAAATACCATGAAATCAAACGGAGCTATGTTAATTTAAATTTAAAAAATTATGAATTACATGTTATTCAAATGGGAAATCTACATCGATCGAGAGGAACCTCTTAAAATTAAGATTAAGGGCTCAAATTTTCAGGGAATTTCTTTTTCGATAGAAGGAACAAAATTTTGATGTGTCCGCGGAAAAAAAAAATTTTTCGTTTTAAATGAAGCACCCTAATATATATACATTTTGGGTCTCTGTAAATTTAGCGTCAACGTATTACATTTGACGTAGAATCACTCAGGCAGAACGCTTTTGTTTTTTATATCTTTTCAAGTCAAAATTTACACTTTATTTCGCATAGATCCTGCAATACCGAAAACGTGAGCGTCTCGGTCTGTTTGCCTATTTTATTTTTATGTCGGTATGAATGTGAGTATGAATGTTAAAAGTGGGCTTTATCGAAACAAACCCAGAACTGTAAAACAAATAAATAATTATTTCTACCTCCTCAAATTCACCCGAATTCAGAATTGTCTCATCCTAGCCACGCCTTACATTAACCAGTACGTTCGTAATCAAATAAAACCGTTACACTTTGTTATATATAAGTCGGCGCACGATATTCTGGACGCGCTTTCTCGCGTTATGTTTATAACATTGAAAGACATTTGGTTAATATTTAGTCTAAGCATATTGTTAGTATTTAGATTAGTCATAGACCCTTAGCCTATAAGTGGCGTAAGGGGAGGTGCGAGGCGAAAGACTCTGAGATGCAGAGCCTTTTATCGAACGTAGCCACAGCCCTAAAAGATGCTGTCTTGAGTGGCAGTTGCATTGGAACCGAGCTAGAGATCGGTGCAGAATCGTGAAATATATTGAGATTATTCTAGAGGCAGGGTGGATTCGTTGTCGCATCGTCCTGTACACGATAGTTAATTGATTAGTGAAATAGAAACGGACTATATTAGAGATAGAGACATTTGTTAGTGAATTAAGACTATTATTTGTGTTCTTATTATTAGTGATTAGATTAAGTGTAAACGTAGCTCCTGCAAGCGCAACAATGGACGCCCCTGGACCGCGCTCCCCGACATATATACAGGGTGATTCAGTACCCGGGAACCACCGGGCACTGACGGATTCCTTGTGAAAAAATAAGACTAAAATCTCTCTTGACAATTTTTTTATAAAGCAACGGTTTTTGAGTTAGAGCCGTTTGAAGTCCATCAATCACAGCGCAGATAGGGCCAAGCGCACGAGCCTAGCGTATAAAAAACCTATAAAAAATTGTCAAGAGAGATTTTAGTCTTATTTTTTCACAAGGAATCCGTCAGTGCCCGGTGGTTCCCGGGTACTGAATCACCCTGTATATGTATATCAGACTGTATCAAAAAAATTGACTATTTTTTTTTTTTTAATGGTATACTGAAAATATTGTTCAAGATGACGAAAAAGAAACACCATAAAAATTTCAGATTTTAATATTGATATTTAGATGTGCCTCATCGCGATTTTCTACTTTCCGTAAGAATAACATGGCAAAAACGGTTCTTGCTCCTTGCGATTTTTATAACTAGATAACGACGCGTGCGTACCGAAAATTCATGAACATGTTTTTGTAGGAAATTGAACGTTCTACAAAAAAGGTCTGTTGTCATTTTACGATAAATCTATTCTTTCAAAAGTTATTTGAGGTCAAACATCAACAAAGGACATATTACAGGGTACACGACCCTAGAAGAGTTGTGGACAGGTAGAAAGCCAAATGTGAGGTTCCTAAGAAGGTTTAGCGCACACGCTACAGTGTTGAAGAAAGGACCTGTTGTGGAAAAATTCGATGCGAAAGGAGAAGATGCAGTACTCGCGGGATACTCAACTGAAGAAAAGGCGTACAGATTTTGGAAACGAGGTACGAAGACAGTAATTAAGAGCCGTAATGTAAGATTCATTGAAGATCTACATTCAGAAGTCGAAGTAAATTCGGAATTTGCGGAGTTGCCGATACTTATGCAGGATGAGGGTGTGGAAGATCCTCAAAATGTGGAAGGTTCGAACGTGGAGTCAGAAGAAGAAGAAGGAGACGATTCCAGTACGAGCAAAGACCGGGACACTCTGGTAGACGAAGTAAGCAGCAGAGGACGAGGCAGACCGAAGATATTACGAACAGGAAAAACCAGGCAGACAGAAAAAGCAATATCAAGAGGCAAATATTGCTGAAAACACTCTCGAAGGTGATCCAGCAACGTTGGAAGAAGCTTCATCTAGACCGGATAAAACCCACTGGTTGCGAGCCATGGAAGAGGAATATAAATCACTGATGGATTGTGGGAGCTGGGACCTAGTTAATAGACCTGTGAAAAACAAAGTAATATCCTGCAGATGGGTTTTTCACATAAAGCGGCGTCAAAACGGTGAAATAGACAAATATAAGCAAGGTTAGTAGCAAGAGGCTGTGAGCAACGCTACGGTATCGATTACGAAGAGGTTTATGCTCCGGTCGCAAGGATGGAAACCATTAAAACTCTGTTCTCTCTCTGCGCAGAGGAAAAGCTTCATCTATACCAAATGGATGTTGTGACAGCATACGTGCAGGGCGATTTAACAATGGAGATTTTCATGGAGCAGCCAAAGATGTTCGTTAACGGAGAAGAAAGTGAAAAGGTCTGCAGATTATACAGACCTTTGTACGGACTCAAACAGGCTGGGCGTGAGTGGCACCGAAAGCTACGCGAAGAACTGAATAAAATTGGATTAATACAAACAGGTGTCGAACCATGTGTTCTTGTAGGAAAAGTAATGCAAACTATATTAATAATTGTAGTGTATGTGGATGATCTGTTGATTGCCTCGAAATCATTGGACGCTTTAAACAAAACTAAGCAGGAACTGAGTGAGGTATTTGAAATGAAAGACTTGGGACCTGCTGGTGAAATACTTGGGGTGAACGTCAAACATCAAGGTACGACAGGAGAAATAAAAATCTCACAAGAGAGATACGCGAAGGAACTAATTGAAAAGTTTGGGATGTCTATGAGTAATCCAGTATCCTCACCTATGGACGTGAACTTGAAGGTGTCTAAGCTTATGGAGCCATCAACAATAGGAGAGATAGAGAATATGACAAACGTACCCTATCGAGAACTGATCGGGAACTTGATACATCTGGCAAATGCTACAAGGCCAGATTTGGCATACGCTGCAAGTGTTCTGAGTCAATTCACCAACAATCCGGGCGAATGACATTGGAAAGCAGCAAAATACGTCCTTCGATATCTGAGGAAAACTACAAATTACTCGATTTCTTACAAAGAGACAGGGAATCAATTACACGCATACGTGGATTCAGATTGGGCAAGCGACACAGACTGTGAGAGATCGTGCTCAGGAAATGTGGTGATGCTAGCGGGTGGTCCAGTAAGCTGTGCGTCTAAGAAACAGATGTCAGTGGCACTCCCGACTATGGAAGCAGAGTATATGGCCATGTCAGATGTTGCTAAAGAAGTCATATACACAAGAAGACTTTTGAAGTGTATGGATTTTGAAAAATATGCAAACGGGCCAACCAAAGTGTATTGTGATAACCAAAGCGCAATATTACTGAGCCAGGAGAGCAAATTCCATAAACGAAGCAAGCACATAGATATCAGATACCATTTCTCCAGGGAGGCGCAGCAAAGAAAAGAAATCATAGTGGATCACGTTGCATCCAATAAATACTTGGCAGACATTCTAACTAAACCTTTAGTGAGTGAAAAATATCTGAATTGTGTTAGTATGTTGGGACTGAATAACTAATTATAGTAATATATTACAAATACGCTTATATATAGAGTATATAAATTATATATCCATATATATTATATATATTGTTGTAGATTTCGTGGCCTTTGTTTTGTAGAAATGAATGTCTTCGTCGATAGACGCCAATTACAATTTATTTTAAAAAAGTTTCCGACGTTTCGGTTGGGCTCCCCGCCAACCATCTTCAGGGCTTTTTTAAGAAAAAACAATTTACAAATTTAATGTTGTCCCCAATATATGTTGTGTCACTCCGGCCACGTGCACTTTATATTTATATACGTTATGTTTTGTTGGGCGCCAATTGCTTTCTAGCAATGTTATCTAAGGAACGAAGCGGAAATGTGAAACGGAGAGCAATGAGTTCCTTCTCAGGACGTTTGGACTTTACCATGGGCAGTGAATCATCTTGGTATAAGAAAATGAGCGTAGGCAGTAAATTGGGTAGACAAGGCGAACAATTTTATATATAGAAATTTGTCAATTTTTCGTTTATTCAGGAAATGAGAACGTATGTGCGGTAGGAGTATAGGTGTTGGGTGTCTAGGAATTAGGACGATATTAAGTGTATTTGGGTTGGATGGGTACTTATGGTTAAGTCTGTTATCAAATAATTCGGCAAAATAAGTCGGACAATTAATATCTATATATTATCATTCGATGAGGTAAAAGGAATTATTGATAGTGAACTCTCAGTAAATGAATAATAAAATGGCAATACATCCACTATTGGGATGCTATATGATAATTTCGCGTTCGGCTTTGTCCCTCTTAATTTTGCAAGGGCTTACTGACGATACGAGATTTTATATTTAACGGGAGAACAAGGTTACACTAGTTACGTAACATTCACAATAGTGTGAAATACGGAAGGTTGTATATTTGAATTGACTGGGCGAATTGCAGGAAGCTGAAGAATAAATTTAAATACTAAGATCTGCTCTTTATTTGCAAAAATCAAGACAGTTTAGCGAGCAAGAAAAACCGAAATCAATCCGCGGACACCACTGTTGATTTAACTCGTAACGTCAAAAGGTCCGACAGGCAGAGAGACCGAAGTACACTCCGCGATGCTTTCCCAGTGAGAAGAGTTATGTAATTCAAATCCAAAAACGTTATAAGCAAATTCAAATAGTTTTGACAGGCAGAAGGACCGAAGTACAATCCGCGATGCGCCACCGTTGAATGATCTCGTAATATCGAAAGGTCGGACATGCAGAAGGACCGAAGTACAATCCGCGATGCGTCGCCAACGAGAAGAGTTAACAAAATGATTTCAATAGCAAGGATTCTACGTTAACTCTCGACCACAAGCCGGAGACAGGCAGAAAGACCAAAGTATGATCCGCGATGCTGGGATTTGTAGCTCCGAGTATCAAATGCAGAAAGTTAATAAAATATTGGGTTTTGCCAGGCAGAAAGACCGAAGTACGATCCTCGATGCGCCACCTCAATAGAATGAGCAGATCTGATTCGCTGCTTTTATCGATTAATTTAGCTCTATTTATTCATGATTTTGTGTTGTTTTGTTTATGCGTAGTGCGTGTGTGCGTGCGTGTGCGTGCGTGTGTGTGTGTGTGTGTGTGTGTGTGTGTGTGTGTGTGTGTGTGTGTGTGCGTGTGTGTGTGTTTTTTTTTCCCTTAGGGGGGGGAATCCTTTTTACGGATTCTAGGCGTAGTTGTTTGGCCTGGATATGTGGCGACTCGACGCTAACGCCCCTACCCACTAAACCCTAAACCCCTTTCCTCTTTCCTCTGATCCCTCATGGAAACCGCCGTTAGGCATTACTTCGTGAGGGGAGGATATAGCGACTGCTCTTCCTTCTGGTAACTAAGGTATTATTTTACCTTTCTTCTAGTTGTTGTCATTCGCTCTTTTTCTTTCGATGGAACGCAAGTCTATAAGGACTTCTGTTGCAAACGTGTTTGCGGCGTTCCAGGCAGCCTCTGATGACAGCATTGCTTCTACTATTGTCTCTGGTTGGATTTTCTTCTTCAGGATTATCTCCAGCTCATCTCGCTGTGGGTAAAATCGTGGGCACTCAAAGAAAACGTGCTCCGCGTCTTCATTGATTCCTGGGCAGGACGGGCACTCCGGTGAATCATCATGCTTGAAGCGGTGAAGATACGTCCGAAAACATCCATGTCCTGACAACATCTGCGTCAGATAGTAATTGACCTCGCCATGACTCCGGTTTAGCCAAACGTCGATCTTCGGTATGAGACGGTGTGTCCATCTTCCTGTTGTCGCGGCGTCCCACTGCGATTGCCATCGTGCGATGCTGTTCTGCCGTTCTTCAGCTCTGAGTTCCTCTGCACTTACTGTGGTTGACCTCTTTCGTTGGTAAAGGTTCTGTCTTTCCTCAGCTAGAACTCTGAGCGGCAAAGTTCCGGAAATGACATACACTGCTACTTCTGATATCGTGCGGAATGCACTGGCTAGTCTTACAGCGCTCAGTCGATATACTGGTCCAGCTTTTCTCCATGATTCTTGCAACTTCAGCGCGTCTGCCCAAATGGATATTCCATATGTGAGCACCGCTGTGACAACTGATGATAGTAGTAGTCTCCTGCTCTGCTTTGGGCCTCCGACGTTCGGCATCAGTCGTGCGAGACTAGCCCTCACTACTGACGCTTTGGCACTAACGTGTTCCACTTGCTGTTTAAAGTTGAGACGGGCATCAAGCATCACTCCCAAATATCGGATATAAGGTTGTGATATGATTTCTTGTTCGCCGACTTTCAGCTTGATGGTCTCTAACAATTTTCTGCTGGATATGAGCACTGCCTCAGTTTTGTGTGTAGCCAGATGCAGGTTTACCGTATTCATCCACCGATGGACTCGCTCGAAGGTGATGTCGAACATGTTGTTAATCTCGTCAAGGTGTTTAGCGACGATTACTACGGCTACGTCGTCTGCATACGCTACGAGTTTTACACTTCTTGGCAATTTCAATCTCAATAGGCCATCGTACATGATATTCCACAGCAGTGGACCAAGTACAGAGCCCTGGGGTACACCTCCGGTAATATCGTACTCTTTTGGACCATTCTTCGTGTCGTATTTAAGAACTCTATCGGTGAAATAGCTGGCCACTATTCTACGCAGGTATTCTGGAACGTTTTTCTCTCGAAGAGCTTGCATGATGCAGTTCCAGTTGGCGGAATTGAAGGCGTTTTTAATGTCTAATGCCGCCACCAGGCAATACTTCTTTGTGCCACCCTTCCATCTGGTTCCTGTGATCGCCTCTTTAGCCGTGTTAACAACCAGATTGATCGCGTCCAGGGTTGATCGTCCTTTCCGGAATCCATACTGGTTGTCTGCCAGGAGTGGGTCGACTACTGCATTTATTCGTTGATGAATTATACGCTCAAATATCTTACCCGCCGTATCTAGCATGCAAAGTGGTCGGTAAGATGACGGTTCTTCTGGTGGTTTCTTCCCTTTAGGTAACAGTACCAATCGTTGCTGTTTCCACTTACGAGGAAAAGTTCCCTTCTTGAGGCATGCATTATAAGCGTCTAGGAATAATGTTGGAGCTGCCTTTATGATGGTTTTCAAGGCTAAATTAGGGATTCCGTCCAATCCCGGTGCTTTATTATTCCCTACACGGTTACAAGCCTCCAGCAGTTCTTCTTCAGTGACAGGTGGGATGTCGTCCAATTCGCCTGGCGCCAACTGGTAATCGAGGTTGCGTTGCTGTGGAAACAGTGCAGTGACGATTTTCTGAAGAAGTTGAGGACACGTTGGTGATGGCATTTGTTGTTTTTTCAGGTGGGTCATAACCACCTTATAAGGCCTAACCCACACGTCTTTATCCACCTCGTGTATAAGCTCTTTCCAGCATCTTCTTTTTCTTTCTTTGATGGCTTTATTCAGTTCACGGCGCGCCTTTTTGTACTCTGCGATCAGCTCCACTGAGTTGGACCGTTGATAGCCGCGCTGAGAGATTCTTCTTTTCTTATGACATTCTTTACGGAGGACGCTGATGTGGTCGTTCCACCAATGCACCGAAGGTCTCGAATTTATGCCACGTTTACGAGGTATACTGGCATCACAAGCATGTGTTACTCTCCTAATCAGGTCCTTAGTCTGTTCTTCTGCACATCCAGTGTTGATCGGATCACCATCGAGGGCTATTAGTAATGCTTCTGGGTCAAAAGATTTTACCTTCCAACCAACGATGTTAGACTGCTTGACTGGTCTCTTGGGGTTCTGGTCGCTTGATATTTCCCAGAATATCGCATGATGGTCGCTGGCAGTGTAGATGTCCAACACTTTCCAGTTGCAGTCGCCTCTAGCAAGGCTATTACTGACAAAAGTGAGGTCTACAATTGAGCTTGCGTCACCTTTGGTGTAGGTCGGCGTATCACCACTGTTGAGCAAAACTACATCTAGTGTAGTAAAGGCCTCCAGTAGTGCTTTCCCTCGTGCGTTTGTATGTTTGCTGCCCCAGTCAACTGCCCAGGAGTTGAAGTCTCCGGCTATCGCTACTGGATGGTATTGCTTCGCATCTTCGGTTAGTTGATCCAGGAAATCAGTGAAGTCAACAATGGAGAGGCTAGGTGGTGCGTAGCAGCTATAGAAGCGGATGCCTTCTACTGATACTGCTACAAAGCCGGCATTGCTGTTGTCGACTGCATTTTGGAGAGAAAGCTTGCCACATGACCAGATGATAGCTTTGGATGTGCTGTTAGATTCCCAAGGTTGGGTACTCAGGTGTTTATATGGCTCTGCTATCAGTACCAAGTCCAGCTCTAATTCTCGCACGGATTGCATGAGCAGGTCATGCGCTGCCTCACAATGGTTGAGATTGAGCTGCAATATCCTCATGCTTGTTTGTTCGTCAACTTCTGGAGCGCCTCCTGAAATACCGGGCATCTGTAGGAGCCGGCATGGTAAGCCACGTCCTTTGCTCCTTGCTGCTCAGCACATATTGCACACTTGGCAGAATTTTTACAGTCCGCGATACGGTGCCCTTCTTGTCCACATCTGATGCAGAGTTTAGATCGGTCTACTTGGCTTTTACATTGGGGCCCAACATGTCCAAAGTGCCAGCATTTAAAGCATTGGATAGGTCTCGTCGTCTCTTTGATTCGGCAGTTAACCCACCCGACATGAATCTTGCCGGTTCCTTCCACTAATTTTCGCGCGATGGTCATAAGTAAAGTGACTGCGGCCGTCTGCGTACCTCTGAGAGCCTTACGGATTTTTATTCCTTCTAGAGGTATGTCATGATCTTTTCCAACTTCCTCTTTCAGGGCGGCCTGGATCTCTTCCTTCGTCGTGTCTTCGTCGATGTCTCGAATCTCAATGGTCTCCTGTGGACCTTTACAGACTACCTTAGCATCGTCTTGAAGAATTCCTGTGATGGTCCTCTGCAAGGCTTGGCCTTTGTCAGCACTTTTCCTTGACAACGTGATCAGCATATCTCCGGTCATCGTCCTGCGGATCTTCTCGACGGTATTGCGAACCTGGTTTGCTGGGACATCACGCTTTATGCGGCGCAATATCTCGGCATACTTCTCTTTTTCGGCCGGGCGGATTATCAGCGCGTCAGGTCTGATCCATTTGCGTGATTTTTTCCGCTTAGGTTCCGGTCGTGGCTCCTTCGGCAATTGCTTTGAGAGGTGATCCTGCTCCTGCCTTCTCTTCTTCGATTCTACTTTTTGCCACGCATCGACCTCCTTATTTTTGGCACTCCGTGCCGCCACTTCTTTCGGAGGACTTGGTTTTGTGTCCTTTCTCTTCGTTACTTGGTTGACCGTTGGGTCGGGAGAGTTACGGTCTTTCCTCTTCCCAGACCTGCCACCAGTGTCGCTTCTGTCTTCTGTTACAGATTCACTATCGCCTTCGGCACCGGTGTCCATCTCTTCGACGGTGTCTGCGGCAGGTTGTCTGCTCTTATTCGGTGTGACATTGGGAGTTTGCCGTTGTTGTGCCTGCCATCCGTCATCAAGTGCTCTGAACCTTTGTAGGGCGTTAACTACGCCGGTTGTCTTCGTCTTGATCTCTTTGTGAATGTTGACTTTAGACTTAACAAAGTCATGCAGCTCGCTAGTAAGCTTATCAAGGCGTTCCAGCGCTTGTGCCCTCTTCATCTCAGCGCTTGCTACGATAGCTGCTTGCTGGGCGTGAGCCCCGTTTTGACTCTTGTTTGTTTCCGTATTTTTACTCATACTTTTTAATTTACCAGCGCATCGTACGGAGTGGAGCGGGTTGTCATAACTAGGAACGGGTGTACCCTCGGAGATAGTACTCCTACCCCAGTTCCCTGAGGCCCAGCCGACACTTAGCCAGTCCCGGTATACACGGACAGACTAGACTCGCTCGGGGCGGTGAAGATTCCGATCTCTAACACTCACTGCGTACTTCCTGATCAAGGCCCGAAGTGACTGGCTCCTGATCCATTGCTGCAACTTACACCTCGGCAGAGCAAGCTCACATCAGCCGTGGCCTGCATCGTCGGAAACTACGATACAGGTTCCGGACACTCCCAGTGAGTTACAGCAGGGACCGATCGTCTTGTTAGGTCAGTTAGTGTGACCAACCCATTAAAGGGGAGTTTTGTCCACGAGAGCGTATTTTGTTTGGTTATTTTGCTTGACTCCTACCCGCTGTACCTCATCAACTATGAGATTAAGTGTCATCCAAGGACAGCGAGCGTTCTCCCATCCGCTCGGGGAGACGCGCCCGGTAGCAGTATCTCTTCTGCCCCGAGTGTGTGTGTGTGTGTGTGTGCATGTGTGTGCGTGTGCGTGTGCGTGTGCGTGTGTGTGTGTGTGTGGGTGTGTGTGTGTGTGGGTGGGTGTGGGTGTGTGTGTCGCAAAACCTTTCACCATCGACTCTTACTTTCAAACTCTCGCCATGATCAAAATCGACATGAAACTCAAGTTTATTATACGCTCATTACAAAAACTCACAAATCATTTTAATCTAGATTGTAACAATTCAACAGAGGACCCGACATCACCCCCTACGACGTTCATATTACATGCAACTCTAATCGGAACAACCACCGCCGAACCGGAGTGCGAGGTATCAAAACCCGCAAACGACACTGCCACCATACAACAACTTATGGACCAGAACCGTCGATGAATGGAATACATCTCCAGACTTCAAACGAATCAAACATCTACACCCGACAGAAATTAATATTTCTGAATTAACTTTTCACCCTATACTGTAATCATGTTCTAGCAGATTGTTTTTACCGCTTAATAACTTTTAGCCCGTGTGAAAAATTATCATGTTCTAGCGGATTGTTTTTTACCGCTTAATAACTTGTAGCCCGTGTAAAAAATTATTAAAATCTATATAGTGTTACAATAATTCTTCATTTCGATGTGCAATATAGACATATACTGCTTGGTATTATCAAATCCAAACTATCCTTACACAATCCACAATTCTGCAGTTGATTTGGCCAACTTGATGCATCTTCAGCGCTGCTATAAGTCGAATGACGTATAAATGCCAATCCATCCTCTACCAGTATATCATAAGCATCCGCACATCCTGGACACAACAGCTGTTCATCAGTCTTGTACCCAGCAGTCACCAGGCAAACTCTCTTCATTCGTTTCGTAAGCGCACCAATTTCTACCGACCTTACAAGCACATGTCGGCTGCATCGCTCATCCTCGGCCTCATAATCGCTCGTATTTTGTTCCACCATGATTACGTATCTGGCAGTATTTTTTGTGCAACGACGTTCTTATACCGTTCTATAGCAAATTCGCTTAACCCTCGCCATTCCAAAGGTCACCCATGTCAATACATTGTCATGCAGTCAGCAATTATACAACGATTGTGCTACCGCTAAAAGGCTTTCCCCCCCACTCCTCACCACAATATAAAATGCCGCACTGCTATCTCGCATCCTCACAATGTATTACTACAAGTTCGTCGCCTATCAGTTCTACGCTTGCGATATATATCAAGGTGATAATCGATTCTTTCATCCACCAATTTTTCTGAACGTGTGCCATCAGTGCTATAAGCAAGTCATACGTGAACAATCAATCAGACCGCGATCCCTAGGAACTGCATAATTCAAATCATCGTGCGACAACTTGATTGATTTTCCTCAATATTGCCACAAGTGTCACATTTCCCTGCTCACGCAATCTGACGAGCCGGCTCGTTGCGAACCACGCATCCCATTACAATCATCGGTGATATTCAGATTCGGAGACATCGAGTGGGAACCAATATACTTTTTTCACCAGGATCTCTCCCTAGTCGATAAATATATCTACGTTAGAGCTGCTAATGAGAACTATAGCATAATTGCTAATACTTTGCGCGAAGAGTAGCTGCGAGTTGAATCATATATTGTATCACGAGTGCTGTTCATATAATTTTCGCAACATTTTTTTGGAGGCAAAATGGCGAACCGGTTCTACAAGTTTCATGCCACAATTGATAAATTAGACATTGCATACCAGCGACTGACCACGGACTCCAACGAAGATCTCGCCTCGCAGTGGAACACTATTAGTTTGAAACTTCTAAAAACCCTGAATGACTTGTACAGAGATCGAACCACTAGTTTTGTAGATAAACGAAAGATTCAGACTCTCATTGTTAAATTGACGTCTCAACGTGCTGTGTTAAGCCCTTCAATTCGAGGCGGCTCGCACGACGTTCCGGCCATTCAATGGGATGATTTGGAATCTGCGTTCGAGAACCGTTTGATCACCGGGGTAATCACCAACTTCCGAATCAGCGATCTAAAACTATTCCTCACAGCTGCATGCACCGTTATTTTCGAGAAACTCAACACATTGCTTCACCATCTGAAAGTCAACACCACGCTATCTGCAACTTTCGTCCTAGATGTGAAATCCGAAACAAAATTCTTCCATACGAAGAATGCCACTCTTCAAACAACCTCGAATCTGACGGAATGGTACGAAGAGTATGTTGCATCACCTCTACTGGCTCAAATCGAAGAATTTCAGGAGCGCGATAGTGGCTGGGCCTTGATCAGTATAGATAATTTATTAGTTAACATTAACAAGTATGAGACGTTGGTAGGTTCGATGTGGATAGACTTGCCGAGCGACATTAAGGTTAAAAAAGCCGTGGTTGATGTTCAAAATGCCGATAACGCTTGTTTTGCTTGGGCTTGCGTATCTGCTCAACATCCTGCTGCAAAAAATGCCAATTGAGTAACTTCCTACCCCCATTACAATCAAGTATTCAATTTCACTGGCATCAAATTTCTCACAAAATTAAACGATATTCCGAAATTCAAAAAACTTGACAATATTTCTGTGAATGTACATATTTTGGAGAAACGGGGCAAGCAGCATCACGTCTTACCACTACTGATCAGTCGACATGAAAATCCACATATCGAACACATCAACTCGCTCATGCTGCACGATGAAAACCTTGATGACGAATTCTCCCATGAAAGAACACACTTCTGTTTGATTAAAAATTTATCGCGACTAGTCAATCGTCAATTGAATGCACGTACGCATGCAATCCATGTTTGTAATCGATGTTTACATTTTTTCTACTCCGAAGAAAAATTGCTCGCGCACAGGCTTGATTGCTGTCCTGATAAACCTTGTAAACTCACGCTTCTAGATCAGTCCAAAAAGTGGTTAAAGTTTGAGAATTATTCGAACAAAATGCAAGTACCATACATAGTTTACGCAGATTTTGAGTGTTTGTTGGAGAATTCGTCACAGTCCTTTGAATCATCGCATACGAAGATATGTCAGAAACATGTACCTTGCAGCGTAGGTTATTATTTTAAATGTAGTCACGATGAGTTGCTATCATACTACAATTCCTATCGAGGTGTCGATTGCCAGACATGGTTAGCCCATCAATTACACGGAATCGCAGTCAGGGTAGCCGAATACTTTAATCAAAAGAAACCGATGTATCAATTGTAGAATCAGTAACAGACTGAATTCGAAAACGCTGAAGTTTGTCACATTTGCGTACTAAAATTTGTGCATCTAAATGATCGTGTGAAGGATCATTGCCATGTTACAGAACTATATCGCGAGCCTGCACATTCAAATTGTAATCTGAATTACAAACTCAATCCCACCGTACCCGTTGTATTCCACAACCTGAGTGGTTACGATGCACACTTCATAATCGGTGAATTGGCTAATATTGAATCATCCTCGCTCAGTGTTCTACCAATTACCAAAGAAGAGTACATAGCATTCACCCAGACGTTTCACAGCCTCGCCGTAATACTTCAATTCATCGATTCTTATTGACATATGAGTTCGAGTTGAACTAAGTTCTTACCTGCTACACGATGATTTAACGAATTTAAAATGTCAATTCCCCAACGCCACAGATTCGCAATTCAATCTTCTAACCCGCAAAGGGATATTACCGTACGATTACGTGACCGAAGCCGACCGACTGAACGAACGCTCATTACCCTCGAAAGAATCATTTTATAACGTATTGAACGACCAGCATGTTAAAGACGAAGACTATGCTCACGCACAGAACGTTTGGCACAGTTTTAATACCACAACATTGGGCGAGTATAGTGATTTGTATCTGAAAGTCGACGTAATGCTCCTCGCATACGTCTTTCAAAATTTCCGCGATAATTGCCTCAGAATATATAAGCTCGATCCGGCACACTACTGTACCTTACCCGGTTTTACGCGGGATTGCATGCTTTTCCACACGAAAATTCAGCTGGAATTGCTCACGGATATTGATATGCTGCTGTTCGTTGAAGGAGGCTTGCGTGGAGGATTAAGTCAATGCTCGAATCGACACAGTATAGCGAATAATAAATATCTGACAGATTACAATCCACAGTTGGAGACCAAATCATTGCTCTACTTAGACGTAAATAATTTGGATGGTTGGGCGATGTCTCAGTACCTGCCTTGTAGAAATTTTGAATGGGTGCATCGAGTACATGATTTTGACTTCATGCGCGTTAGCGAAGAGTCTGATGATGGACACAAATTGGAGGTAGATTTAAAATACCCCGCCAATGTTCACATATTACATTAAGATTTACCCTTTTGTCCAAATCATCAAAAACACCCCGGTGGAAAAACTCCGAAACTTTTAGCTACGTTGCAGAACAAGACACGCTATGTTATACATCATCGTAATTTGCAACAGTGTGTGAAGAATGGTTTGATATTGCGTAAAATTCATAGAATATTGAAATTCAAACAATCAGCATAGTTGAAGAGTTATATTGATTTGAATACGGCGTTGAGAGCCAAAAGTGTCATCAAATTCGAACAGAATCTATGCGAACTGATGAACAACGCGGTATTCGGTAAAACGATGGAAAATGTTCGTAAATATTCCGACGTCAAGTTAGCGCAAAAATGGCATGGACGTTGCGGAATCGAAGCACTGATATCGCGACCGAATTTCCACAGTTGGAGTATATTCAGTGAAAATCTCGTTGCAATACAGTTGAACAGGCTCGAAGTGATATTTAACAAGCCAATTTACGCCGGAATGGCTATTCTAGATTTATCCAAAATTTGTGTCTACGACTTTCACTATTCTTTTATGTTACCAAAGTTGAAATCAAATTGTAAGTTAATGTATACCGATACGGATAGTCTTGATTATGAAATAAAATCTTATGATGTTTATGAATTTATTCTCGACAATATTGACCGATTCGACACCAGCGATTATCCTGCTGATAATATTTATAAAATTTTCCAGGTCAACAAAAAAGTTGCAGGACTAATGAAGGATGAGAAAAATGGCGAGATAAGGACTGAATTTGTTAGATTGCGATCCAAAATGTATGCGACGCGAATGGATGATAATAAGATCGTGAAGAGAGCAAAAGGTGTGAAAAATAATGTATTGAATAATCAAATAATTTTCGAAAATTATCTCGACTGCCTTAACCAGCATGAGAATATTTCAAAAACGCAGCGAACGATTCGCTCGAATCTGCATAAAGTGTATTCAATTCGACAATTGATACTTGCCTTAAGCCATCATGATGATAAGCGATATTTAATACCTGGTAGTACAGACACGTTACTTGGGGACATGTAAAAATTACACCATCTGTCTAGAAAATAATATTTATTTAACAAAAAATATAAAACGGTGTGAATAAAACGACTACAATGCATTGTCTTTATTTATCCAAGAATAATGTGATTTATCCAGACCCAACCACTTCACGAACACCTTATCACCTTTCCTCTTCAAAACTTTCTCCACTAAATATATGCCGGGATATTTCACGGAATGCAGTTCTTGTTCATAGAAACCCCTTCGGATTGGGTTTGACTGCTGATCTATCAGAAGATAAGTTCGCGGATTTGTGTTTTGTACTTTTTGAATCTTGAAAATTTCGGTCGACCAATTTGGTGTGTGAACTTTCGCGAATATCGTCTTGTACTTGCTGACTTTTCCGAAATCTCCGACTTGATATTTTGCCGGCTTAACTTGTTTAACGTTGCTGTAGACTGTTGCGAGTAACTGGTTTGCATTTTTACGATTCACTTTTATCGGCGCCATACCCGTGGTACGATGTTTGCTCTTATTGTATTTCGTCACCCACTGTTGTAGATCACCAATCCATTTGTATGATCCATTCAGACTGAATGATCGCCACATTTTATCCTTGAGTGTGCGATTCCAACGTTCTATGACCAATGCCTTCATGGCGCTGTAGGTTGAGTAATGGTTGATGTTGTGCTTTTTCATTACCTTTTTAAATTCGGCATTGAAAAATTCTTTACCGTCGTCCAACTGAAGATTCTTAGGTGATCGACTGCTTCGAAGAACTTCTTTAAATGCGTCGACAACCGATTAAGCACTCTTATTTTTCAATGCCACAGCCCACGCTAATTTAGATAACACGTCGATGACCGTCAGAATGTAATTGAAATTTTTATTTATTTTGGCATACTGCCGCATTTCAACCAAATCCGCTTGCCACAAGTCATCAAAGCCTTTCACGATCACTCGTCGGCGCTTAAAGTTACGATGAGCCGGTGCATGTAGCTCTCTAACCAGCTGTATTTTCTCCCCGCTCAATCTTCAAACAATAATATTAGCTTCGCGTAATTCCTCCACTATTGAGATAATCTCATTCGTATGGGCCGTGTTACCGGCAGCTTCGGAACGACTCAATAACCACAACCTGTCCACCAACTCGTTTGGATCATCCCAATATGTATACTCTAATCGAGAATTCTTTCGTACGATATGTTTACTGGTGTTGAGACCCTCACCAAGTGCCGAGCGACTCGGAAATAGCTTGCGTATAATGTTTCGATATTTGTAGGATTTATTCCCGCATACTTGGCCAGTTTTTAGATAACCTCTTTTGTGGGCATTTGTAGAATCTATGATGTCGCGATATTTACGAAGATCATCATCCGTGTAAATATCTTCATCGGGTATTTTCTTAAACATGAGTTCCAATATACCTGGAGTTGTTTTGAATCGCATGTTTTTAACGTAAAAATGATCCAGCTCAAATTCAATCGGTGAGTCATCAATCATGAAACCAGCAACCCCATCATTGTTCACAAATCTAATTCCGTAAACTGAATCCATTGCATTTACCGTATCGCGAATTGAATTCATTATATAATTCTTGGCCAAAGTGCCAAAGTTTTCCTCGAACGCGCGTTCCATGTGCATTGAAGTATCAGGGTCAGCCATCTGCTCCATCAACGCCGACCGCGGCGATTCCGTATGAGATTCGTTGACCGGCGTCGTGTAAACCGTTTCACGCAAGACGGGAATAGTTCGCTCAATCGTAACGTCGCGTCATTTTCAATATCACTGCTTTCGCGTGTATTAGGTGTAGATTTCTCCAGGCCCCCTCTGCGTTGAAACACTTTCCTAACAAGCGATTGACTCGGTTTCCGTATGTGATATTCGGAGTTTGGGGTCTGTTTGTAATAGTCCCAAGCCATACTATTATCCAATTCATCATCATCATTTTCAGCATACACTTCAGGCTTTGTAGCATCCGCTTTCAACTCAGATGCCTTTGCTATGGCAGTCAGCGGCTCAACAATCGGTTTAAAAGTTCTCTCCATCGCTTAGCTGTCGGCTATGCGATCGGTTTTCAATGCTTGATATTTCTTCTTCACCGCATCGCTTGCTTCCACTATCTTGCGCTTCAAATCGGACTCAGATTTCGATGTCTTCAGCATATTTAAAGATGTCATAGGTGCACATTCAGACGTAACACTGTAACCTCAGGTGGGTTACATCACGTTTTTATGATAAATTCATCGAACCTTCTGCGATATCGGCCTGAATTCATAAGACTATCTTTATCAATCGTAAGGAATCCATACTTCGAACGCCAGCAGATGGAGCATAATTTTTCGAATTCAACATACTTTATATCGGTATTAACATGATCATCGAAGACATGTCGCACGTTCTTGCATCTTGTTTGAAAAGGATTATGAAGTTTGCGTTGTCACGAATCAGATGTTTGGGGATTCTTGTGTATGTTTGACACAGATAGAAACAATTAACAAATTTATGGCGACCTATGCAGAAATATTCCCTAACCACGTCCTGCTTATCACAGGCCATATCATCGAAAATAAAAATTGTGTTCGGCTTGGATTGTTCCACCGGAATTACATCACAATTGTTGGAATAGGTAAGATAGGACACATCCGGTACACGATTCAACACCTCGCGTAAATATTCATATTTTGGCTGTGCCAAAGACTTGGAATATATGTATACTAGACTGTACCAAAAAAATTGACTATTTTTTTTTTTTAATGGTATACTGAAAGTATTGTTCAAGATGACGAAAAAGAAATACCGTAAAAATTTCAGATTTTAATATTGATATTTAGATGTGCCTAATCGCGATTTTCTACTTTCCGTAAGAATAACATGGCAAAAATGGTTCTTGCTCCTTGCGATTTTTATAACTAGATAACGACGCGTCGTACAGAAAATTCATAAACATGTTGTTGTAGAAAATTGAACGTTCTACGAAAAAGGTCTCTAGTCATTTTACGATAAATCTATTCTTTCAAAAGTTATTTCAGGTCAAACATCAACAAAGGACCTATATATATGTAATATATATATATATATATATATATATATATATATATATATATATTAGGGTGGTCGTTATTTGGGGTCAAAATTAATTTTGCCTCTTCCGCCCCCCAAATCGGTTCGAAATACGTAAAAAACAACGCTGTAATTTTTTAAGATTTTTAAAAGAACGCTTGACCCTTGACCACAGGGGTTAAAGTTTTCCATTTAAAATACATGGGGGTTTCCTGCGTTTGCAGTCACTATTTTACTGTGGGCCTCAATATGCTTGTAAAATCCTGAAATTTTCAGCAATTAGTTTACAAGCATGTTGCTACATAGAAAAAATTTCTCAAACCCCTACCCTCAAAATGTTGTATAATATTACCATAATAATAATAATAAAAATTAAAAAAAAAAAAATTTTTTTTTATTAATTTGTTTCCTCGTTTTTTTTATACATGGTTTAGAATAAAATAATTTTCTACACGAGTTACAAATTCTACAATAAAAAAAAATTCTTTTTTTTTTTAATTTTTATTATTATTATTATGGTAATATTATACAACATTTTGAGGGTAGGGGTTTGAGAAATTTTTTCTATGTAGCAACATGCTTGTAAACTAATTGCTGAAAATTTCAGGATTTTACAAGCATATTGAGGCCCACAGTAAAATAGTGACTGCAAACGCAGGAAACCCCCATGTATTTTAAATGGAAAACTTTAACCCCTGTGGTCAAGGGTCAAGCGTTCTTTTAAAAATCTTAAAAAATTACAGCGTTGTTTTTTACGTATTTCGAACCGATTTGGGGGGCGGAAGAGGCAAAATTAATTTTGACCCCAAATAACGACCACCCTAATATATATATATATATATATATATATGTCGAGGAGAAGCCTCGGAAAGGCGGTGAAGACGGAAAATGATCTTCTTGATCTATATTACTCATCTTTAAGCGTAACGATCCCGACACGTCTGGTCAACTCTCTCGTTTTCCCGTGACTGTCGATTTCGTTCAAGCGTAGTTATCAACAACCCATTTGTTTGTTACTAAGGTCCATCGCCATGCTATATTCATAGCTTACCAAAATAACGCTTGACGCTTGATATGGCAGACTCATCAAGAGTTCAAATTCTTATTTATTGATTTTAATGTGATAAATTAAACAGGGATTTGTAAAAGAATACAACAACACATATTTGAAATACTCCGACATATATATATATATATATATTATAATATATAATAAAAAACTCAAATAACTTTTGAAAACGTTCAATTTTCTACAAAAACATGTTTATGAATTTTCTGTACGACGCGTCGTTATCCAGTTATAAAAATCGCAAGGAGCAAGAACCATTTTTGCCATGTTATTCTTATGGAAAGTAGAAAATCGCGATGAGGCACATCTAAATATCAATATGAAAATCTGAAATTTTTATGGTATTTCTTTTTCGTCATCTTGAACAATACTTTTAGTATACCATTGAAAAAAAAGGGAAATTTTTTTGATACAGTCTAATGTATACATTCTGGAAACATAATCCGTTGGGATTAATGAGAAGGCTGATAACTACGTTGGTTTTTCCACAATTCGAAGGTCCGCAAATAATACTTCTTACAGATGTCAGTAATAGTTTACCGTGGCGATTAATTTTTGGCACATGTTGCACGTCATTGTTCAAATTTTTGATTGGTAGAGTGACTGACTGTTTTATAAATTCCATGTTGTTGCATGATTCTCAGTGGGTGAATACATACTGATCAGTTGATTTTCGGACGCTTGATAGCACACATGCCCAGAGGACGAGGAATGTTAAATACCGCAATCAATAATTTGCCCGTTGAGCTACATCTACCGGGTTATCAGTTCTGCGGTCCTGGAACACGTTTGCAGCAGCGTCTTGCCAGCGGTCAAACGGGAGTTAATTTGTTGGACAAAGCCTGTCGAGAACATGATATTGCCTATGCGAAGAGTAAAGATCTAAAATTTAGACACGAGGCTGATAAAAGGTTGGCTCAGGCAGTGTTGCAGCGCAGTCGTGACAAGGAAGCAAAGTGGACAGAACGTGCAGCAGGTTGGGCCGTTAACAATACCATGCGTGCTAAAGTTAAACTTGGTATGGGTATTAGAAAACCCTCGGTACGTGCTGCTATAACATCCGCACTCCAGGCTGTGAAAAAGTTTAAACCGACGGACAAAGGGAGCGCGATACGCATAGCGCTTAAAGCAGCGAAACAGGCAATTGGAGGGGATAAGAAGAATGTTAAATTGTCCAGAGTGTTGAAGGTGGCAAAGCACGGTAGTTTTTTACCGCTTTTAATACCTATATTCGCGGGGTTATCAGCCGCGGGATCGTTGGCAGGTGGGGCGGCCGGCATTGCTAAAGCGGTGAACGATGCATCGAGCGCGGCGAAAAAATTGGAAGAAAACGAACGTCACAATAAGACAATGGAGGCTATCGCATTGGGCGGACGTGGTAGAGGGCTTCATTTAGCACCTTACAAGAAAGGATGGGGGCTATTCTTGAAATCAACCAGCAAGCTAAAAAAAAACTCCAAAACGTGTAACTTCCGCGAGGAGTTACTACAGACCGTGAACTGTGGAAATTTGCCAAAATGATGAAAATATCAGATTTCAGGGGTATATTCATGCGGAACAATTTACCGAAACGAATCAGAGTTCGCAAGAGCGGAATTATAAATTTAGACAGTGATGCGGGAGTGGGGACACATTGGGTGGCCTATAAAAAAATTGGATACAACGTGTATTATTACGACAGTTTTGGCAATTTACCGCCACCGAACGAAGTTGTGCGATACTTCGGTGGATGGAATGTTATCTGGTACAATCATGACAGGCATCAGTCTGACAACGCATCCAATTGCGGAGAGTTGTATTTGAAATTTCTCGCAGCAAAGGAATAATGTCTATAACCTTCACGTTAAAGGGTAATACATCGACCCTGAGTGCGAATCACTTTCCACCAATAATTCTAAATCATCGCAAATCGTATTCAATGGGGCTAGCCACTTTTCAATCATACAATTCAATACCCATCATTGATGAAACATGCAACAGCTTGGGCTATAATTACAATCATCGAATTACTATACCGACAGGGTCGTATACCATTGAGGATGTGAACAAATATCTGCAAAAACATATGGAATACGTGGTTGATGTTTCGCAAAATGGTAGCGCTGGTAAAAAGGTGGTTGAAGGACCACACATAATAATTCGAGCCAACAATAATACACATGAATCGGAAATTTGGTGTAGATAGGACCTTGATTTCTTGGATGATAACTCGATAGCGCCATTGTTAGGCTTTGGTGATGGCGAGATACGTAAAGCAGGGGAATGGCACGAGTCGACAAACCCGATGAAAATATCTAAAGTTAATTCCATTAAAGTGGAGTGTAGCGTAACATATGGCGCATTCAGCAATAGTTCGCAGGCTCACACGATACACGAATTTTCGCCAGACGTTCCACCCGGTTATAAAATTTCGGAATCGCCGCGGAGCATCATCTAAATTCCGGCGACTGTTCGCGTGATCGACAACATAACGTCGAGTATAGTTGACCAGAGCGGAGCACCGGTCAATTTCAGAGGGGGAGAAATCACTATAAGGCTTCACTTGAAAGAAGATTGCAAATGCTAACATACAACAACGCATATAATCAAGCATCCAGCACTGTTTCGGTCAGTACTGAATCGCCGAAGGATACAAAAGGGTCACTAAATTCCGAACGCTTGCTTACTTCGAAAGGCAGGAGGATTTTAATTTCGCTGGGGTTTAAACTTAGAAAATGATGTCCAACATCCTGAGAATCGATGCATCGCCGGTGTACGACAACAGCATCAACCAGGCGATCGTGCATGCGCATAATCCGTATGCAAATTCTTCGTACAACAATAACGACGAGATACGAATTTTGATACAACAGCGGGATTTGTGTGTGCTGCCGAGTGAGAGTTTCATCTACATTCAGGAGAAAGCCTTCAAAATTGTTGCAGGTGCGAGAAATTATCAAATTGATTCCGAGCTGGAAAAAAACTTTCCGTGTTTTTTCTTCGATGAAATACGCTAAGAATTAAATGGTGTGGAAATTGATCGTTGTAAGAACGTTGGAATAACATCAACGTTGAAAAATTATATTTCGCTGGATCAGAGTAAGAAAAATGCCATGGAAATATTTGGATGGAAGGATGGCGGATATAAAAGCAACCACCTCACGGGTGATTCCAGCGTGTGTATTCCGTTGAATACCGTGCTGGGTTTCGCAGAAGATTATCAGAAAATTGTTGCCAACGCTCGACACGAGCTTATTCTCATACGAAGCAGAACCGATAAAAATTGCTACAAAACTGGCGCGGCGGCGGAAGACATTCGTTTGGAAATAACAAAATTACAATGGAGAATACCACATGTGATGCCGTCTGATGTTGAAAAGCTGTCGCTATTAAGAATATTGGAGGAAAATCAACCGATACAGGTGTGCTTCAGATCTTGGTCGTTGCACGAATATCCCAATTCACCGAAATCTAAAATGCAAGTTTGGCCCATCAAAATAGCAACGCATTGGAAAAACCAAGATATGTGATATTTGCGTTGCAAAGAAATAGGAAGGAAAACGTGAAGAATCACGCGAGTTATTTCGATCATTGCAATTTACGCAACGTTAAGCTGTTTCTGAACAGCGATTCATATCCATATGAGACTCTGAACGTAAGCTGTAAAAATGAATAATTTGCTCTACTGTACGATATGTATGCTAAGTTTCAGAATTCGTATTATGGAACTGAGAATAGACTGATTCTGGATATGCAAACATACATCAAGGATGCGCCAATAATAGTGATAGATTGTTCGCGACAAAATGAATCTATAAAAAGTGCTACAGTGGACATACGAATAGAATTTGAGAGCGAAACGGATATAGAGGATGGCACGGCTGTATATTGTCTCATACTGCACGATCGAATCGTCGAGTACACACCTCTAACAAACGTTGTTCGAAAATTGTTGTAATGGATTGTATGTTCGTGGACGTGCAGGGATTTATCGGCGTTGGGAATAAATTCGTGGTGAAAGAAGTCGCATTTTATGAGAACGTAGCAAAGACGATGAGCCATTACATATTTCAAGATCCGTACGCCTGGAACCTGTTGCCGAATGAATTGCGACATCAAGTGACCTATCTTACGCATAATCATCATGGATTTCGATGGACTGATGGTTTTACAACTTACGCCAACTTGAGGAGGATTACGCGCGATCACCTGGGTAGAACACCGCTGGTGCTTGTCAAGGGATTGGAAAAAATTCGTTGGTTAAAGGAATATGCGGAAAATTTGAATGCAGTGGATATGATGGAACTGGGCTGTCCGGCGATTGGAATGTTGAGGAAATCCGACGTTCAGAAGATTGTTGATTGCAGCTTTCACGCAGGGGTTTGTGCGTTTGAAAACGTGCAATTCATGAGACTGTGGTACAATGAAAATCAGGACTAGAGTAATTCCGACGAATGAAATAAATGTATACTGATTGTTAAAAAATAAAAATTAATCATATTTCAATAAAGTTTTTTTATTCAATCAATACATTATTATCAATAGGGTTTAAATTTATTTTTTTGAGTGGTTCGGCGCTTGCGTTCAGGTTTGCTGCCGGGGAGTTTGCGGATTCGGGAGATAACTTTCGCAGTCAGGTCACCCAAAAGCTCATTTCGGGAGAGCTTCGGTTGGTTGTGAACTTCATGTTGGACAGAGCGGTTCGCCACCAGTCAGTCTTATCAGTTCGTAGAATATCCTTGGTATTGTAGATCCTAATTTGGACGGTTACCTTGCCGTTGCCGACGTCGTTGTTGAGAGAACAGGAATGTGTGTTGGTGAGTAGTTTGATGGATTCGGAAATACCAGTCTTCGGCTCGTTCTCCGGTAATACATCCCATTCGGGTAGCAGCTGACTCAAACCAAAGTCTCCGAAGAATGAGTTGTTCGATGTGGTGGGTGGCTCATCGAGTAAGTTTGTCTGTGAAAAACAATTCATTGGTTAGGATGCGATCAACGCCGACGGCGCGGTGTATATTTACCAATTCTTGCAGTTCAGTCATTGTGTGTAGATCGTTCAGCTTGCGTGGAGATCGTTTAGCTTGCGGAGTGATTGTGACTTCAGGTGGTGTATGAGGAAGTTTTTTATATACCAGAGAAAATGGTGGTGGGAGTATGAAACAATGATGGATGTGGGCAATAACTCACGTGAGGATGTTCTGCATACAATGAAATTCTTTTGAATAAGAAAGCTGAGCATATAAATGACTGATTATAAACCTGTATTTTTGCTGGAAATTAATGTCAGGATAATCGACTATTAGGAGGCGGAAATTGATGACCTTTGAGCTCACGGCGGAAATGAGATTGCGGAAATTATATTTTGAGGGGAATGTGCGAGTGCGGTGTTGGAGGCGTGTGCCGACGTTGGATTAAAAGGAAAAATTAATGCCTTCAACAACATGCTTAAGATGAACCATGACTTCATTACACTTGGTACAACCCTCTGTTGGCCGGGTTGTTTCGAAAAGGCTGTCACCACAAACTCGACACGTGAACGAGTCCGGTTTCACGAAGGAGATGTGGAATAGTACGTTGTTGTCAAAGTGTGAGATGTTGGCACTGGAAAAAGGGATGTTTTGTTAGCGGCTTTGAGTGTAGATGATTTTAAGGCGTTGTGTATACTCACTGGATGACGAAACATCGCAGGCAAATGTAGCCTAGTACATTTTTTTCTCTGATGGCACGAACTGTGCCGCAACGAACTCGAGCCCACTGCTGGGCAAAGTGTTCTCGCAGGGGCTCGCAGGTTAGCCGGCTAAGACCGGTCCAATCGAGTTGGGCCGCAACTACCCCGACGTTGGTGTTCAGATGGAAGTCCGACATGATGAGAGAGATTTTTTAACTGCGGATTTGTCCTGGCGAACTGCTTTTATACGATGATAATGTTGGGGTGGGGTAAAAAAATCTTGGGATCGTGTTATTTTCGGATGAGCTAAATCGCGAAAGGTTTATGCGCGTATTAATCGAGCGACATTGTAAGTTTTCGCGAAAACAAGGTAATTTTGCACGACAGGTTTATGCGGAAGTCAAATCATACCCGGCGTCTTAATTGGGCAGCTGGCCAGACGTGAAGGGGAGTTCTACTTACCATTTCACTCACTCCGATGGTAATCACCCACTGATGATAACGCATTCACGCGCGATGGTGAAACGTCGAGAACCGCGGGTTGAGAACCACGGTAACACACACACACACACACACGGTGAGCCAGAACCGGCATATCCACGTTAAGTCAGCTTAGGCCGGTCACACGACGCACGCACACCTCACACGGACATACACACACGCGGTGAGCCAGAACCGGCATACTACTGCTTCTTTGAGATGAGTTTTTTTGGGTAGCCATTTTTTAACAATGTGTTGTCCACTAGTTTGAGATTTGTTGGTCTGAATTTAGGATGTGAAAGTTTTAAGCATCTATCGTATAGTCCTATAGCGGCTGATTTTTTGTACTGTAACGGGTGTTTGGAGTAAAATTGTATGTATCTGCCAGATCAACTGGATTTATGGTACTAATTCCTTATTATCTGGTTGTTGTTATTGATAATGTAAACATCTAGGAAGCTTATCATTTTTTCTGATTCTAATTCATATGTAAATTGTAGGCTTAAATGAAAGTTGTTGAACTTTTGAATTAATTGATCTATGTTATTTTTGTGTACACAGGTGATGATGTCGTCTACGTATCTATGATAAAACAGTAATTTGAAAGGTAAGGAATTAATGACTTTTTCTTCTAGATGTTCCATTACAAGATCAGCAACACAAGGGCTGACAGGTGAACCCATAGCGACACCAAAAGATTGTTTATAGAATTTTTTTTCCATGTACAAAATAGATTGACTTCAGACATAATTTCAAGGCATCTATGAATTCCTTTTTTATGATAGTGGTGTGCGATTTAACGTCTGGCCATCTTTTGTTGATTATGGCAATGACTAGGTTTGTTGGAATATTGGTGAATAGCGATGTGACATCCAATGAGAGAAAAACATGGTCTTGAGGAATATTGATACCATATGTACAGGGTGATTCAGTACTCGGGGACCACCGGGCACTGACGGATTCCTTATGAAAAAATAAGACTAAAATTTCTCTTGACAATTTTTTTTTAAAGCAACGGTTTTTGAGTTAGAGCCGTTTGAAGTCCACCAATCACGGTGCGCAGATAGGGCTAGGCGCACGAGCCTAGCACGAGGCTAGCGTAGGCTAGCGTACGCTGCATCGGGCTCAACTACTCTAGCCTCGCACTTGGCTCGCGCGCTCGGTCCTATCTGCGCTGTGATTCATGGACTTCAAACGGCTCTAACTCAAAAACCGTTGTTTTAAAAAAAAATTGTCAAGAGAAATTTTAGTTTTATTTTTTCACAAGGAATCCGTCAGTGCCCTGTGGTCCCCGAGTACTGAATCACCCTCAGGGCTGGGTAACATTTGAAATGGATCCATTTAAAATAGGCATTTGAAATGCAAAATGGCATTTTGCATTTGTATTTCAAATGGAATTGGAAAAAGCATTTTCATTTTATATTTAAAATGCAAAACTCAATCCATTTAGCCATTTGTGAAATGATAAATGGTTTCGTTCAATGGCGTCGAAAATCTTTCTAGTTCCTAGTTCGATTCTTCGTAACTGCTTATATGTTACCGATTGTAGCCGCTCGTGGCGCCATCGTATGATTCCCCTAGCGTAACTAGCGTAACTATGTGTACAATTGGTATACAAGCCGATACACGCTTGTGAGTTTGCCCATCTACGGTTTGCCCATCTACGGTTTGCCCGTTACCGCGTTTTGTCGGCGACAGTCATCGTGTTTTTCCGAACTTTGTGTGCACATGGTGCCTTACTTTAAATAAAACAGTCAGCTTGATAGAAATTTCGAGTGCTCATTGCTTAGTAATGTCAAGTCATCAGAGTGATTTTGTAAATGCTGATGTACTGGATCCAGATGACCCAGAAACGTCTGTAACTGAAAACCGAGACGTAGACAAAAATGAGCACAGCACACGTTCTAGTCGTACGACTCGTACGATACCCATTGTATTGGATGGCAAATTCTTCAAGATTATTAAACAGAAAGACGAAAACGTGCAAGCAGAATGTACGCAGTGCAAACGCACGATCAAGGGTCGATTTGGTGCGACGACGAATTTTTTAAACCATCTCAAGGTAAAGATTGAAAACTGGACATTATATCATCTGTATATAGCCACAAATTGGCACAAATATCCATATTTGTAGGTTAGATTTTAGTATGAGACCTATCGAGATCACTGTGGGTATAAACATATAAATGGAAATATCAAAACATAATTAATGGATAAAATTCTCATAGGTGAAAGGTCATTCCATAGAGGAATATTTGAAGTACAAAAGTACACAGGAAAAGAACCCATTGAAGAGGTTCAGAGATGATAATAATACTATGAATACTCAAGTATCAAAAAAACCAAAACAGAATATACTACCCAACGCCTTCTCACGTAATAGTCAAAACACAGCGGACGAACTAATCACATCATTTGTTGTTGAGACGATGTCTCCAATGTCTATTGTAGAACACGAAGCATTCAAAAAACTCATATCTGGTAAATATAACTATTAACTTTTAAGCCTGAAATGCTTATGATACCATGATATATCAGGTCTCATGTCTGTATAGCTCTGGTCGATATATTTGCATTTTGCGACCTTCTATAAGTTGTCCTGAATGTATTGGTTACTTTTATTCTAATTTTACTGAAGATGAAGTCTTTAAATATTACAGGCATCCATAAGCTGCAAAATCCTATCTCGGTAATGACAAGGAAAACACTCCATACGAAAATTGACAGGATGAATACCGATATCATGAAAATTCTGTTATCGACGTTAGAGTCGATTGAGTACGTATGTACTACAGCCGACATTTGGTCATCATCAAAGCGCAGTTTTCTTGGGGTCACTGTACACTGGGTAATTTTCGTGCTGACTGTTTACTTTGAATGATATTCGGAATTTGCGATTTTTTCGGTGAACGCGTTAATTTTAGTGCCAACAATCATCATTAGGCGGCAGAGCTTAAAAAATATACAGCCTTACTATTTTTTAGCATACCGGTTGTCTTGAATTGTCGTTCTTTTTTCTTCTAAGAAATATGTTCACTTGTCAACAATGATGATCAGATGAAGAATCGTAAAAAAATTTATAGACTTGAGAGTTATCTTCAAAAAACGTGACCAAAATTATTTACACAGACTAGTCAAATAATTACATAAATGATTAAAACATGGTTTAGAAAAATCATATTTGTTAGCATTGATTCACAATAACTCTGCGGCCCCTCAACTTTTCATACTTTTTTCATCCATGAAAGTATTTATTTCGACATGAAAAACGATAATTAAAAGAAAAACCTCGCAAACGTTGAGAAAAAATGAGAAAAATCAATCAAAATAAACAATTATTAATTTTGTATTATGCCTATAAAACTTGAGAGTTGATTAATTCTTTGCAGATAGATGACACTTTCGAAAGACAGAGCGCCGCCTTAGCCTGCCGCAGATTCAAGGGTACTCATTCCTACGACAAAATCGCAGAATTACTCCACGATATACATAGTGAATTTAAACTTGATTCAAAAAAAATTGTTAAAACTACAACTGACAATGCGTCAAACATGGTAAAAGCTTTCAACATGTACAGTCAGCATGAAAACTCAAACAATCTTGAGGAAGACGATAATGATGACGAAGACGAAAACGAAATCCTGTTCACTGGAATTGGTCAAGATAATTTTACCAACGACAGTAACGACCTAGTACTACCAGAACATCAACGATGTGCAAGTCACACTCTTAACCTGATCGCTGCTGTAGATATCAAAGCAGCGTTAAAACCATCCTCTGGTAGTTCCGTTTATAATAGAGTTCATCACTCTGCGTTTGGAAAATGTTCTTCTCTATGGACTCTCACATCAAGATCTCCGAAAGCAGCAGAGACGTACAAAGATATAACTAAAAAATCCCCCAGTTCGCCGTGTCCAACTCGATGGAATTCGACATACGATTGTCTCTGCGATTTAATGAAAGTTAAGGATTTCCTTGGAGAAGTATGCCATGCATTGGAACGTCCAAAATTCAAAGAGACTGACTTTGAATTCATGGCGGAATATATTGAGTGTATGCAACCCATCGCCCAAGCCTTGGATAGACTGCAAGGGCAAAAGAATTGTTTTTATGGCGAACTATTACCGATCTTACTGCAAGTACGAAAAGCCCTTTTGAAGTTGCAGCTGCGTCATTTGAAGTACTGTTCACGTTTAGTGGAAGTCCTTCTAGGAAGTTTGGAGACGAGATTCCACGATTTTTATTCGTTTTCGTCCCAAACCAATGATGCAATACTAGCATCTGTGAGCCATCCTTTCTTTAAACTTCGATGGGTGCCAAAAGAGAAAAGAAACGATGTAAAAGATCTCCTTTTGAACGAAGTCGAATCTTTGTACAGCAGGAATGATTCCAATGGTCAATGACAAGAATGACACGACCGGATACAGTGACAGCAGTCAAAGTTTCTTTTATTCGAAATATATTTTTCTAGATAACCAACATCGCTGAAAACATCGCTAAAAAGTTAATTTTTCAAGTCAATCAAAAAAAATATTCGAAATACATTTTTCTAGATAACCAACATCGCATCTTTCGATATGATTTCTCGCATATCATCCATGAACGGCCGGGTCCGTTCAAACATGCTGAGTAGTGATACCGAGTTACACTCTCAGTCACACGCTTGATACTTGTCTCTAACATCCTACAGACACAGTCAAACATGTGCCTCTACGACGAAATTCACATTTCTACATATAATACGGCACACGAAAACAAATATCTCGAATACACAGGTTGATGCGATAAATTAATGACACTGGGGTCAGGGCGGCTAGGTGGTCTAGTAGAGTAAGTCTCTGGTAAAGCATCTCTGGATACCAGGTTCGATTCCTGGCTCCGTCGTTAATTTTTCAAGTCGACCAAAAAAAATATTCGAAATACATTTTTCTAGATAACCAACATCGCATCTTTCGATATGATTTCTTGCATATCATCCACGGACGGCCGGGTCCGTTCAAACAGGCTGAGTAGTGATACCGAGTTACACTCTTAGTCACACACTTGATACTTGTCTCTAACATCCTACAGACACAGTCAAACATGGGCCTCTGCGACAAAATTCACATTTCCATACCGGGACCATCTCTACAAACTATACAAGAACTGCGCATGCGCCAAATGATTCAATTTCATTGGTCAGCGAAATTGCCCTGCGGAGTAATTTTCGTCAGCTAACCTCTGAATATCTTGCGCGTAAAGTAGCCTATTGAGGTTATGTTGATATTTATTCCTACTTATCGTGAATTTTCTAAGAAAAGTGTCATTCAGCAATACCGTAGTTAATATTAAAAGATATTTAATCGACACAATAAAGGCGTCAATGGAGAAACAAATATCAAAAGCTACAGAAATTGGATCAGTTATTTATTGAAAGCAGAAATCTGAAATTAAATGTGGAACGTCATCAACGAGTGGGAGTCTAGACAAACTGAGGCAGGTAAGTAGAAATATAGTTTATTTTAAACAGATTCTTTATTTACATGAAATTAAAAATAAATGGATTGTTGAATCCCAGTAGAAGGTTGCTCTGGAGTAGATTTGTTACAGTGCAGTGCTCCGGAAGCCAGTAATCAGTGCCGATGAACATGAAATATTAAAATAAAATCAGTAACAAGGAATAAAAGAAATAGTGTATCTTGAAACACAAAGCTTAGGAGTACAAAAAGTAGCAATTCGTTTTTTTGTAGCAATTTATTGAAAATTAGTGGTATCGAAAACAATTAGAAGCTCTTGTCTGATGATAATATCTTTGAATATTTTCAGGTGGGAAACAACCATCATCGAAGCGAGACTAAAGTTGTCAGGCGTCGAAGCGTGTAAGTAAATTTCTGATACTATAATATTTGCATATTACAATATTTTCACATGTATTCAATGATAAAATTCATTTGTTCTGACAGACTTAAAGTTTCAAGTTTGGATAATAGGATGAAAATCGTACCTTACCTGATGGTCAAAACGTGTTGGTGGCTAGGACCCTAGTTTCTCGATTGGTGCCACCGTTCCAACCATCGAACCTGGTTGTTCCGTTGTTCCATTAGACAACAGGTATCCGAAGGAATTTCTTCTGGTCATCGCCACCTTCTGAATATCAGTCATGGCAAAATTGAAGAGCACGACACGCTACAGATCATGGTGTTTGAATATTCCATTATTTTAGATCTATCGAGCCAATAGTAATAAGTTTGTTATTCAACAATTGCTGCTAACTAATTTTACAGAGCAATCATTCCGTGCACCATTGTAATCCAAGCGGTATTATTGGCCCGCGTTATTTTTCAAATTTTATTTTCGGCAGTTTTGATATTTGATTTTTCACTCTCTTGGTATTCAATTCAGATGAATAGTGTTTCAAGTGTTAAATCAGATTCCAAGGATGAATTTTGATGTGTAAACTGAACCAATTTCAATCTAAAAATGTTAAATATCTTCAGTTGAAAATGTCTTTGAAGTCAATATTAATCGACAGTATCATCTGACTAGCTAGTTTCAGCTATCATCCGTGCTTGAGCCTCGTTCAACCCTAGCAAGGTCTAAGGAATGCATTCACTTACTAGTACACGTTACAAATGATCACTTTGTCTACAATAGGACTTACTTGCTGGCTAACTTTTTTATGATGAATCTTTATCCGGGAGTTATCCGGTAACTTATTGAAAGCTTGGAACCAGATTCAATTTTATACTCTTACAATGGTCCTTTACTGAAACTAAGAGTTTGTGAATCTCCATTTATTACAATTAATTCTGCATCCCATGTTAACACTGTTCGAAACCAAAAAACTTATCCTGAGATTGGAAATGGAATCTGCAATGCAAAAGTTATCTAGTGGCACAAGTTAAAAACAAAGAACCTTATAACGGTTTCTGCGACAGAGGGATTCCTTCCGGATATTCATGTTACTGGATGATGTTCGGAGCACTATGAACAAGATATTGTATTGGACCTAGGTTTTAGTAAATATTTTCATGAACTTTAGTGAAAATTAGATATTCATTTGTTTCAAAGGAACAAGGGGTACAATGTTGAACCCGATAAGTCAATATTTTCATATGACTGTTCTGAATATTACTCTAAAACATGATTATCCTTAAAGTTAATTGCGACACTGAGGCACATTTTGAAAATGTTGATTTTTAACTTGTGTCACAGAATGTTTCTGAGTTTTACTCTTTGGATTAGCTTTCTTTAGATTAGATTTGAAATCGAAAGAAACCGTAAGATCTACAACTTCCTTTGGCAACCAACAAAAGTGGCCGATGATCTCTGTATGTGTCATGAATTGAATGGGAAGAGAAGACATCAGCGAACAGCAGAGATGCTATTATTTTGGCTGTATTTTTTGTTGAAAGAAAAAAATGTCATTGTTATTCTTAATGTATGAAGTAATGAAAATGATTGAATAAATTGTCCCCACCTACCTGCTTCGTTTCTTCCAAGCACCCAACATTTGAACAGATTTCTTGTTTCAATCGAATAGGACGAATTTTCAAAGAGCATCAGCATTAAATTCCGACCGTTCTTTGAACAATCAATTTTCAATAACAAATGCTTCCCAAGCCTTTCCGAGTGACTATCTTAATTACTTGAGATTCTAACCTCAAAAATGCATGTGAACTACATCGCCGACAGAAACAGAGTTTGACAGCAGGGTCACGGGGTGGCCAGACTTCACGGACGGCGGATTTAAACTCGCGCATGCGCAGTTCTTGTTTAGTTTCTAGAGATGGTCCCGGTATATATATATATATATATATATTTATATATATAGTTAGAGAGTCTCTAACTATATAGTTAGAGACAAGTAATTGTGCAATGGTATGCGATGATAAAGGGGGTGTTGGAAATATCACCGCAATGGCCTAGACAGGTTATGTTCGTGGCACGTTTTGGCATCGTTCTCGCGTCGTCGAAAATTTATCGTGTAGTTTGAGGTATAACTATAGCTCAGTAGTGACAACTTGTATGAAAGTTGTAAAACTTGACATAATAATAGCGATATATCTAATTGTGTCAGTTTCAGTGTTTTGTGACAGTATATATATTAACAGTGGACCGTAAAAGAATTCGTACACAGACGCGTGCAAGACAGCAGAAATACAGAGCTTTGCAAAAACTTCAGAGGAATGTTATTCCATTCGCATCTCATGGAAATAGCAATGATGAAAGTTGGCAAAAAAACTACGACTAAAATGAATTTTGTTTTTCAATTTTAAGGCAGGATCACGTAATTTCATACTAAATTCTTAGAATCGAATAACACAAAATTTTTACCATGGTGTCGCTCATTAGAATTTTGGTAGATTAACAATTACTAAAACTTGCCATACAAAGTTTTTCAATATGGCATTTTTATCTACATTTGTTCAAATATATAGTTGACTTTGAAGGCTCTGGAAGTGCTGATGAGCGCGTGAATCAAGAGTCTAGCTCTGGACAACACAATAATGAAGTAAAAAGCGATACAGTAAATACTGAATCGAATGGCGAATTTCAAAGTGAATCTGACCGAAGTTCAACAAACGTTAGTGTAGCAGAGGCATATGCAAACTCTGCAACTTCTGATGACAGTGAAACAGAATCTACCACTGAAGATGATCTGTCAAATTTGGACAACGACGAAAACAATGATACTACCAATTCCAGTGATAACCAAGCTGATGAAGCTCTGGAAGTTGATCAGATTCGGGAACTACGGAAGTGGGGGACCAAGTCGAAGATTCCACATGTCCATCTCGATAAACTTTTGCTAATCTTGAGACAAAGATTGCTTCCACATTTACCATCTTCCTCATCTACTTTCTTACGTACATCATCTGCGAGGTACAGAATAGAAAAAATGAGAGATTCTAACACGAATTCTTTTGATGAATTTGTTTATTTTGGGATTAAAAAAAGCTTGCGAGCATGTATCAATACTGCAGCTCACGCACAAAGTAATATTATTCTGTTGCAAATAAACATCGATGGACTACCATTATTTAAATCGAGCTCGAAGAATTTTTGGCCAATTTTGTGCAAAATTCAGAATGATCCAAATATTTATGAGCCCTTTGTAATAGCCATGTATTCTGGTGATTCAAAGCCTAAATATATCGAATTTTCGCAAAAATTAATAGACGAGCTCAATCAGCTCCAACAGGAAGGTATTGAAATCACCGGAAGGCACTTTGTAGTTCGACTCAAGTGCTTTATATGTGACACACCTGCACGCTCATTCATCAAGTGTGTGAATGGACATGGAGGCTACAACGCTTGTGAACGGTGTGAGGTTCGTGGTCACAGTGTCGACAGAACCACAGTGTACCCATTCGATGGCGCTCTAAAAAGAACAGATTTTTCTTTCAGGAACTATTCCCAACCAGAACACCATAACGGTAAGTAGGAGTGTAATATACTTTCCGTATATATCCAGGTTCTCATTGTAAAACTGGCATAATGCTGGTTTCATGTCCAACTTCGCTACTTAGCCTTATACTGCGGCCGACTAACTTGTCTGTTTCATATATTTTCAAGACGAACTCAGTTATAACTGGCTCAATTGCAGGTCCATCGCCACTATTACGAATTGAACCACCAATAGATATGATAAGATGTATCCTGTTAGACTTTTTACACTTAGGATGTCATGGTGCAATGAAAAAATTAGCAGAGAGTTGGCATAGTGGAGATCTTAATGTAAAGACCCAATAAGCACACAATGGTATGAAATACGTGAGATATACGTAACGTCAGTTTAAAAAGGGTATAAGTAGAAATTATAAACGTTCAATCATATACGTTTTGTAAACCAACAGTTTATATACGTTATTAAAACACGTATTAACAACGTGTGTCAAATAACAATCGTTTCATATACGTTTAAAAAATGGTTACTTTCTATCGTGTAATTAAGAATTTATGAAGTCGCATATTTTTGTAGTGCATAACAGTATAATAATAGTTTTTCATATGGTTGTGTAAATTATTATTCGTCTACGTATTTCACTGGGCTGGGGACTCGGTATTATAAACGTACCTAAACAACGGCTACAAAAATGTTACCAATAACGGATATTCAACGTCAGTTATTTACTGATGAGGTACCGTGAATATTGGCTTTTCACAATATAAGAATACATCACCGCAATTTTGCGAATATAGTTGCTTATTCGACCTTTTTCAAACGATATCGTTTATACTTACCATCATATGTGTTTATGTGACCTTTAAGGGCATTATTTTGAAAACGTTGCCAAAACAACGAATCTTATACCACAGTCTATGAAATGTCCAAGTGGGTAAGTAGATACGTGGTAATAAATGTTGAATTTGGAATTATGGAAACGATTATTAAAAACGTTTTAATCGCTCTCTATTCAACGTTGATATGACATTAATTTAACCAATGTGAAAATGTACTATTTTCATGTCTTGTTTGACCGCGATTTCAAACATATTGTTCACGAATCAAGTACGGGACATCCGGGGCCAAAATATTGAAAGTACAACTACGGGCAAAAAAGTGTCAAAGTCTAAAACTTATACTGAACTTGTTAAAAAATGAATCTCACACATTTCCGAACGTTTTTTGATCGAAAAAGTCTAAAATATTATTGAAATGTATTCATCAATAAAATATGTATTGTACAGCAGGTAGGGATGATGGGTGATGTATATCCAAATGGCTGTTTATACAGTTTGCACGAGTGACGCACTTTAAATACCTGACGCACTCATTCGAGTATGTTTTTCAAGCAAATATTGACCATGCGGAGAGATATCTTATAAGGCCACAATCATCAAAGAAATGTTTGCAAAGAGGGAATCAAACGACACAGTCTGCCTACAAGATCATTCACCTTTATATAATTCTAACGAATACAAAAATTTTACGGATACAAGTGAGCTTAGTAAAATTGTATTGAAAATCACTCTAAAAGTCAAGTGTCTGATGTAAGGTATCTTATAATTGGTACCACATGTTTTTTCCAACGCATAATAACTACATAAACACGTATTTCAACCACGAATCGCCACGAATACCCTTTTTCGTGGTTGGCTAGAAACGCGTTCTTCACGACGAATAAACGACAATCTTCACAGTACGATACGAGTTCACTACCATTTGTTCAAAATCTTGCAAAGTTACAACAATGTTGCAGCCCTTGCATTTACAATTTTTGGATTGAGCATGACATGTGCTTGATTCGCGAGCTACATAACCTTACCAATCCGGAATTATACAATTTTCAACGATACAAATACGTATTTTATATCGCAAATTGTACAGCTTCCGGCTAGAATGTTTTTTACGATGAACAAACGACAATCTTTACAGTATGATACGAGTTCATCACCATTCGTTTAAAATCCTGCAAACTTGCAAGAATGTTGCATTCACGGTTTCGGGATTGAGAATGTGCTTGATTCGCAAGTTACATAACCTTACCAATACGGAATTATACAATTTTTAAACGAATACTAACCATATAAATACGTATTTTCTCTCGCGAATTATAGGGCGAAAACTATATCTCGCTAACCGGACGAGGATCGAAAATCGGACTTGCCGTGCAATTATTCCTAGTATTGATTTAGGTTACTAATTTCTCTTATATGCCTGATTCAAGAATTTCGTCATACAATGAGGACTAAATATCTGTAAAATTCTTGCTTTCAGAGAAGCTTCTCGTTATTCGCTGATGTCCTTCATGGTTACATGTACTGGAAGATTAAGAACCGCAGTGTCATGCAATGTATAAAATGAGATTATTATTTTTAATTTCAATGTGTTGACTAATTATAGGCCTCTTGCGTACCTTGAAAAGCAAAGAAAACGTGCTTGTGTTGCTGTGTACTACGCACACTAGCATAGCGTACTTGAAAGGTACGCAAGAGGCCTATTAAATGACAAATAAATTTCACTCCTCATTTCAAAAAGCTTATACGATTTGAGAACCCATTTATTTTCTCAACTATACCATGAAATAAGACTGACTATCGCGAATGGGTTATTGAATATTTATATGTTCAAGCTCATCATTTTTCTTATCGTTATACAGCGATGAATACAGTGTCATTTATTTACGGACATTCGTAAATCTTCATCATGTTTACTGATGTTTTTACAGGTTATAATACTAATACCCCGCGTGGGCCAATTGATGCAAAAAGCAAGTCTACAACAAAAATTACTGCCGATAACATAGACGCTTTGTACGTTCGTCGATGCCGATCTTTACAGACTCGTAGAAACCAATCAGATACTTTCGCGGCCGAATAGGCAGTGTGGTGGGGGGTCGGCACGGGCTTGCTTCGATGACGAGCCGCATTCGACCGTCAACGTTCGACGGGTGCGGACATCGAGACTCGTTAGTTCAGTGCATTGCAGTTCCGTCACTCCACCCGAGAATTTGGCAAACATTGGTAAGTACCTTTCACTCAATTTTTACTACAATATAACACGTGAAAAATCCGTCAAACAGGTAGAGAGGATATAAAAAATTGTCAAGTCATGTGCCGCAATTCATATAAATTCCCATATTCACGTATACTCGTACTTTGATCCGCATCCTAGACTTTCAATCATTACTGTAAAACTTACTCGATGTTGCATTGGTATAGGATTTCGGTTATAAGTTGTATCGTGTAATTGTTCATTACCAAGCTAGGCCATTCTCTCATGAGTCGTAATACTCGATGAAAATACGTATTTATATGGTCAGTATTCGTCTAAAAATCGTATAATGCGATATGGGTAAGGTAGCATAAGTTGCGAATGAAGCACACATGCAATAACTTAATCCGAAACCTTAAATGTTACATTCTTGCGAGATTCGAAACAGATGCTGATGAACATTTGCAGTTCTGTAAAGAGTGTCGTTTGTTCGTCGTAAAAAATATTTTTCCCGGGCGCTGTATAATTCGCGTTGAAAATACGTATACCGGGACCATCTCTAGAAATTAAACAGGAACTGCGCATGCGCCAAATAATTCAATTTCATTGGTCAGCGAAATTGCCCCGCGGAGTAATTTTCGTCAGCTAACCAAGGCGACCAACGTACACGAAATGTGACAAGGCTCTGAATATCTCGCGCGTAAAGTAGCGTATTGAGGTTATGTTGATATTTATTCCTACTTATCGTGAATTTTCTAAGAAAAGTGTCATTCAGCAATACCGTAGTTGATATTAGCAGATATTTAATCGACACAATAAAGGCGTCAATGGAGAAACAAATATCAAAAGCTACAGAAATTGGATCAGTTATTTATTGAAAGAAGAAAACTGAAATTAAATGTGGAACGTCATCAACGAGTGGGAGTCTAGACAAACTGAGGCAGGTAAGTAAAAATATTGTTTATTTCAAACAGATTCTTTATTTACATAAAATTAAAAATAAATGGATTGTTGAAACCCAGTAGAAGGTTGCTCCAGAGTAGATTTGTTACAGTGCAGTGCTCCGGAAGCCAGTAATCAGTGCCAATGAACATGAAATATTAAAATAAAATCAGTAACAAGAAATAAAAGAAATAGTGTATCTTGAAACACAAAGCTTAGGAGTACAAAAAGTAGCAATTCGTTTTTCTGTCGCAATTTATTGAAAATTAGTGGTATTCAAAACAATTAGAAGCTCTTGTCTGATGATAATATCTTTGAATATTTTCAGGTGGGAAACAAACATCATCGAAGCGAGACTAAAGTTGTCAGGCGTTGAAGCGTGTAAGTAAATTTCTGATACTATGATATTTGCATATTACAATAATTTTACATGTATTCAATGATAAAATTCGTTTGTTCTGACAGACTTGAAGTTTCAAGTTTGGATAATAGGATGAAAATCATACCTTACCTGATGGTCAAAACGTTTTGGTGGCTAGGACCCTAGTTTCTCGATTGGTGCCACCGTTCCAACCATCGAACCTGGTTGTTCCGTTGTTCCATTAGACAACAGGTATCCGAAGGAATTTCTTCTGGTCATCGCCACCTTCTGAACATCAGTCGTGGCAAAATTGAAGAGCACGACACACTACAGATCATGGTGTTTAAATATTCCATCATTTTAGATCTATCGAGCCAATAGTAAAAAGTTTGTTATTCAACAATTGCTGCTAACTAATTTTACAGAGCAATCATTCCGTGCACCATTGTAATCCAAGCAGTATTATTGGCCCGCATTATTTTTCAAATGTTATTTTCGGCAGTTTTGATATTTTATTTTTCACTCTCTTGGTATTCAATTCAGATGAATAGTGTTTCAAGTGTTAAATCAGATTCCAAGGATGAATTTTGATGTCTAAACTGTACCAATCTCAATCTAAAAATGTTGGATAACTTCAGTTGAAAATGTCTTTAAAATCAATATTAATCGACAGTATCATCTGACTAGCTAGTTGCAGCTATCATCCGTGCTTGAGCCTCGTTCAACCCCAGCAAGGTCTAAGGAATGCATTCACTTACTAGTACACGTTACAAATGATCACTTTGTCTACAATAGGACTTACTTGCTGGCTAACTTTTTTATGATGAATCTTTATCAGGGAGTCATCCGGTAACTTATTGAAAGCTTGAAACCAGATTCAATTTTATACTCTTACAATGGTCCTTCATTGAAACTGAGAGTTTGTGAATCTCCATTTATTACAATTAATTCTGCATCCCATGTTAACACTGTTCGAAACAAAAAATCTCATCCTAAGATTGGAAATGGAATCTGCAATGCAAAAGTTATCTAGTGGCACAAGTTAAAAACAAAGAACCTTATAACGGTTTCTGCGACAGAGGGATTCCTTCCGGATATTCATGTTACTGGATGATGTTCGGAGCACTATGAACAAGATATTGTATTGGATTTAGGTTTAAGTAAATATTTTCATGAACTTCAGTGAAAATTAGATATTCATTTGTTTCAAAGGAACAAGGGGTACAATGTTGAATCCGATAAGTCAATATTTTCATATGAATGTTCTGAACATTACTCTAAAACATGATTATCCTTAAAGTTAATTACTGAGGCACATTTTGAAAATGTTGATTTTTAACTTGTGTCACAGAATGTTTCTGAGTTTTACTCTTCGGATTAGATTTCTTTAGATTAGATTTGAAATTGAAAGAAACCGTAAGATCTACAACTTCCTTTTCCAACCAACAAAAGTGGCCGATGATCTCTGCATGTGTCACGAATTGAATGGGAAGAGAAGACATCAGCGAACAGCAGAGATGCTATTATTTTGGCTGTATTTTTTGTTGAAAGAAAAAAATGTCATTGTTATTCTTAATGTATGAAGTAATGAAAATGATTGAATAAATTGTCCCCACCTACCTGCTTCGTTTCTTCCAAGCACCCAACATTTGAACAGATTTCTTGTTTAAATCGAATAGGACGAATTTTCAAAGAGCATCAGCATTAAATTCCGACCGTTCTTTGAACAATCAATTTTCAATAACAAATGCTTCCCAAGCCTTTCCGAGTGACTATCTCAATGACTTGAGATTCTAACCTCAAAAATGCATGTGAACTACATCGCCGACAGAAACAGAGTTTGACAGCAGGGTCTCGGGGTGGCCAGACTGCACGGACGGCGGATTTAAATTCGCGCATGCGCAGATCCTGTTTAGTTTCTAGAGATGGTCCCGGTATATATGGTTAGTATTCGACTAAAAATCGTATAATACTGTATCGGAAAGATGGCGTAGCTTGCGAATGAAGGAAGCAAACAGTATTTTAATTCGAAACCTTGAATGCAACGTTCTCGCAAGATTCCAAACAGATGCTGATGAACTTTTGCCGTTCTGTAAAGATTGTGGTTTGTTCGTCGTGATTTTTTTTTCCGAATGCCGTGTAATTCGCGTTGAAAATACGTATTTATGTGGTTAGTATTCGTTTAAAAATCGTATAGTAACTTGCGAATCAAGCACACATCTTAAGCCCGAAACCTGAATGCAGCGTTCTTGCAAGTTTCCAAACGGATGCTGAATAACTTGTACCGTACTTAAAAGATTGTCGTTTGTCAGTCTAAGGTACCTATAGGTATGGTTAATATTCGTGTAAGAAATGCACATACGTAATGACTGTTGTATTAATATGACGAGGCTGAAGTTAGTAACGTTGACGTAACGAAACATCAGCGAAAAAAATCGTTATCATATCTGAATGACTTTCAATAAGTTGGCTTTTATAGATATGAGTATGTTTTGTTTACCACGGTCTATCAAATTTCAGATGGTACTAACGAAAAATATTTTTCCCGGGCGCTGTATAATTCGCGTTGAAAATACGTATATATGAGGGATTCTCCACAAAACCGGCTACTTTTTTTTCGACCATCTCAGATCTTTTCCATAATTGGATATATGAAAGTACTACTGAAAGGCACTCTGCGTGATTTTTTTCAGATTTTTAAATTCATTATTTTGGAAAATGCCGTTTTTTTTTCAAATTAATATATCTTGGAAACTTGAAGTAACTGAAAAAAAATGTCTCAACATAAAAGTTGTATTTTTGTGTAAGCTTTCGAGCAGACGACTTGAAATAATTTTCACGTTCTGGTAATGCTGATTGTTTACGAAAAAAATTGGAAATTATTTTTTTATTCAAAAAAGGCCACTTTTTTTTTGCTGAAAAAATTACAGGGTCTTTCAGTATGTCTGAAGATATCAGGAAAAAATCGCTAGAGTGGCACCGCCAGAGGTTCCGGTATAAAAAAATTAAGTTGTGTGGTTTTCGGATCGAGGTTCTAGGGTAAAAAAATGAAACCACACAAATTGATTTTTTTATACCGGAACCTCTGGCGGTGCCACTCTGGCGATTTTTTCGTGATATCGTCAGACATACTGAAAGACCCTGTAATTTTTTCAGCAAAAAAAAAGTGGCCTTTTTTGAATAAAAAAATAATTTCCACTTTTTGTGGTAAAAAATCAGCGTTACCGGAACGTGAAAATTATTTCAAGCCGTCTGCTCGAAAGCTTACACAAAAATACAACTTTTATGCGAAGACATTTTTTTTCAGTTACTTCAAGTTTCCGAGATATATTAATTTGAAAAAAAAATGGCATTTTCCAAAATAATGAATTTAAAAATCTGAAAAAAATCACGCAGAGTGCCTTTCAGTAGTACTTTCATATACCCAATTATGGGGAAGATCTGAGATGGTCGAAAAAAAAGTGGCCGGTTTCGTGGAGAATCCCTCATATATGGTTAGTATTCGACTAAAAATCGTATCGTATCGTAAAGGTGCCAAATAATGATTTTTTCGAAACATGCAATGTTGCAGTGACGTTACTAACTCGGTCCTCATTTGATAGGTGTGAAACCAATGTGTTCAGGTATAAGAGATATCAAATTATTTTCGTTGTGCGTCATCCATTTGATTCCTCTTACATACTTTCTGTGTTATAGATTTAACAAAACTCTTCACAAAAACAAATACTATCACACTTCACATGCAAGCATTCATTAATTGATGTATCAATTGTATTGTATTTTTTCATTCATGCAATTTTAAAGCTATCAAAAAATTCTAAGTTGTGTATAATTAGACTTCAGACTGTTCAAAATAATATGTCTTCACGTAATTTCAAAATTATTAGTAAACGACATTTACGACGGAAGAGGGCTTTAAATGTACACAAAATCATGACTTCCCCCGCCAACCACTCGGACGATGTAAGTGGCACTACTCCCACAAATACTGAAAATATCGTAACGTACTGTAATTCCGTTCCATCTGATACAAATCTATTCTCGAATTCAGTCACTATTGATGACTCATCACGCACATCGCCACGTTCAGAACTCGCAAATTTAAGTCCTAGATCAGACTCACAATCAGAACTTATGCAAATTCATCAGTGTACCAGTTGTAACGATGCCTACACGTTATACGATACCGAAAATAGTGATAGCAGTGCAACGCATACTGAAGATAGTGAAACAAATGAAGAATCATTCACATTTACTGTTGATAAAGTACAGTTTGTATCAAGTTTGCGAAAATTGGTGTATGATGGTAACTTAATGCATGCATCTGTAAACTGCCTACTGAATTTGGTAAAACCAGCTTATCCTTTTTTGCCAAGTGATGTTCGGAGATTTATGCATACTCCAAGAAGAACATACACAGTTTACCTCGAAAATGGGGAAATGTGTTACTTTGGTATAACAAATTGCTTAATTCATAAGATAAAAATTGGTCTAGTAAAGCAAACACGAAATATTAGACTGAATTTTAACATCGATGGCTTACCGTTATTTAAAAGCAGTTCTACCGAGTTGTGGCCTATTTTGGGACGCAGTGATGAATTTAAGAATAATACGCCTTTTATGGTTTATGCTTTCTGCGGCGTCGGTAAGCCACAACCCCTTGAGCTATTTCTAGATGAATTTACCAACGAAATCAACTCTTTGCGTGACAGCGGTTTTCAATTTGACGGAAAGACGTATAATATCGAGATAGGATATTTTACCTGCGATGCTCCAGCACGAGCTATGTTAAAAATGATCAAGGGCCATACTAGTAGATACGGGTGCGAACGATGCGTCATTCAGTCCAAGACAGAAAATCGGAAGTTATTCTATCCTACAAATAGAATAGGTCAAGATAGATTAAGGTTGGACAGTGATTATTTGTCAGAACATATTGATTCAAGTCATATGAAAGGAATATCTCCAATGCTCCGAATGCAAATAGGTATTGTGAGACAATTTGTATTAGATTCACTACATTTGATATATCTCGGAGTCGTAAAACGAATGATTATTAAACGATGGGTCGAGGGAGATCGAGAGTATAAACTTTCGCGACAAAATCTGGCCTTGATTGATTATAATATGCAAACCATACGTCCGTATGTTACATCAGATTTCGCTCGAAAACCTCGCAGTCTACACGAAGTCAAACGGTGGAAGGCAGTACAATTCCGATTTTTTCTGCTTTATTCAGATCCAATAGTTACATTTGATGTCCTCAACGAGGAGAGATACCGTCACTTTTTACTGCTTCACACTGCAGTCACAATTATGTCCAACAAAAGTCTTATTTCGTCTTATCTTGATGTAGCAAAGCAAGCAATAGAACTTTTTGTTACAAAGTCTGCCGAGATATATGGCAAATTTTTCGTCTCCTTTAATGTTCATTCTTTACTTCACGTCTGTGACGACGTGAAGACATATGGACCATTAGAAGATTATAGTTGTTTTCCGTTTGAGAGTTATCTGAACCAAATCAAAAGACGCGTTCGTTCAAAGAAATTACCACTGCAACAAATAAGTAATAGAGTGGCTGAGTTTGATGCTATGGCTGCTCAAAAACAACATTCAGATGTAAAATTCATTCCCAAGCGAATTAAATATCCAAATATAAACCTCATTAACTACTTTGAATGTGAATCGCTGATCTACGACAATTTCAAAATTTCAACAAAGCGCCCAGATAATGTTGTAGCGGTAAATAGAAGTATTTATGTTATTAAAATAACCTTTTGCATTGATGGACAATACAAATGTATCGGGACCCCGTTTAAATATGTACACAGTTTATATCGTTACCCAATACATTCCTCTAAATTGGAAATTTACTTTGTAAGAAGCTATAATTTCGCGAATACATTCACTGTAGATGAAATATCCCATAAGTGTATTGAGTTTCATTTCAAAAACGGGTTTGCAGTATTTCCTATTCTTCACCTGAAACAATTTTAAACACTGTCAACTTTTTTTGATACGTCATGAGTCATAAATGTTGATAGAAAAATAAAGATAACAAAATAAATTGTCAGATCAATTCAAACAAAGTTGTAGTTTCTTTCTTCTGTTACTGGGTATTACCACTTGTATGTGGAAGAATTGATTGGTACATTGCTTAGTTATCGAAGTTCTACGATGCTGTTAAATATTTTTTTGAAGAGTTTTCATTTAATTATACGCATTTCTGAAATATTTCTATGATTTCATTCTTGTTGTAAAAATGTACTGATGGGTACATATGCGCACATAATTACACAGATAAAATATGTATGCTATCGTGGAATTCCTGACTGGCGAGGTAAGAGAATGTGCAGTAGTTCCTCTGATGTGGTTGGAGGATAATGGGGAGAAATGTTATTGGCCGAAAACGAAAAATCAACAAACATTCAAAAAGTTTGTTAAAGAAAGAACTCCTTATCAAAGTTCCTGGCCAAAATGTTCTGTTCATCGAGTGCTGGATACACAAGGTAAAACAGGATAGATGATGAAGAAGAATTCATGTACTCATTATAATCTGTTTGTTCAATGATGTACGACTGACCCGACAAAGTATCCAATCGAATTTTTTTAGCATTGGTTGGATTACTAATGGTGACGTCTAATGTCTTTGTAGTACAGAACGATCTTTACGCGAAGATGACGACTGATTTATAATTTCTGAAGAACTGTAAAATCTGTTTTTCTCGTTTGTATTTATGAAAGTGCCCTCAAAATCGTGCAGGTAAAGTTAATCCAATATATTCCAATAGCTGAAGTTCTAATATTCTTGAAGTTTTTCACATGCTTTTGATATATTTGTACCTAACTCTTATAATCTTTGACTTTATCAAACCTTGGGTTTCAACTGTTTCACGACCTCAGGAAGCATTCTGAATTGTATCTAGTATTTTCCCCAGTCTCATTTCCTGTTCGTTGAAATGAAATTCAGATTTTTGTGTATTCTGCTGGCGCAACATTATTTATACCTTAGTGAGGATATTTTGAAAGTTTAGAGATGGTGCATAATTGAAAATAACTCTGAAGTAGCTACCTAAATACACCATTTAAACTAATGAGCATACACCTTTGAAAATGTGCATATCATTTTTACATTTTTGCCTTCCCTTATTCTAACGTCTTTTTCAGCTGATTATAGAATTGCTATGGAGCAGATGAATCATATTTTGGAAAATGGTACTTCTGAAGATGGAGGGTTAACTATGAATACCGTTACAATCAAGTCAACCGTTAACAATAGCGAAAGTCATATTTCTTCCTCTGATTGTGAGAATACTGAGCCGGAGACACATAGAAAGTGAAAGCACAAAAGTAAAAAACACGGAGCAACGAAATCTAAAAGCAGAAAACGTAGTAAAAATCACAAAGAAAGCTCATATGAATCCCCCAATTCTAACAGTAGTGGAGTTGAGGAGAATTCGATTTCGCAGTTTGGCTCATCAGCTAATATTAATATCAGCAAGTCGTCATTATCTTGTCAGAACATAGCACTTGGGAACAGTGATCAAAAGAAAAGATCGTCCCATGTAGCTTCTACTCCACAATCCTCCCGCGTTTTTCACGAAAGTTTGGGGGAAGCTTGTACTCCTGGTCGCAACGTCATGCAAGATGTGACCAATAATAACGCACACTTGGCTACTCCATCGATGTCAAACATGAGCCCATCAATTCGGTGTACTCCTGTTTCAACTAAATCAATTCAACCAATGGCTACCGCAGCATTTCAGGAGAGTGTTTTGAAAGAACTAGCCCGATTAGCCGATAAGCAAGATGAAGCTAATTTAATGATCACGCAAATTTTAATCGCCACGGAAGCTACCTTAGAACCAACTAGCAAACCTGCAGGATTACCCGATTTTCCGTTGCAAGACATGGACTCATTTCATGCATTGGAAGAGCTTTTGGATTCGGAGATACATTTTAAATATCTCGTGAGTAAACTATTATTCAATCCAGTTAATTACGCTATTTCGATGCTGCCTATTTTTCGGAAGCCGTTAAATACTGATCGTTACCCATGGTTCGTTACAAAAAGTTCAGAAGGAACAAATAAAAATTGGTACAACTATGGAACAAATAACAAGAGTAATCAAAATTATGAAAACTTAATTTTTTTTTCATGTTTACAGAAAAATAGACTGTCATCGATTGGAGGAACATGTCAAAGAAATATTGTAATGGGGATGCTACGCTTCTTGCTTCGTAACAACTTAGCAATGAGATTCAATTGGGCTGGACAAAACAATAAACGAAGCTTCAAAGGAACAAAAATCATGTCAGCTATCATGGGTGCGTAAATGTTGCAAGTATCATCAGTTTTCTTTAGAATTTATCATGGCCTATAAACGTAATTATATCAGTAATTATATCAGTAGTCGATTTGAAAATGTACTGCATATCTCCTTTCTCTGCTTCTTTTATTTAATGGCCCTCGGTTGGGTCACCATATAAACACATATAAAGGATTTGAAAACGGCCGAGCAAACCATATGACTATAGTACAATGCTAATCTGTAAGTGGTTGATATTTTCTCTTTGTTTCAAGCAGATTCTGCGAAAGTCCAATTCAAAGGGAAACATTCATCGGATGAATTTATTATTGATGCAGTCCAATGTTGGCTGAAACTCGCAAAAAGTAGACACCAATACGAGATTGCTAAGAAACGATGAGTTTTTATACTTAAGTTACGACTAATAGTTCATAACTTGCGTTTTAATTACTTATATGGTACAATGTTGTCGATTATTTTTTTTTATAAATTATCTCTCATATCAGAATTTCCCTTACTCTTACATTATCATGCTGGTGAAACACATCCCAACCGCTAATTATAGTTCCTATTCAGAAAAACTTTGCAATGTCCACTTGAATATTTACTAATACCACTTTGAAGAATATTTACTAGTTATATCAAAAAGCTGTAACGTAAGCCAATACTTTCATTAGGTCACGTATGTACATTTGGAGTATTATACCATATAATCACGTCTGTATAGTGCTGTTCGAGCCTAGTCACATTTGTATTCAAGCCGAATACATATTTCTCTATAAAACGCAATTAAACAAATAAGATTACAATTTTAATTTGATGATAACTTATATTCTCATATGATTATTTGAAATACATGACGTTTAGTTGGCTCTAGTATTCTATTCTATTTAATAGCTACCAAAAAAAAGAATATTCCAATGTTTATGTTTATTGTAACAGAGTAAGATGTGTAGTTAGCTTTACATCGTTTATACTCATGCTTGAATATAAAATGCTTTACCACACGAGGAAAGTCGTGTATGGCATATTCGCTCTAACAATATTCAAACAGTCAAAATGTGCTGCCTTTAATGAAGAATTACTCATTTCCAGTTATCAGTATGCCACTGAGATCAACCTCAAGATAACTAAAAATCAATGACTGTTCACAGCAACAGTCCTTCTGTTATTTTTCATAATAAGCTAAGTGTGAGCAATCACAATTTTATAGTACTTTACGTACTACTTTGAAATGTATGCGAAAATTATAACTGTATTCGTTAGTGTATAAGAAGTGAAGCGACAAATTCAATTTACCGTTTCAATGTGAAAATTAATATCCTGTCATAATATGTCATTCACATGTTTTTAGATTATTTCATTGTGATATTAGTAAGTGCCTGCAGGCGATATTTCGTTTTATAATACTATTTGAAACTTTTATTCACGTTTTCAGAACACGGATCATGTTATTAATATTGCAGTTCAATTTCATGTATCTTGTGTCTTACTGGATTTACCTGTGATATGATTATTACTTTTTGATAACTTTTAGCGGTAGTTTGAAAAGCATTGGAAAAATATTATTAGATTTACTTTGCTTGGTGGTGCAATAAAAGCTCTTTGTTTTAGAATAACAACGTGTACGACTTACTTTCCTCAGAAATTGATTGTGTGAATTGGATGGGGCAGTTCACGTTAGAATAACTTTTAATGTCTTGTTAAACACAGTTTCACCATAGAAAAATATTCGATTTAGAACGAGCTAATGGAAGAATGCATGTTTAATAATCACTCGGTATGATAAACACAGGGTTTGTACTCGTTCTCAACGTTGAGTTTATACCGTCATGTGTATATTGGGTAGCATGCTCAATGGGTTGTTATTTATAAAAACAGTTGTACACATGTTCGAAATAACGTTTCTATGGTGGATTACACCTTCATGCTGTACGCGTATACCACAGTTACACTTGTACGTTGGAAAAATACCTAGATAACAATTATAAAAACCGTTGTACACATATTCTAAATAACGTTTCTATGGCAGAATATTACACGTTTGTGCTAAACGCGTATATCACAGTTACACTTATACGTTGGAAAAACGTCTAGATAACAAGTATAAAAACCGTTGCATACATGTTCAAAATAACGTTTCTATGGCGGACATTCTGAACGAAATTATCCGTAACTCATATACGTTTGCTAAACTTATGGTTTATACTTTTTCTCAACGTCTAATATACCATCATGTGTTTATTGGGGATGGGACCAAGGGAAAGAGAAGAACTGTCAAGACGAATGGAAAGTTTATCAACTCAGGTACCTTCCGAATTTGCCAGAAAGCCAAGATCAACACGCTTTCTTTGAAAGTTCAAAGCAACAGAATACAGATTTCTGTTATTATACTGTGGGCCAATTGTATTGAAGGATATCCTAAGTAAAGATCTGTATGATCACTTCCTACTGCTCCATGTTGCATTCAAGATCTTGAGCTCTGAAGAACTTCTGCAGAAGTATAAAGATCAAGCCAAAATGTATTTCAAAAGCTTTTGTTTGACACTGACAGATCTGTATGGTCTAAAAGCTCTAGTGATAAACATGCACAATCTGATCCACATAGTGGACGATGTAGAGTTTATGGAATGCAACTTGAGTAAAATGACAGCGTTTCCTTTTGAAAATTATCTGGGAACTATGAAAAAACTTATACGCAGTGGGAATCATCCGTTAGCACAATTCGGTAGACGTTACCATGAATCAAATTTACAGAACAGTGGTCCAGCTTCCATACCACCTATGATTAAAATTTTCCGTAAGGATACTGAGCATAATATATCAAACATAAAGTTCAAGGATTTCATTCTGAGAGATCGAGCTCCAGACAACTTCGTGATGATGCGAGATAAGACAGTTCTAGAAATAAAGCAAATGTTTATTGATGACAGATCACTAGTAATCAAGGGGTGTAAATGGAATGTAAAAAAAAACAATTTATGAATACCCATGCAATTCCAAATCTTTGGACATGTGGCAGTTAGGTAAAGAATCCTCACTAGGTATTGTGAGCTATCATTCAGAAGATATTCTACATAAGTTAGTCAAACTTCGTATATCATTTAAACCAGAAGGACATGAAAAAGTATTCATCATCCCTATTCTGCATTATTGACAGGTCATAAAAGACGTTATGCTTCACTCTATCATGTGCCATTACATCGGATGTTATTTGGGGAAGAAAACGATTAAATATGATTTCACATATTCCTGTACGTGGGTCAGTCATAAAAAATGTAATCTGCCTTCATCAATTGATCTTTTCCGTATTTTAAATTTTAGACCGCTTATTAATAACGTTTTAGAATCTAAAATAGTGGTCTTCAAAAATCTGTGTAATGACATAATGATATACCTATAAGAGAATATAAATTATCCTCGTAATTTTCATTCTCCGTAAAGGAGCAAACAAACCATGAGAAATATATCGATTTTACAAATCAAATAGAAATCAATTTTCTGAGTGTGAGATCACAATTTATTAGAATCGATTTTCTGAATATCCTCGTGTTGATTCGGTTGAAAATGGCTTTATTTAATTCCGCTGAATTAAATTGCTTAAATCTTCCGTTAATTATACATATGTACATATTTCTGACGATGAGCCTCTAATGTTATGACTTTCGAACGAAGCGACCGTGCGCGTGTACAAGTGGCGCGCGTCTAACCGTCCCTAGCGGCAGGGCTGATTCAAAACAATCATTGGTTCATTCGTTTGCGCCAAGCGTTTGATTGGCGATTTGCAATGCCGTTTGGGACTAAATTGACCGACAGTGTTTGATCTGGCGATGGCATAAGTAGGTTTACGTTGACGCACGGCGTGGTGTGGCACAGTCTCTGTGGCGTCATGTATCCAATTTGCGAGTCGGTAGTGGTCGGTAAGTGGTCGGCTTCGTTCGAAATTCACCTAAAGAAGAATACACCTACTTCTTCAGTCGAATTAAGCTACATAACTCAATATTATCACATCCACCCGAAAACGACAGTCGCACTTATAAACTAAACGAAAGTTTATTCGACAGCGCGCAACTTGAAATTTTCAGACCGGCGCCACTCATAACCTATATCCTGCACAGTCGTGTCGCACGTGGCCGTAGCGTGGATCACCTCACCAAGTAGCCCGGCCGTGCGCAACGTTGCATCACACTTTCAATAAAATTGAACCTGATTTATCAGAATCGTAAGTCGAAAGAAAATATCATAAATTACTCAAATTGTAAAATTATACGTTTCTCATACATTTTTGTGATCGGCTGTGCAGTGCCGGTTTATAACGAAGTTTTCGATTCCAACACCCGTGATTTTATACAGTTTAGGTATGTGGAGCTCATCAGGAGACTGTCCATCCTATATAATTATTCCACTAACTCTGTAATTTCATCTCTAAGTAAAAAAATATATGAGCATCTGGAAATATAGTTGGATTTGCACTTACGATAATTGTTAGTCGTTGTGAGATTACGTTAGCCTCTCAAGTGTTTATAGTACACGTTTGATCGCCTCTAAAATGCGATTTCCTGTTGTTCCCAAACCACATCATCAATATCGGAATAGAACTTCAGAAATGAATGCTTCAAGCAAAAAGTGATTATCAAGATGTGGGATAAAGAAGTTTTCATTTGATTTTTTGCTAATAATTTTGAAGGCGTACAAATTTTTGTGAAAATTCCACTGAGATCTCCTCTAACAATCTTGTAAATGTAGAAAATCACTGTTCGTCTTTTGCATTACCATTCCCAGAAATGCTTTTGCTTCTCGCATACATCTAAGACAACGGCAGCTAGAATTAGCAGCCAAATGTTCTAATGTCCATTAAGGTAGTGAAGTCCAAATACAAAAATTTTGTGAAATACCTTGAACTCCCAATAGTTTTATAGTATCGTTAGGATGAAACTGAATTGCTTTTGTCTATTCCGATTTCATTCTAAGACAATGTAACATATCGTTGATACTACGTAAAAAATACATGGAAAACTGCTATAGCTTTACATTACTCGTTCCGCTGATTATCAAAATTACATTATTTGGTTTGAGATCAAGGTATTCTTTCAGTAGGATGAGTGACTTGGAAGATGTACATTCGTACCAATTGTTAGAATTTGTTGGACGTGGGCGAACAAAAAAGATTAAGGAGATCGAATGCGTTCCATCATCATGGATTTCTTACTACCCAAAAATTGGAAAATGTATTTGTAAATTTATAGCACCGCCATATAGTAAGGGAGATTTTGAATTACTTCGTTCATTCGTTGGAAACGGAGCTGATGCTCCAGAAAGTTGGCCATCCTACACAGTCGAATTAAAAGGACAAGCCAGTAAGTATTGAAGAATATGATTTCAATTGTTTATATGGAGTCAAGAGCTTCTGGCATAAAATGTTCATGTATTACGAAGAATGATATTTTGTACGAGTGGTGATGTAAATAATGTTCATGCATTGTTCAGAATCTACTTAAAGAATAATCTATGATTTCCTTTTTACGAATAATTGTATATTCTGAGTACTATGGTCATCTTGGAATCAAAGGTTGATATTCCATATCACCTGAAATTGAACGTTATGGTTGAATACTATTATAGGAACATATTCCGAGGCTACTCACAAGTTGGAGATTTTGAAAACGAAAAAATTCGTATTCACTAGTGAGTCAGAAGTTCCACCAGAAAAAAAGGTAGATTTACTTGTAAAATCCATAAGAACAAAGAAACTTAAGAAGGATGAAGAACGATTTTCAACACACATGAAGGTACCAACTCTTCCAGACTCCGCAAATGAAATTGAAGTTTCGCCGTCCTCTTCTTATGATGAATGCAAGTATACGTAGTCCAATTGTTTTTTTTTTCCTGCTCATTCTAGAACTCCAAAAATACTTCTTACTAAAAATGAATTATTATATTCCTGACTCCATGAATTTGCTTGCAGAGATACGCAGCACTTGATATCTTTATATCATTTATTACAGTATGAAATTGTTCCAAATCGTAATTATGTAGACCAGCTGCAAAACATTTAGTGATATTCGAAAAGATATTCGAAATTATGTTTCACAGTGGTCTAAGCTTATGGAAGGTCGTGAGTTTTATATTTTTTTGAAATCCATTATACAGGCACCGAAACAGATAGTAGCTTATCTTCTGTGGAAAATAAGAAAAATCGAAACTTGAAAACCAAGGGGAAATACAAGAGGAACGTCAAATCAAAATGTGAAACAAAAAGAACAATTATGCACGAAAAACATTCAAAGCAAGAAAATAAAAAAAAACCATCTAGTCTGCAAGGTATCAACTGAAATACCATTATAAGTTGAAATATTTCGTATCTATGGAAAATCCTTCAAGTATGTCCGTTCTGACGATTCTCTATGTCTTTTTTTAAAGATATTGTAGTGAACTCAGATATTAGACAGAATGGTATTCAATTGGCAAAGCAAAGTGCCTTTGCTGAATCAGTACGGTCATCGGTGCTGTGAAAAAAAATATTCAACTGCGAACAAAAATGACTTCAAATAAAGGATCATCCGGAGCAGCCGAATGTGTTACGCAGAGTATATACACTGCACAAACTAATGTGGAAGCGCCAAGAGATACTCAAATGAACATTAATGAGGCCCGAGTAATACATTCCAAATATAAAGGTGAATTAACTTTGATTGTGAGTTTAGTTAAAGTATTGATTCTAAAAAAATTAATTCAATGGTTCATTATGTCCGTCTTCTTGACAGGCTCATGCGGGATAAATGATAAGTGACGTCCTCGTCCTTTGCCATGTGAATCTCGTCAAATTAGTTCAGGAATATCCGTGGACTTTACAGAGACAGACAATACGACTCATTCACTAAAGAAGATGAGACCTCAAAAGAAAATCGATCAAACTCCGCACATAGATGTAATCACAAATAGTGGTGGGTGTGTTTCAAATACTATGTGTTTTTATTTAATTTATGGAGATAATCAAAATGTTTTATTTTACGTGCACATATTTGATTAGTGTGACTGATGTAGATTAATGTTATTGAATATGAATAAGCAAATTTTATATTACTGCCATAATGCACGTTTTACCAGATTATTGTGTGTAATTTCTGTTCTACGTTCATTCAGATCTGACTCTTTTGACTGCAGCTTTGATAGCTCTCCAGATAGAGGTCAAGGATCTATCATATAATGTACACAGAATCCAGACATTACTTGAAACTTCTGGCTTTATAAAAGAAGGTACTAGATTACATCAATTGTGCTGGAGTAAAGAATACGGCTTTGAACTTCCAATGAACAATTATGACAAATTTGTCGAGTTCGATGAGAAAATTGGAACTGATAAGAAGTTTCGCAAAGACTTGGTAAGATTGAGATATTTTTTCCTCGAAATTCAAATATCTTATCTCTAGCATTAAAATTGTAGATACTTCCCAAAATTTACCCTCAGATCTCCACCTTCCACTTTTGCTTGGATCGGAATAACGTCGTTTCCAGGAGTATTCCAAACATTTTGAAAAAATTTATCTGAAGAGATATTGCCCTGAAGTTTACTGCTGTAAAGCAATGTGAGGGAAAAGATGTTTTCAAAGAGACTAAATTTTTCGCCTGCATAATGAGTAAGAAATTTGATGAAGTAAAAAAAAAGATACATTTTTCAGTCGATATAATCTGTACAATCGTATGGTTTTTTACATCATACTTGAATTTTTGTAGGTGTCATGACAGCGAAACGCCACGATCAAAAAACAGGAGACCTAGTAACTGAAAAAGCAGTATGTAGCGCCCTTGGAACCGTACTTACAAATGGTAAAGACTGGGATGGGCATAGATCTTTACGCAGCAAAAAGATCGTATACGAAGGCAGTTGCAGAGCTATAATTTGATGCCTGTTGATGACACGATCGGCGCGGCGCCGAACTTTGGGGAGACCCTCAGTTTCGCGTACCGATCCGATCGTTGCCGCTGGACTCTAGATGGGGGAGGGGAACAGGGTTTGCCAAATGATGCAATCGGAAGACTTAATTTCCGGTTCAAAGGGGTTTATTCCTCTCATTTCAGTAACTGCTCTGAGTTTTCAGCGAACTCAGCCACAACTACGCGAATGTACCAATCAACCAATGGCAAGGGCTCAGACTCGTGGTGATCAAACTGTATCGATACGTGCGCTCCAACCGCTGTCTCGCGAGGCTGCCGCGCCCTGGCCATCCCAGGGGGTTAACCATTTGGGAATCCAAATGGCCAGCCTCGGAGACCCCTCGGTATACGGAACCGCGGGTATCGACGGTCTGTGTCGATGCTTACTTCGATTTTTCCCCAACGGTCTCGCAACCGACTCTGGCGACGGTCCGTGAACAACTGAACAACGGGCAGCTCGCGCTTCTCGCTCCACTCGCGCGATCACCATTCGCGTAAGCACCGCCCTCTGGTGGTCGATCGCTACATCCGACGACTTACAATACCTTATCTGTATAGCACATGCATACAACCACAGCATATAGCACACATATACAACCACAGCATTGCTGCTGCTTACTTGTAACATCCGTGTCCCATATTTAGCCACTACCATCGCCAACAATGCCTATTGTGTTATTAATTTTTTATGCTCATGCTTCTTTTTTATGTTTGTTATTTTTTTTATGTTCACTTTACGTGAAAAGTATGATTAGAGATAATAGATGTTACTGGTGTTCACGTTAAATGATCAGATGATATTATTTTTGTTAACGTTTATTAGCAACGTTTTAAAAGTATTAGTTTGTTTTGAAGGTAAGGATTGAGATTATAGAGCACTGATATTTTTTTCTAATTTGTTTGCAACGTTTTAAACGTATCATTTTTTTTTCAAACTTGAAGATTAACATTATATAGAGCATTGATATTGTTATTACCGTTTGTTACCAACATTTTAAGGAGGGACTTTGGTGAAATTTCGGTGATTTCGAGTTTTTTGTTTTTGTAATGACTAAAGAAATGTAATTAAAAATTCCTCTCAACGAAATTTATATTGCTGTAGTATGTGTCCTGAAAAACAATTTCAATCTTCTGCGATGAAAATGTGTGCGCAAGGAACTCTTGGTATAAAATTTCAAGCGTACCGCTCCCAAAAATTTCTTGCGCATACACTTTCATCGCAGGAAATTGAAATTATTTTTTCAGAACACATACCCGCCCCCCCCCATAACCCAAATTTTGTTAAAAAGAATTTTTGATCACATCTTTTTTTTAGTCGTTTCAAAAATAAAAATCTCGTTATCATAAAAATTTCACTGAAGTCCCCCCTTAAGGAGGGGGTCCGTCGACCAAAGTAGCTACCAGAAGTACAGTTCGCAGATGGCTGTCAACTTTTTTTTGAATGCTGTTTGGTATTCCAAAAGACATGCTTAAAGCTGACGGCGAGACATTTTTTTTTTGACCCTGGCCGATTTTGTATATACGATCCAATACAAGATATCAAAAATCTGAAACACCTGATTGTTCTGAAAAGTAAACAGTGTCTGTACAGCAAATTTCAGCCAAAAATGTTGGAGATTGTAGGAGGAGATGCATTGAAAAAACTCAAAATTTCGAGTTTGAAAGGTTTTTAAATGTCAGTACTTTTATCTTAAAATGTAGCCAATTTCATGTTGAAAAGGTCTTATACTGTTTGTATCATGAGAAATTTGGTAGATATCAATTTTAAAAAATCAACTTTTATCACCAGCTAACAAGTTCCAAGAATGTATATTTATTAAACATGGAAAAATCATTTCATAATACGTATATAGTATTAATAATTCTCATCACATTTTGCATGAACATCATCGATAAATATACATCCTTGGAACTTTTCAGGAGGTGAAAGTTGATTTTTGAAAATTCATATCTCCTAAACTTTTCGTGATAGCTACAAATAGACCTTTAGACCATTTTTACATGAAACAAAAAATTAAAGAAAAGAGAATCTACAACTACACGAACGCGCTACTCGCGATCGTCCTCGACTTAATTCTAATTGCAGCGCTATTCGCCAGACTGACAAAAATGTTATTGCGCTAATCGCAAGAATTCCCTAACGTCGACTCAAGAATAATCCTAAGCTTAACAATCTTAAATCGAAGCGACTACTCGCGACGCATTCGAAACCTGCCCCTCCAAGAGACAAAAGAGAACAAAAAAAAGAAACCAAAAATAATTCTTTCAAAAAGATACTTTCAAAAATACGCTAACGCGGCTAGACCCGGTGCGGCGAAATTTGGCTGCACGCAATTTACGAAAACGCAAGTGACTCGGTATGCTATCGCGAAACTCTAGCTACGGCCACCACGCAAGGAATTCGGTAGACGAATTTCGAGTATTGTCTTGACGCAATGAAAAAAAAAAAAAATGGCCAACCGTCACTCGGTGTGCCGACCTCAATCGTGCTCGAAATTTGTCCGCAAAGAATCAATAGCGCTTACCGCGATGAAGCCAAACCAGGAATTCCCCGATGTTGTAATTGGACAGCAGTCCCGTCGCTCGCGAATCCGCCCCCAAAAAAATGCCACTTACTCAACTCTGGCAATATTTGATCGATATCTGTCAATATTCAGCACCAGGACTCAAGTGCCTTGCTCCGTCACGCGGAGCCGAAATTCAAAAATGGGCGTTATCGGTTTCGCAATTCCCCAGATCTTATTGGGCGTCGAGTTACGCAATTCTTCGATTGTAGCTTATCGCTAACGTGGGTTTCCGCTGGCGCGGATCGCTGATTGACTGTCGGTCTCCCAGGTGTTCCGTTCTCGCCAGTGACGTATGGACCGTGAGGTTGCCAAAGTGGTGGTGCGTCGCGAGGAAGACAGGCTACAGTTCGCTGGCCAACCGCGGGAATCTCGTCCGCCTCGGTTTCCCTCGCGGCAGAGCTCTACATTGGCGCTCCCTCCGTAGCCTCGTGCGAGGTCCTTCGCTCGCGGTGTACTCTCCATCGAGGTCCTCCTCCGCGACCGCCTCTATGTTGTCGAATTCGTCATCTATTCCCCTGCTTGGCGCCGTACATGCTCGAAACAAAATTAAACAAAAAGACCCTGTAACGCTTAATTCGCTAGCCCGTAAAGTGTCCCCTCTCAGAGTTTCGGATGCGTGACCCTTGTCCTGGCGCTCTTCACGAATTATCCCGCTCTTTATCCCCTGTTTGGGTCCCGCCTAAGGTTCGGGGAGCTACTTGTAACGAGCATCCAAAAATGCTACGTTACAATATATATATAAATATAGATAAAGATATAACCATTGTACCGGCACCGCCGATTTGATACACGTCATACTCTGTCCAGTACGTAAGGATATTCTTTGACCTGTTGTACATATACAAATGTTAGTTATAATTATTTATTACGAGAAACCAAGTTGATTGCACCATACGCTGTTATATTTCTGTTTTTCTTAGTGATCCAAACGACGCGATCACTAAATTGCAGTTATTACTCTAATAAAGTGTCCAATTATTTCAATTACCCTACTCCTTCCTAAACTGACCCTGGTCGACTCTGAGCATCCGGCTGGAGGGGGATGCAACCACCACCGAAGGGTAATCCGACCGACCAGGACCGGTAACACCGTTACACAGTGCTACTGTGAAAATTTGGCCAATTTCTGTGGATGGTGACCAATCTGTAAAAATTTTTTCCAAATTTTGAAAAATTACAAAGACGCTCCACTTTTTGCCAAAATAAGGCAACAATTGCCCAAGTTTCACTTTGATCGCTTGAGCGGTATAGGAGTTTTGCATCCCCGCGTTTTCGAGGTCTACAACGCGTCCTTATAAGGACCTTAATATCGCATTACCATGTCTGATATCATAGTTTCTCTCGATATGCCTTACGCTTACAATTTTCTCACTTACATTGCTTATGCTTACACAGCATCTTTTTCTATCTTATAGTTATCTTCATCATATAGAATTTAATGTTAATACCCTGATTCAACGTTAATATCTTCTCTATAATAAGTAAGTTGGTTAACCGCTGGACGATCGAACACCCAAATATCGAGCACTGGTCGTACATTAATCTACTTTGTTGTGTCGGTAATATTATCGTAGAGAATAAGTTTATTAATTTTCTATCCCTTATTTTCATATCTATCACCAATTTTCTTCTCTATAGTTAATTCTCTAATCATTGCATGAACCAATTGCCTGCCGCTGAAGAACCGCAACCTAGATTTCTACAGTTCGCTATATCTCGAACATATCGTATGATTTACTAGTGATAGTCTTTATTTTCTCATTCTTTTATATCTCATAGGTAACACCGGCGACTATTGTGTGGAAGGTGTGGAGATGTCCGCACTCAAAATTCTCCCGACCAATCGTAACATCGAATTTTGCAAGTACGAAGAATAACAATTTCATTTTAATCCGCAAAAAATTTTGGATTGTCCCAAAACACATCTTTTTTATATATGGCTATATTAAATTCACGATAACGACGGAATTAATCTTGTGGATCAAGTAGTCTGCAGTTTTGGAATCCATAGTTCACTTTTGATCGTTACAGGCGCATCAACTGCAATACACACACACGCACACACACCCGCATATTGTATGTGAGCTCGTACCGGTTCTTGTTGTCCGTTTTTCGTATCGAGTTTACGTCAGCTGACAATACTTACGCAGTTCCTAAGCGTTTAACGGTGTATGTGGGACTTGTAAGGCCTGACCCCTACATATTTCTCTTACACTGCGCTGACAATAGTCTCTCCGAACCTGACAAACGCAGGTAGTAATTCGGAACCAGATTTCGAAGGAACATCATCGGATTGTGACCAAAACTCGGAAAAAGCCAATAATCTAACCAGCAAAGTTATTGAAAGATTAGGTTTTTTCCATTGAAATAAAATGTATTATATCTCTGTAGAAATTAATTTCTACGTCGTATCTGAAATACGAATAGAATCTTAAAAAATGCTTATTTCCCATAATTGTTAAAGAATATAGTACGTAAAAATCGCACGTCTATAATCTGCATCCTCAATTTAATGCGCACCGCAAAACTTGAAAGATATGACGTATGGACAATCAGAACAAAAATTAAAAGAATTTTAACTTGCAAACAAAGATGAATATTCGGTGCGCTTTACTTCGTAAACGAAACCAAGGGCGCAATGATAGTGTGCAAGACTACATTTTACCACTGAAAACGTTAGCCGTATTGTGTAAATTTACGTCATCAGAATTAAATAATCATTTGAAAGATCAACTGATTTTGGGCATATACAGTAAATTAATGAAATACGAACTCTTAAAAGGATCAAACAAAAATTTGAATGATTTATTGGAGTTAGCTAAAACAGTAGAAATAGCCAACGCGAAGACGCAAACCACCAACGAAGAACCGTTAAAAGCTGAGGCATCAAATGTTCTAGTATATCACGTACACTCAACATCGTTCCAAAATACAGACAAGACAAATGATAACACGCAAGGCAGTCACCAACGACGACAATGGCCAACAGGAAGCAACAACATCAATAACCAGCAAAAGCGAAATCATCTGAACTTCAGTCGAAAAGCCAATGAATGTACATGCTGCGGTAAAAATAACCGCTTGCATTTTCGATGCTCTGTAAGATTCAAATATTGTAGTGAATACGGAAAAAGGTCATATATTTAGAATATGTAAAAGTAAAAATGATAATTCTCAAAGCGATAAAAGAATGCACAACGTACAAAAGGTGCTCCAATCTAAACAGCTTGAAAATTCAAATGAATTATCTAATTAGAATTTTAACAATTGTAGCGATATCAGAGTTGACAAACGCGAAGAATTAAAAACGCGGTATGAAAACGATTATTATCATTCTATCGATGAAACTAAAGTAAACAATGCAATTGTATGTTGAGTCGAATTAAATAATAGAGGAATCAAACATTTCCAACTTAAAACTATTTACATGAATAGTAGGACGTGAATGGATGTTTATGTTAGGTATGTGATCTGTACAATTCGCAGAAAATTCACCAAGTAAAGATATTAAATTAATGTACCATGTGGATTGATCTCAAATAAAACTTTTGCGAATGAAATTCCCAAATATTTTCAAAGAAGACTTCAGTTACTTCAACCGCAGAGTACTGTCACTTAAACTAAAGCCTGGGACGCAACCAAAATTTATACCACCTCGAAAGCTTCAGGCTTCAAACAGACTCTCGAATTAAAAAATCTTGATTCCAATCGAGTATAGCGAATGAGGCACACCGATTGTGCCCGTGATAAAAGGAAACGGTGAAGTAGGGATATGGGGTGATTTTAAAGTTACTTCAAATCCTTTCCTATTAGTTGATCATTTTCTATCACCGAGACCAGAGTCTGTATTTTACGAATTACGCGGCGAGGAACAGTATCCAATTCTAGATCTGGCAGAAGCTTATCAACAATAAGGGTTAAACGAAGAGTCTCAAAATTTAGTAGTAATCAGTACTCATTTAGGGTTGTATAAATACGCTCGCTTGCCTTATGGGGGATCGACAGGCCCATGTTCATTTGAACGTAAATTGATTGCATTGTTACTGGGAATTCCAAGAGTCGTTGTATAAATTGATGGTATCATTACAACAGCACCAAATAAAGAAGAACATATGCGACGTTCACGCGAAGTTTTGCGTAGATTAAATGATAGTGGTTTGAGATTGAATTTTGAAAAATTTCCGTTTTCGTAAGATGAAGTAACTCATTTAAGCTATCGAATATCCATCCTATTAAAAAGGAAATCAAGAGTATTCAATAGGTACTTCCACCTTTAAACGTTTCTGAACATCGCAGTTTCCTCGGATCTGTAAGTTATTATGCTCGTTTTATACCGGATATTTCGTAAAAATTAAGACCTCTGAACGTTTGCCTAGCGAAACAACGCAGGTTTCAAATGGAGTCAAGAATACCAAAATGCATTGAATCGAATTAAAACACACTTGGTGTCAGACAAATTTTTAGTTCATTATAATCCGACTGATCCATTAATTCTTACTTATAATGCTTCACCGGTCGGCGTGTCTGCAATGTTGTCGCATAGCATTAATAATCATGATTTTCCTACACACTACACAAGTCGCACATTTAGTGCAAGTGAACGAAATTATCCTTAACTAGACAGAAAAGGATTCGATATTGTTTTTGGAGTAAAAATATTTTATGAGTACGTCTTTGGAATTTTTTTTTTTTATTACAGATAGACAACACTGCACTTACGCGCATCCTTCACCCGGAAATCAATGCCAGAAGTAGCAGCTGCACGTATTTAGCGTTGGGCAGTATTTTTGTCAGCTTCCGTTACCAAATCAAACATATTAAGGGTTCTGAGAATTATGCAGATTGGCTCAGCCATTCATCGTCAAAAACGAAGGTCATTAATGTGCAAAGACAAAGTGCTCGATCTGATAATGTAACGAATGTATATGATCTTAATTATATCAAATCGCACGATTTTGCGTCATTTTATTGAAAGATTGTACAGTGGACAACGCGAGAAGATAAAATATTAAGTAAAGTTATAAGGCATTGTGTAGAGGGGTGGCCCGAAAAACCACATATTGCAAAGGAGTTGCTAAGTTATTGGCATAAATGTAAAGCATTATCGATAGAAAACAATTGTCTTTTATATTAAGTTCATACATGATCTACATTTTAGCCATTTTGGCATCGGTAAAAGGAAAGCGCTTGCTATGTCTTTTGTTTGATGGTCATCGATTGATAACTATTTAGAACAAATAACACGTTCCTGTTCAAACTGCCTAGAAATACAAAAGAAACCTGGGAAAATTCCGTTGACTCTGTGTTCGTGGCCAACAATGCCATGACATCGAGTTTATGCCGATTTTCTTGGTCCTATTGAAGGTAAAATCATTCTATTGATGATTGATAGCCATTCCAAATAGCCAGCAGTCTTTTTATGCCGAATATGAGCAAAAACGCTAAAATTTCACATATACTTCAACTTTAGTTGGAGAAGCGTTTTAAACATTAATGAAAAAAATGGTATTCATCATAGCACAACCCCAACACATGACCCAACAACTAACAGGGCAGAAAAAAATTTAGTACACACATTCAAGCGTAAAGTGACATGCATGATGAAAAGTGGGTTAACGTTAATTGACGCTGTAGAGTAATTTTTTTAATGATCATCGACGCACACCCCACAGTTCTACAAATCAATCACCAGCCTAACTGATGCTGGGACGTAAATTATGTACAAGTTTTACATAATTAATGCCGAGAGAGACCGAAGAAATTGTACTCAATAGTCAAGAGAGACACATAAATAAACGAGCTAGACAAATGAAATTTAAAATAGGTGATTCTGTTATGGTTATCGATCACAGAAGCGCTAAGATCAAATGAATTAAAGCAAAAATTAATTAAATAGTAATGGAAGGGGTAAAGTACTTACAATTAGTTGAATTTGATTCGAACACGGTATGGAAGAGACATAGTAACCAAATACGTAAGTATAATGAGATTGTTGTTAATCCATCCGTTTCAAACGATAATGTTAAAGATACTGTCATGACCGATAATAACCAAATTGTATTGCAACGGTCGGAAAGACTTAAAAACAAATTAACGATGTAATTATGACGTATTTAATGTATGTAAAGTAATATGTTATACTTATGTAAAGTACTAACAGTAGAGGGTACACATTGAGTATATGAAAACAATTAAAATGGAAAAATCGGCCACTTGCTATAATTAGTTTATCATACTAACCAATCCAATAAAAAAAGGGAGAATGCAGTAACTTGAAATATTCGCATAAACAATATGCACCTAAGCATTCAAACCAGCCACTGACACCCACCGACTGTACTGTAGTGTGGATCTTCACGAGAGTGTTTGGTTCGGAAAATTGACCTCAAAGTCATCGATGATTTCACATCTAAAACAGTGTTAGAGGTTCAACGTTCGCAGTGAAGAAATAAAAAAAAATTACCCCACTTCTCTTTTTATACCCCTCCCCCGTCCTCTCGTACACCAACTGCACACTCGAGATTATCAGAAGTCGCCCGCTCTGAGCTTAGGGATCCGCTAATGTCCTTTTCCTTTACAGCCAAAAATCATAAGTATTCTGAGGTATATACAATAACCGTTAATAATAGTGAAGCTGCAGCTTTTACAACTCCTCTAAGTTAGATATGGCATATACTAGGGCGGCATAAAGCAATATGCAGTTAATCAGAGACGAGAAGAGTTTTTTGTACACTCGCTGAGAATTTATTATCATTGAATAGATTAACCTTAAAGCCGGAGCATTGACAGATTTAATTTAAAGTGTTCTCTGTGCACTTGCCCTTTTAAAAATAGTTGACTTTGAGAACCAGAGTCCAAAATACAAATATTCCTTGGCATGCAAGATATTTTCACTATCATAAGGGATTGGGGTTAACTCCTTATGGCAGCCCCCCTTTTGGGAATGGACGATATTTGTTTTATTAACATTAACGACTAGCTGGTTTTAACTACGATACTATACTGAAAATTTGAAGATTTTTCTGATTTCTACCATAGAATTGGACGGGGAAATGATGTAGCCCACGTGAGCCAGAAGTATCACTTTCGTTCCACGATCTATTGAAACACCCCTCACGCGCCTACCTTACAGATATCTTTCTAGATCGACTAGGATCAAGCTGAATGATTAGGGGAAGCAGGTTTCACCTTGTAATAGACCCCGTGTTATATCAATTGGATTTGAGAGTCTATTATATTAGTAATTTTAACTTTCTTTGCTGCTTGATCGTAAAGACTCATTAGTACATTAATGATATTTAAACTAACTCCCAGTTGCAACAAGTCTACAAAACCAGCAAAGATTTTCCCTCCTTTCCGTTTCACATGGGTCTCTATTATTTAATTGAAAGTGTAAGTATTGTAGAGACCAGAACGGTTAATTCTAAACCCCGTCTGCCACTCAGAGAAGATGTCACCCTCCGTGCAAGATCTTACTAGTTCGTTATTAAATGTGAAAATCTTAAGGGATCATTCTGGTTTATAACTTTACACATTTTTCGAAAGTATATATATCTGAAATTATTGTGTTGAAATGTTAGAGTGATCGGAGCATTCTAACTATATCACTGATTGACCTTAGGTAAGACTTTTCTTTAAAATAAATTTAAACGCGTTTCGCTCAAAGCTATGTTTTTTCGGTCGATGGATATTATGTTATTTATCAATAAATATTAATTTCCATAGAATGCACAGAGCCATTGATATACTGAACCTAAATATTTTTGTTTTTTGTTGTAGATGAGCCGTTATTAAGTTATCAAAGTCTCCAGCGACACACCAACTTTTTGAGGATTTCTGCTCACCCAGTGATTATATGTACATATATATGAAAAATGTAAACAAAAATAAATACAAATGTTTTTTATGTTTTCCTTATCAAAAATTCATTACAACAGTCTTTTTTCAAGCGTCTAAACCAGTATGATCCCTTGTCATTGCAGTTGATCAGCACAACAGACCTGTAATTCATAGGATCCCGTTTTGTCACTCTTATTCTGGTATAACATTTTGATTATTACAGATAACTAAGAACTATGCATATTTTCTAACTTCATTATTTTGTTAATGAACACACATAAGAAGAAAATCCAGTTCATTGGGGCAATTTTTCAAGGATCTTGTTTGCAATCTGATTTTCACTCGGGTATTTATTTTTCTTTCACTTTTTAAGGCAAGTTAATTCCACTTAAACTAATTTTTCAAGGGATATAAGGTCCGAATTAGGTATAGACTTTTCCTGCCAGAATTAATTGCATTCGAAAAATCTTTGGAATTTATAGCATGCACTATTGTGTGGACGATCACATCTTTATAAGTTTTGAACCTTTTTTCGAAAATTTCCTTGTGATTCTGTTTTAAATTTAGATAGTTCGCTAGAAAATGATTTATGAATTTGGGCTCCTTCTCCTTCTTCATAAGGTTTAAGACTTTCGGCTGATTCTCTTTTCCAAAAAAAAAAAACATTCGTCGGTCATCCATAGTTTAATGTGCGCGCTATAATTTGTATTTCTAATGATGCCAATTTTTTCTGAGACTTCTCGAATTGTAAATATTAACTTTATTGTCAAGGTCATCAATTAAAGAAAAATTCTTATTGACATTATCAGACCATTAATTTACTTAATTCGAGCTTATTTTTTAATTTCTTTATTTCCTTATTTCCGTAACTGTTGTAACTGCCTTTGGATACCGCCACTCTACCAGTTCGTGTGAGTACCTGAGCCTAGCCAGCCATACAACGGGTTCTCTAGTTATTATTATCGTATCGTATCTTTTCCTTTTCTCTAAAAATTGACGCTGAAGCGTCTGGCGCCCAACGAGTATCTTTTCGTATCTTCAAAATATCTTATCGAATAATTGGAGAATCGCGCCAAAGTGTCAACGGTAAGTCCTCGTCAGAGGGTAACAGAATTTAGCGTTACAACATATATTAGCGTGTCTGAGCTGCTCCCTCGGCTGCCCCACATAAGATTAATTGTTGAGCGACCTAAGCTGCTTACGTGTGTATATTTACAGGTGTATCGCTTATACACCTCCCATTTAGAGCAAAAATACCAAGCTCTTCCATGAATTTTATAAAATCGTTTCCACGCTTATTTACCACATTGTCTCAGAACGTTTTCGTTCGATTGATATAAGTGCCTGCAAATAAATCCTTGTCGTCAAAGTTATTTTCATTCCCAATTCTACAATTAAAGTCTCCTTCTATAATGATAGGAGAGTTTTTACGTTTTGAACTAATACAGATCATAACGTCCCTCAGGCTATCCAGGATCGGTTCTGATGGATCTAGCGGGCTCGTATAAACGTTTCCTACGATGAATAAAAGGGTATAGCCAGGTTTGTATGGGAAATCTGCCCCCGCAGCTTTTTTGGCTTGAACTTGGGGATCGATTTGACATGAAACAAAAATAATTTAGCTAAATTTTCAGCTCATTATCTCAAATGGTTTTCGAGATTTTCGAAAAAAAACCTTTTTTCGATTTAATTTTTTTTTTTTTCAGCACCAAAATTCAAAATTAGTGAATGCTGATTTTTTTCCCAGTTCTTAGGAGCAAACGGGATAAAAAAAACACTTCCATTATGAATATCACATGCAAGGCCGACTTTTAGAAACAGAAATAAAACGATAATAATTTTTTTTGTGTTATTTAAAAATGTCCACCGCCAAACCTGGTCAAAAAATGTCTTCTATACCCCATTACACTCAGGATTTTTTTCATTTTTCTTTTGAAGTGGTGGAACACTATGAAAAAAAATAAAAACCAATTTTTTTTTCAAAATCATGCGTTAGGGGACTCGTCAGTGAAGCTCTAAACTTTTTCGATTTACTTGAAATTTGAACTCATTATAAAGCTCCATAAGACAAGTGGTTTTCACTCGGTTCCAGTTAGTTACTTTCACATGTGTCCAGTTATTATTTAAAATAACATCAAAAAGTGACGTTTTTCCAGAAGCTCCTTGCGTCACAATTCTCATCGTAAGAATCTGAAAAAATTCCACAGCCATTAGAGGAGCGTAGAGAACAAAAGTTTCCATGGATACTGCAATCCGACAAGTTACCACATATCTAATTGACGACTTTCACAAAAATTGTCAATGACCAACTATTGAGACAATTAGGTGGTAACTTCTCGGATTGCAATTTCCATGGTAACTTTTGTTCTCTACGCTCCTATGATGGCTGTGGCATTTTTTCAGATTCTTACGATGAGAATTGTGACGCAAGGAGCTTTTCAAAAAACACCACTTTGTGACGTTATTTCAAACAATAATGGACACATGTGAAAGTAACTGATTGAAACCGGGTGAACACCACTTGTTTAAATTTTAAATTAATATTAAAAAAGATTCTCTATTTAAAATAATTAAATTTAAAGGAATTCAAAAAAAGAAAAAAAATTCTATCATTAATCTCCAAAATTAATATTTTAAATAAACTATTTTTTGAATAAAGTTTTAATAGTTTATAAAAAACATTGATTTTGTAAGTTTCAATCAAATTGAAAAAGTTTAGACTTTCACTGACAAGTCCGCTTAACCCTTTGAAGCATGGTGGGAATCCACGTTCGAACCTCGATTTTCATGAATTTTTCTAATTTATTTACTTTTTTACGTATTCGCATCCGATTTTTGCACCTTTTAGTTACTTAAGTAAAGAACGAACATCAAGATACAGTCTAATTAGCATAATTGTTTATGATATAAGATTTATAAATAAACACTCTGAAAAAAATGATGATTTTTTCGGAAAAATTTATTTTTGAAGAATCCGTCCAAGAAAATAACTTGAAATTTGATGACAGTGGGTTTTCAGGGTCTCTGATTACGCATCCCAACCCAGATTTTCAAAATTCAGAATGGTCGATTCAATTTGGCGGCGAAAAATTTAGGAAATTGAGGAAATTTGCTGAAAATGACATATCTTGAATTTTGCAAATCTGATAGCGGATTCGTAATCAGTGACCCCAAAAACCCCCGCGTGAGAATTTTCACGATCATACGATCATAAAATCATTTAAAACATGTATGCTTCAAAGGATGAACGCAAGATTTTGAAAAAAAATTAGTCTTTATTTTTTTTCATAATGTTCCACCACTTCAAAAAAAATGAAAAAATTCCAAAGTGAAAAGTGCAAAGGGGCATAGAAGACATTTTCTGACAAAAGTTTGGCGGTGGACACTTTTAAATAACACGGTAAAAAAAATTATTATAGTTTCATTTCTGTTCTTAAAAATCGGCTTTCCACATGACACTCATAATGAAAGTGTTTTTTATCCCGTTTACTCCTCAGAATTGAGAAAAAATCACCATTCATTAATTTTGAATTATAGGTACCACTAGAGAAAAATATAATCGAAAAAAAGATTTTTTTCGAAAATTTCGAAAACTGTTTGAGATAATGAGCTAAAAATTTAGCTGAATTATTTTATATGTTTTCGTCGAACTGTGTCGATAGGCCGTGGGTTTGTGACGATTGTATATGTATATGTTGTGACGTGGCGGGTCTACCAGCCCGTCACCGACCCGCACCTCCACTCCCAGGCGGCCGCGTCAAGCGCTCTTAAAGAGCAAGGGAGAGTCCTGCCGTGCCGCCAATGAACAACCAGAGTTAGCTTTAAGATTCATGTATTGTTGCTAATGCTTTTTGTTACTCCCCCAACCCATTCTCTGAGGTGACCGCCACTGCCGCCGCCACTGCCGCCGCCAATGCCGACGCCATCCAACGACTACCCTGCGCTGCCGTCGCGGGAAACGCGGAGGGACCACAGGACGACCGGCGCGGAGTTCGAAGCCCCGGACCCAGTAGTCGCGCTGTTGCTTGCTCGGACCTCGATGCCGCCAAGGACATGCTGCCGCTGCCGCCCAGGGGTCGAGTTGCCTCCACCTGAGCCTCCGATAAGACCGGCCTTGCCACCCGGCACCCACAAATAACCGGACTCAGTCTCCCCCTGGGCCCGCCGATGCCGACCGGACATTTCCGCCTTTGCCAGACCACCCTCGCAACACGCAGCACAGCGCGGCGAACAGACCGGCTGCCTAGGCTCCCGCCGGTCTCTCGCCAATCTACCTATCATCCCCTCCCGTAGCGCCACCGCGGGATCGCGATCGCCGAGGGCCGGCAGCCACCTCACTCTCCCTTGCGCCTCGTTGCTCCTAGCTTCGGACGTATCGTAGTGTACCCGTTCAAAGTTTTCTAAGCCTCACCGCTTCGCTCGCACAACAGTTTGGTGCCGATATCATCGTTAAGAGCAGACAAGTAGTTGCCGTATTGCTTTGTGGAAGACCGGGACCGTTTGCCGTAATAAGGTAGGCTGTCGCTATCCCGAATCTCGCTGGCTATAGATTCTCAACGGCCTCAGGCCATTTTTCTCTCTGTAACAGGTTGCCGGCCGGCTTTGATCGGCCATCTTGTGTGAAAGCCCGCGAGCCTCGTGGTAGTTAAGCTTTGCTATTCAATTGTATTTCGGATTTTGCTTGCTACCTTGATTTGTTATAATTACGATAAGATACTCTGGTTGTTCATTCGGTAATCTTTTGCCGCTTTATTGTAACGTATACTTTGTAATAGATCGTGTACCGTGCCGCTTCCCGGCCGAGTACCGAGTACGTGAGTGTGAGAGAGAGAGAGAATCTGTGAGTGAGTGTGTGCGCCCGTGCCGTCGTTGCCGAGCGTAACTACCACCGTCAAGCAGCGACAGGCGACCGTGCCGATAATATAGAAAAAGTGAAGGAGGATTATCTCGTGGTTGTGAAGCCGTTAGATTGTTAGCAAGCTCGTTTTCAGAATTGTTCTGCCTTGGTTTGAGTTTTGAAATTGTTAACAAACTCGCTTCACCACGAGTCCGTAGTCGCATGCGTTATTGAATTGTTACTGATTTTATGCCGCTTATTACTCGCTTATCTTGGTCGCCTGCCGCTCGTCGCTTCTAGCTTATACTGCTTGATTTTGCCGTGTTCCATTGATTTGTTTAATTTTGTTGCTGTGTTATATTTTATGCTATTTTGTTCTATTTTTATTTATTTTTTGAATTGTATCGAAGCGTACCGCCACCGATAAGACCGCTTGCCGTGTAAATAACTATTTTGGTTGCCTTCTGCCTTGCCGTAACGGCACTGTTTGTTAATAAACGCTGGTAATTACATCTATAATCATTCGATTATCATCTATACTATTTCACCTTCGCGCCCACGTTCCCCTCACCGCTAGCTAGTCGGCTGTTTTTGTGTGTGCTCGCCCCTGCTATAGTTTCGCTTTGAGATTTGGTGGTGTGAGTAAGGTTCGCCGTTCGAGTCGGCCAACGAATACTATTGGACGGTAAATTTCGAATCTGGTAAGAGTGTATTCTCTTACGGCTCTCTCGAGCCTGGCGCCCAACACCTGTTCTGCAGCGCCGTCAATCTTTATTTTTTTCATCTTTCTATTGCCGTGTTGGTCAACGCCATTTTTGTAAACGAGCCTCTGTGCCGACCCCGCTTTCCCCCGGGCGAAGTAAAAAGCCCGTTACAATGTACACATATTGTGTATGAGGATTACCTGAGCGGAGAACACGTTCAGCTAGTCAGTCGGTCATCAAACGTTCCGATATCAGGATCTCAGTCATCCGCTTGGCCAAGCACTTCGTTTATTATTTAATTGTATTCTGACTGATCATTTATCGATTAAATAATAGATTGACGAACCCCGTTGGGAATTATAAAACAACAAAAAAAGTAAATGTGAACGTGACCGACTTAACACAACGAAAAGATACGTAATCGACAATTTTATTTCATACAAATTTTTGTTATTCTATTTTTTTTATTTTTTTTTTTATTATCTATTATGATCAAGCTTTTGTTGTTATTTCAATGTGTATGTGTGAGTGCTTTTATTTTTACAATATATTCCTTTAATTTTGCTATTTACACAAACCTAATTTTGTTTTATCTCTACATACAACTATCTGCGTATTTTTATTCATTTATTGTTTTATTTATTTATTTTTTGTTCTGTTCTTAGTTGTGATTTGATATTTTATTATTCAAATTTTGTACAACAAATCCATTACAGGTTTAACTCGGTTTAGGTTTTTTAAATACTTTTTTGTAACTCATGCATGGAAAATCCACTTTTATGCACCATTTACAAGCACCGAAAGTGGTCTTTTATACACATGTGCGGGAAAAACTTTCGCGCATTGCTAGCGGTGCGAGAAAAAATTATTCGCACATTGCTGGCGGTGTATGAAAAACCTTCGCACACCCATCGCCCCTGGACCCCGCCGTCACGTACGATGGTCTGTTGGAAGTCCGCTTTTCCAAGATTACCGGACGTTTTCATTCTTTGACTGGTTTCAATTTGTTATGTCAGACTTTCCATTACAGGTGTAACAAAAAATAGAGTTCGATACTAGTGCGAAAGTTGGCAATGCCAACTTCGCGCACTAGTATCGACAAATACTATATCAGTTTTTTTTTCTCCCACTCACCTACTCCTGCCGCTTTTTCGAATGATTTTGACGTCATTGCGCTATTGGAGTCTTCGTCATATAAGCTAAGCAAGTAATAGTTCAAGGGGGTACATCCGAGTGGAATATTTCAAAAATGGATTTTCTTTTTATTCGTGTTTCTGAAAATTTGAAATATGAAAAATATTGTGTAAAATGCATAATGAAATTCGAAGAATTGTAGAGGTTACGGCCGATTTACCGAAACTTAAACTCGATTGCCTCGAAACTACGTTTCCGAGTTCGTGTCTAGGATATCTCGCAAATGACACGACCAATGTGTACTAAATTTGGACGCAATGTTTTTGTACATGTTGTCTCGTTCGCTGCGTATGGGTTTTTTAATGAGTCAATTATTTATTTCTTATGGTCCAAAAAAGGTGTTAAATTGAGGCCCAAAAACGAACGGTAAAGTCGCAACAATCACCGTTTCGTAAGGGGAAAAAATCCATACGCAGTGAACGGCTCAATATATTATACTTCAAGATTCCGTTAGAATTTTTTATTTAAGATCAAACGACTGTACAAAATTCTAGGCACCGCAGATCATGTCAGCACGGACCATTTTTTACACCTATCATTGTAACAATATTACGGGTGGACAAATTTTGATGAAAAAATTACTGAATATAGCTTAATATATAATCCTTGAAATCTAAACAAACGGTTGGTATCGAATCAACAATTTTTCAGATGAATGTTCTCGTAATTCGCCTACTTTTCCGGCCATTACTCGGATTTGTCGAGGTGCTCACAAAGTCGCGTTGTACACCTCGAAAACGTGGCAAGCCAAAACTCTTATACCGCTCAAGTGATCAGGATGAAACTTGGGCAATTCATGCCTTAAGGGGTCTACCCAACTGACGAGCAAAAAGGAAAGGGTTTTTTTAAGATTTTTTTTTGATAAGTTTCAAGCCAAAATGGAATGTCGGTGTTCTTCGTAATCGAAAACCAGATCAGCTGCCATTTCGTCATTGTACTATAAAATCTTATGGGACTGGGCTCAAAGTGTGCGTTTCGTGAGCGACGAGTGGCATAATACCGGATACTTCGATCCTTTTGGTGCAACTGTGGAACATTTCACAATTTCGGTAAGTGGTGACCGATCTGTAAATTTTTTTTTCAAAATTCTCCAAAAGTCAAACGTAGCTCCACTTTTTGCCAAAATATGGTATCAATTGTCCAAGTTTCATCATGGCGCTTGAGCGGTATAGGAGTTTTGGCTCACTGCGTTCTCAAGGTGTACAACGCGATTTTATAAGCACCTTAACGGGATGTAGCAGTTCTACCCTTACCGACCGAGCAAACTCATTCTTTTTCTTTCTATAATTAATAAACAAACAAACAGAAAGGGTTGAAATTTGGACGGCGCATAGCTCTTTCGTAGCGGAATCGAGCTGGGTTACTCATAATCCGAAAATCGCCAAAAAAATTGGTGGTTTTTTGACACGTGTTACTATTTCCACATCTCTTGCATTTCAGGGACCAAAAAACGCATAGCCGAGGTACCTTCCGCCATTCTGCGAAAAATAAGGAGTAAAATGAGCCACAGTAAGACTGGTTTCATGCAATATTGTGACCAGGCTATGAGAACTAGTAATTACAATAATTTCGCAAATGAAAGATGCTCTCGCGATCAGCTGGGCACGCGGTCGGTACAGCCGAGCGTTCCTTGGTTGGCGTAGTCACCGCAGCACGAAGTGCCGCTTGCGTAACAATGGGCCCTGTGGCAGCTCGCCCAGGAGCGTAGTTATTTAATCGGCTCAAGGTCAGTGGCGTTCACGAAAATCGCTGAATATGACTACGGGAATTTTTAACCCGAGATATAAAAAATTCGTTTCAAGGTATAATACGGTTTCGGGGATAATACGATCAATGTAAATGTGACTCATGATGCCCCTCGGAAACTTTGACTACGTGAAAATGACGTTCCAATACGCACGGAAACTGCTGAATGCAACGGTAAGTAGTGAAATCGTCTGAATAATAAATGTATACATATTTTCTCGTGGGTCTTTTAGAACAAAATAGACTACAAAAATTTTGTAACGAATCTCAACAAATCAATTTTACCGGACTCCGAATTATAATTTCAAATTCGAAATCGGCCCGTTTGGATCATTCTACATAACAGAAATTGCTACATAACATGTTTCACTTTATTGGTCTTTGCTCGATTTTACAGAATCATATATGTACATAAATGTTACCACAATAATACAACATTATATTACAACAAGCGTCCCGAATAGTCGTACGTCGACAGTAATTTGGATAAATACACCAAACCAAATGTCTTTGTAGTCGTACATATTTCTGACAAATAACACATTTATTTCGCAGGAAGACATGTCCATTTCTCACAATTCATTCGGAACCTTATTCTATAACCTATGGTTCCGAAATAATTCCTCACATTTCTGCGCATAACAACTGTTGAAATGAAAATTTGACGCTGATTATGCTGATTTGCCGATAAAATTAGTACTAAGCTAAACCTATAAAGTGAGAATTGCACATCATTATTCAAAAAATTTCAGGCCTCACAGCTGTCACCTTTGTCAGAAAACATGACGGAATTGACTACGAATATTACTTGGAAGCTTTTCGATGATTCTGTTGTATTACAATTTTTGACATCCTAACAGCCTTAGCATAGTATAAACTGAGCCGAAGAGCCCGAAGATATACCTAGAACTGTACAGGCACTCAGTATGATAGGTGTGAACCATGTATTTCTAATTACGTCAATGAATTTTACGAAATACGTCATTTTATAATCACGTTTTTTTCTTTTGACTAAGTGGTAACTTTTTTAATATTCGTAGTCAATTCCGTCACGTTTTCTGACAAAGGTGACAGCTGTGAGGCCTGAAATTTTTTGAATAATGATGTGCAATTCTCACTTTATAGGTTTAGCTTAGTACTAATTTTATCGGCAAATCAGCATAATCAGCGTCAAATTTTCATTTCAACAGTTGTTATGCGCAGAAATGTGAGGAATTATTTCGGAACCATTGGTTATAGAATAAGGTTCCGAATGAATTGTGAGAAATGGACATGTCTTCCTGCGAAATAAATGTATTATTTGTCAGAAATATGTACGACTACAAAGACATTTGGTTTGGTGTATTTATCCAAATTACTGTCGACGTACGACTATTCGGGACGCTTGTTGTAACATAATGTTGTATTATTGTGGTAACATTTATGTACATATATGATTCTGTAAAATCGAGCAAAGACCAATAAAGTGAAACATGTTATGTAGCAATTTCTGTTATGTAGAATGATCCAAACGGGCCAATTTCAAATTTGAAATTATAATTCGGAGTCCGGTAAAATTGATTTGTTGAGATTCGTTACAAAATTTTTGTAGTCTATTTTGTTCTAAAAGACCCACGAGAAAATATGTATACATTTATTATTCAGACGATTTCACTACTTACCGTTGCATTCAGCAGTTTCCGTGCGTATTGGAACGTCATTTTCACGTAGTCAAAGTTTCCGAGGGGCATCATGAGTCACATTTACATTGATCGTATTATCCCCGAAACCGTATTATACCTTGAAACGAATTTTTTATATCTCGGGTTAAAAATTCCTGTAGTCATATTCAGCGATTTTCGTAAACGCCACTGACCTTGAGCCGATTAAATAACTACGCTCCTGGGCGAGCTGCCACAGGGCCCATTGTTACGCAAGCGGCACTTCGTGCTGCGGTGACTACGCCAACCAAGGAACGCTCGGCTGTACCGACCGCGTGCCCAGCTGATCGCGAGAGCATCTTTCATTTGCGAAATTATTGTAATTACTAGTTCTCATAGCCTGATCACAATATTGCATGAAACCAGTCTTACTGTGGCTCATTTTACTCCTTATTTTTCGCAGAATGGCGGAAGGTACCTCGGCTATGCGCTTTTTGGTCCCTGAAATGCAAGAGATGTGGAAATAGTAACAGGTGTCAAAAAACCACCAATTTTTTTGGCGATTTTCGGAATATGAGTAACCCAGCTCGATTCCGCTACGAAAGAGCTATGCGCCGTCCAAATTTCAACCCTTTCTGTTTGTTTGTTTATTAATTATAGAAAGAAAAAGAATGAGTTTGCTCGGTCGGTAAAGGTAGGACTGCTACATGCCGTTAAGAGGAGCCTTTTTGAATGTCAATATTATAATATCGATTATAAATTTGTTGTTTTTGATTTGTACATTTTCAACATTATCGAGCGCCTCAAGTCTTGTATTCATGTTTCTCAGCCTCTTACGTGATTCTCTTTTCTCTTTGTTTAGGTCATTTGCAATATGAAACTTTTTTTGTTTCAAACCAATGATGATCTTGAAAAATTTTTGTACATATTTTGCAGGAGTAAAGATTACACGTTTATGGTGCTGTCCAATAGTATTTACTACATGATTAATCAACTCGATTTTATCGTCATCTATAAAGACGCCAGTTCCTGATAAAGATTAATAGTACTTGGGTATAATTTACTGTTGAACTCCTCTGTATCCTTAACGTTAAACAACATCAGATTTTGCGTCTTCGCACGTGATAAGAGAAAAGACACTTACTTCTTCGAATTCACTATTGTCTTACTCTATACTTCATATTTTTTTCCATTGATTTCATTTTCACTTGAGACACATCACTAGCTAATGTGACATAGGAAGGACTTAATCCACACACTGAAGATTCTACTTTTGTTACATATATTTTTGTTTCCATCGATGTAGTCTTTAAGTGCTCAATTAGTGCTTTAATTTCCTTTAAAGTAGTCACTTCCGTGTATATTAGATATAACGTATTATATTTGTATCGGCAGCACTCAAAAGCCGAACACGTTCGTATTGCTTGGCAATCAGCGCCGAACTCATCTCATATCATTTATTATCTAAAATCCCCCAATTCACAGTCTCGCAATTTATGCAGCACAAAATAGTAATGAATGCGCTGCGATACTAATAACTTTCCTCAACAATTTCTGAACTAAAATATCGCGGTAATATCGTTGACTAACATAAGTAAGAATCAGTTTACTACCTGAATTTTCGCATCTGTATCGATCTGTTAGTTAATTGTAGACTCGTCACAAAATAATACGTACTCTTTAAGTATGACTGAATTATATTCCGTAGTTATCAATTCTCCTTGAACATTCCTTATGATTATCATATGCAAATGCCGTAGATTTTCAACCAATGCTCATTGTCACATAATGTATTAATTTTTTATGTCGAAAATAATTACTTTTTTTTTTGTTATTGCATTGTAGTAATTTATTTCTGATTATTGTAAACTTTCTGTTTGTTGATTATCGAATCATAGTATATTACGTACTACACTCACAGCTGCTCTTTTGTTCATGGCTTAATTAATTTATCTTGCTAAATTGCTCAAACCCTTCTCTGAGTTTAATTGATTTCTGTTGTTTTGCCCATACATTGGATACTATTAACGTAATACCTGTTTTCTCGTGTCCTTTCTGGCTACCCCCCGCCCCTCCTCCAGTATTTAGTCTATTTGATTGTAATTTAGTTGTGCAAGACCGTCACAGGCTTTGTTTTATCTTTCCGCGCGTCCAACTCTACTTTCACTCTTGCCAAAACTAACCTATGCCGTAAAGTAACAGATTGATTGCCCTAACCTATACCACTATATCAAAAAATTACTCATTACAATATACACATATATATGGGGCATTCCAGGTCAATTCGACAAGGGTCTGACCCTCACCCTCTCCAATCTGAGTCTGAATGACCGGGGGTGTTTCGTTAGCCTGTAATGACATCTCCAAATTTTTTTCAGATTTTTACCAAGCCCCCTGACGCCCCCCGACCCCGTAAGATAATATTTTTTAAAACGGTCAATCGGACATTTTTGAAAACTATGAAAAAAATTACATAAATTCTGTAGGCAAAAAGGAAAATTTCCCAACCAAAATCGAAGTAGGCAGGCAAAACGGTAATTTCTTATCAATTTTTTTAATGAATAATTTTTTTTTTCAGTAATTTCGATTCTTCTCGCATTTTTCAGGATTCAATATATTTTCCTATATGATCTATATAATCAATAGAATATATTGAATCCTGAAAGAAGCGAAAAAAAATCGAAATTACTGAAAAAAAAAAAATTATTCAGTAAAAAAATTGATAAGAAATTACCGTTTTGCCTGCCAACTTCGATTTTGGTTGGAATATTTTTCTTTTCGCTGTTACGTCCGACGTCCCGCCTTACGTCTCTCCCACCTTCTCCGACGCTCGTCTTTACCTGCCATTCCCACACTCCATATCTTGTCATCCTATTTTCATCTTGCGTTACACCACTCGCTATCGTCCTTACCTTGCTATTTCGATTCCCCTCTACCCTGGATCCTCGCTCATTTTCTCACGCAAAAGCCTCACTCTTATTCCAACGCTCTTACCTCCCACATTGAGCTTTAACTTCCGTTCCCCGAGAACATCACCTCAACTACTCCCCATCGACATCACCCAATTTCCAAATCGAAATAAAATTTATAATCATTCTTTAATTATTGTTCTTTCCCTTCCGTTCCCTGTACGAAGACGGCGACGACTACAACCAATAAAAATAGCACCCGAACCAACGTCTCGAGTGGGTACATGGACCACCGTCTTCCTGTACCGTAACATTCTGGTGGCAGCGGTTTTGCCGTCGACCTACCCTTTGTTCAGTGCTTCGGAAAATCTACGCAAGAAAAGTGTTAATACGCAAAACTCCCGATATCATATCAATAAGTGATAGCCACGTAGAGAGTGTTCGCCGGCAAATCAAGTGCGTACCTGACAAATTCAGAACCCGCAACGAACTGTGCAACGAGTGGAAATATACGGACGACAGCCGAGTTATACCACAGCGGTGGCGGTTTTGCCGTCGACCTACCCTTTGTGCAGTGCTTCGGAAAATCTACGCAAGAAAAGTGTTAATACGCAAAACTCCCGATATCATATCAATAAGTGATAGCCACGTCAAGAATGTTCGCCGGCGAATCAAGTGCGAACCTGACAAATTCAGAACCCGCAACGAACTAAATATAGGGACGACAGCCGATTTATACCACACATCATCTTTCGGAACCCAAAATTGTGATAAGCCCCCACCCGTTTCTGGACGCCTGCGACGCTGAAACAAGAATCTGGACCCAAGATTGGCATCACTCAGATACCTGGAACACCTAACCAAGACTCTTCAACACGCAGCTGACTTCCCCGCCTACACCCTTCTCTTGCCGACGGACGACGTGCATCGCATCTTCAAGTCTCACCTGCCTTCAGTCGCCTACAACCATGCTGTACCTTATGTTTGTTTTCATCTTTGCTCTGTAAGTTCGTTGTATTCCTTAGTAATAAGTTGATATTTCATCCCTGTACCCATTGCCCATCTACGAAAATCGATATGGCACCAACCAATGAGACCGGTTCATCTTTTTGGTCAGTAAAAGACGTCTTACCGACGATCCCTGCGTTCGATGGCAACAACATGCCTTTTGACCAATTTGTGGAACAATTGCGCCACGTGGAAACCCTCATTAGAGCTTCAGACAAAATGACCCTTGCTAAATTTGCACAATCAAAAATTACCGGTCCCGCTTCCCAATATTTAGTAGGCATTAATTGCAACGACGTCGAAGACCTTATAACGGCCCTCAGCCGAGCATACCGTCCAGACATCCCCGTACGTCAATTATCAACTCAATTAGATAGAATTACCCAAGAACCGCGTGAGCGCGTCATCGATTACTCATGCAGAATAAGAGTAATATCAAACGAAATAAGCAAAGCTATCGAAAAAAAATACCCGCCAGACATAGCAAGCGCCTTGCTAAATGACTGAAGAAAAGACACTGCTAGAACATTCATTAGAGGGCTGAGACCAGAATTAGAGTGAAGAATAGCTACCATCAGACCACTCCCTACCTTTGATATCGCCGTCAGCATCGCCGGAAGCGAGGAGACCGAGTTAAATAACCGTCAAATTCAACGCTTTGCACAACATTGTACCTCTCCTACACCTATGTTTTCCCCAATTTCCGTCTCTGCCTGCCAAAACGATACCCCTCTACCTCAGGTGTCCATAACCCCCTCTCTCATTCCCCCTCTAATGTCATTGCCCACACCTGGTTACGCGCATCAGCAAGCGCCCGGTATCGAACCCATATCCTACGCCCAAGGGCTCGGTGCAAGCACTCTCGCGCCTCCCGCAGATCGAACGAGGACCTCGCCGACTGTTTGCTAATTCTGCAACCACCGAGGTCACCTGATCACGGAATGCCATCGCCTGCAAAATACAAGAAACTGTACCAAATGTCGCAGAATGGGCAACTTTTACAATGAGTGCAACCAACCCAGCAGAAGCGACAAACTGTACTGCGATAACTGTAAGCGCAGAGGCCACACATCAGACCAATGTAGATCTCCCCCGCGTGATAACCAAAACCATGTAAGTTCGAATCAAGATTTGAACGGCAACACCGCCCGCGGGGAGAACGCGCCTGCGAGCTAGGCGAACAACTAGCGTTCCGATCCACAAGCCACATCTTAATAACAGCTTCAGCTGATCCCTCTTTAATTTCAATCGATACCCCTGAATTGACAAAGATTTCTAAATTTATTATCGACACCGGTGCAGACGTAAACTTAATGAAAAAAAGTTGCGTTAAGCCCCTCGTACGACGCACCACAGACGAACGTTTGACATTGACTGGTATAACGGACGAAAAGACGGAAACCATCGCAAAAACGGAAATATGCTTCAATGACAACTTCCATACCTTTCACTTGGTCCCTGATTCATTCCAAGTCCCACATGACGGTATTTTAGGCCAACCCTTTTTACAAAAAGAGAAAGCAACTATCTCGTTCAACTCAAACTCGGTAATGCTTGGATCCTCATTGTCAATCCACTTCAACAAAATCGAACAACCTCCTCCTGAAACCGCACGTGTTATTACAATACAGGCCCGCACGCGAAGGTCATCCCAATAATAGTTGCGAACCCAGATATCAAAGTAGGCTACCTTAAACACAATAATTTAGGCAACAATGTTCTTTGTGGTGAAGCAATAGTTCGAAATCAGAACGGCATCGCTTATTTCTACGTGTTCTATTGCAACGAATCTGTCGTAGAGATAGCATCTCCAACGGTAACCCTGGAAGAATTCGACGAACCACTGAGCACAGCCATGCCCGAAATTACGTCTACCCCGCCGAATAATTCCGACAAAAATAATAGACAAAAATCCCCCCTTCCTACCCATACCACTTCTCATAATAATTCATTAATTCTTCCCACTAATAACCACATATTCCGTCCGCCCATTACCCCCGCTTCAAACCCCGCGAGCTCACTGACCTCGCACATCAGCAACCTGAGCCCCGCATACCTGATAACAGTGCACCTCGTCGTGGCGCCGCAACAGTACTCTTGACTGACAGTAGGTCAGAGAGATTGGACACCCTAAAGAATAGTGTGTGCTTCTATCATCTGAATGACACCGAAAAACAATCAATACTCGACCTACTAACAGAATTTAACCATCTTTTCTATCTCCCGGGAGATAAATTAGGCCACACCAATCTAACCCATCACACTATCCCCACGACTGACGACACACCAATTCACACCAAACAATATCGTTTTCCAAAAATTCACAAAGATGAAATCGAATCCCGGGTCAATAAACTCCTTCAGCAAAACCTTATTCAACATTCCGCATTTCCTTATAATTCTCCGGTTTGCATCGTACCCAAAAAATCCGATATTGACGATAATAAACGATGGCGCATGGTGATCGACTACCGAAAGCTCAACGAAAAAACAATCGGCGACGCCTATCCAATTCCCGACATCACCGAAATTCTTGATCAGCTTGGCTCAGCTAAATATTTCTCTACATTCGACCTTGCTTCCGGCATTCATCAAATTCCCATGCACCCCGATCATAGTGCAAAAACTGCATTCTCGACGCCTCGGGGTCACTATGAATTCTCCCGAATGTCCTTCGGACTAAAAAATGCCCCTGCCACGTCGCAAAGGCTCGTGGATCAAGTCCTGCTAGGCTGACAAGGCAATAAGATGTTCGTATATTTGGATGACATAGATATTTACGCTCGAAATTTACAAGAACATGAAATTAAATCCAGAAAATTGGTGAAAAGACTAACTGAACCCGGCTTGACTCTGCAGCCAGACAAATGCCAATTCCTGCGCAAAGAATTAGTTGCCTTGGTCACCTTATCACTGAGTCCAGAGTCAGACCTGACCCCGGGAAGTTGGTAGCTGTGAATGAATATCCTGTCCCGAAAAATCCCAAAAATGTTAAACAGTTCCTCGGTCTTTTGGGTTATTATCGCAGGTTTGTCCCATATTTTAGAAAAATTGCAAAATGCCACACTAATCTAACCAAGAAGGATACCCCTTTCATTTGGACGTCCGAACACCAATCTGCCTTCGAAACCTTACGTGATTGTTAATGCAAAGAGCCAATTCTCCAACACCCGGACTTCAGCAAGCCGTTTACGCTCACTACCGACGCGTCAAAATTCGCCATCGGTGCGGTTCTGAGTCAAGATAAGAACGGTGCCGACTCACCAGTAGCGTACGCATCCCGAGCACTCAAATCCGCTGAATTAAACTACTCGGTGCCCGATAAAGAATTTTTAGCCGCCTACTGGAGCATCAACCACTTCCGCCCCTACATCTATGGTCAGAAATTTACTTTAGTTACAGACCACGAGCCCCTCAAGTGGGTAAAAAGCGTTAAGAAGCCTAATTCTCGTTTATTACGATGGAGTCTAGAACTAGCAGAATACGATTTTGATACCAAACATAAATCGGGAAAAGCGAATGTCAACGCCGCTGCTCTATCAAGAAACACGCCGCCTGACGTCGCACAAATCCTTCCTATAGATCCAAAACGCCCTCGTCCCACGACCGAATCCTCTGACAGCAAACCCAAAAAACGCACCAAAGAGACCCATCAGTACCCCCGACACCCTAGAAAGACCACAGACGAATCTACGAATCCGGCCCCGCTAAAATGCCCAAAAATCTCACAACCCACCTATCAAATGATATACCCCTCTGATTCTTCTGATCTCTCAGATGACGAATCCAGTGACAAAAAAACCGCAATGCTTTTTGAACCTCCCCCCCCCTCCATCCCACCTTCGCACCCGGTTCATCCCTATCCGAAGCGCCATCGAGAAACGAATTCCTCTACAAACCCTGGACCCCGTAAGAGACCACACCTGAGCTACTTTTTGGATACTTCAACTAGCTCAGATGACCTACAAACCCCAGAGATGAACTCAGAAGTCGATGACATTAATTCGGCTACTGATTTACCTAGCTCCCCTCACATTCACAACCCTTCCTATAGCGATTTCCTTATAGAATGCGACACGTTCCCTCTCATGCGTAATAAATATATTAAAGAAATAAAAGCCGACCTACTACAACAAAAAGATAATTTGGCTCACTGCATATCAGCTGATTGCCAAATGTCAAAAGGAATCGCGTACAGCTGAGAGAACGTAAATTTATAAATCGCGAACAACTCAGAGAATTCAATCCGACTGTGACTGACGTTATTCCTACCACTCACGGTAACCGAAAAATTCATAACCTAGTGACAAAGCCAAAGTACAATGACAAACCCTTACCACACGATTTTTTTGATACCTTGGTCAATTTTAGGAAAACCTTGGAAGAAGATGGTGCAACATCTGTCTCAATCCCGTTAATAGACTGCGGACTCGACAAACTAGAACGGAGCACGGTGCGCAAAATGATCGATTATATTTTCAAAGATTCAAAAATGAATATCAACTTTTGTCGCCTTGACCCTCCGCTTTCAACCCTCACACACCACGACGACACAACGGTGTCCGTTGATAACGCCTCACCTGACCCCATCCCTTCTACATCTGGTAACCCAGCTCCTTCTCTTCGTCCGCCGCGTAAGAAACCGCAACCTCCGACCAAATCAGTCGCACCTCTCGCGACCCCACCTCCCCTCCCAGCCACGAACGTCGTCATACCCCCGCCTGTAGGCCCCCCGCGTCGTGCTAAGAGACGCCCAACAGCTGTCCCCAGGCCAGCAAACTCTACTACTCACCCCCCTCCGCCTCCTCCCTCAGTACCCACACTGGCCTCTGATAACGACAACAGCTCCAACTCGCTCACGGATACCGAATACCATACATGCGCCCGACAATCCGACTCCGATATGGAAACCACACACTCTGACCATGACATTGATCCCAATGTCGACGACGATTTGACCGATACCTCCCACGATTTCACGAATTTTGTTGACAACTTGGACGACATACCGGTATCTGACAATGTCAAAGACACCAATGATGGTCTTTTGATGCTCAAAACCAATTATGCACACTTTATATCAACAGACTGCTCTTGGACTAAAGGCATACCATCACAACTTGCCCACGATAATATCGTTGACCCAGATATAGTTATGAGGCCCCGTCCACAGAAATTTGATATTATCGAATCCAAGCACAACAACCGACGGATCTTTACTCTAGTACTGAAATCAAAAGAATCAGATAAAAGCAACCCATATGATATTTTTCAACTGTTGTCTAAACTGAAGACAGTCTTGACCGATTCAATTCCGAAATCCCTTGCTTTCCCAATAACGGACGATAGTTTAGGTGGACTGGATCCTGGTGTTATCCGAAAACTCTTATCTTACCTTTTCGCAGACTCACAAATTCAAATCACGCTTTGCGGCAACACGACTGTCACCCCAGACGAATGTTTACGTAAAGAAATAATTAAAGAATGCCACGAATCATTAATTGGCGGTCATCAAGGCGTCACAAAAATATACAACCGCATTAGACAAAAATATTTTTGGCCGCACATGAAAGAACAAATCTAAGACTTAATAAGAACTTGTGAGAGTTGCCAAAGGAAAAAACTAGTAAGAGTAAAAACCAGGTTGCCGACGGTGATAACAGATACTTCTGCCGATGCATTCGACAAAGTAGCTGTTCCGACAAGAATTTAATTTTATTTCAAACCCCCTTTTTTATTTTCGTATGAATTTTGTTTATTAATTTTGTCAAAGAAATTTTGCTTTCTTTCGTTTCCTTATGTAAAAACCACGTTTTAGTTCATTACCTCTTTCTCCAATCAGGAACAAATAAATGTAAAAATGAAACTCACAGATTTATTTGCTCTTTTCCGTTCGTTTCCTGGGTAGCCAAGAAGGCTAGCCGTTTCGACATAGGGTCGACAGGTCGCATAGGGCGACCAGCGGCTAGACCTAGGAGGGCCGAGAAGGCTAGCCGTGTCGACACAGGGCGACCAGCAGCTAGACCTAGGAGGGCCGAGAAGGCCAGGCGTGTCGACATAGGGTCGACAGGTCGCACAGGGCGACCAGCAGCTAGACCTAGGAGGGCCGGGACGGCTGACCGTGTCGACATAGGGTCGATACGTAGACCGTTCCCACCTCTGTACCGAATCAGGTCTTGATGAACGCCACGAAGGGCTTAGTAGGCAAAACAAAAACTTGTAAACACTGTGCAGCTGGTATCGGAGGGAGCGTCGGATACCGATAAGTTGTCAGTCTGGTCTCAGCCACGAGCAAGAGCACTTGTCTGCAGATTCCTGGCTACGTGCAATAGGCTGGTGTGTGTGTGTGTGTGTGTGCGCGAGCGACTAGAATACTACCTGAGGTTGGAAATAAATACGATCGTTGATGAACCAGTTCTGTGTAATCCGTTAATCCCCATCCCATGACGAACAATTGGTGCTGAAACCCGGGATATTCAACTTCCGGGAAACAGGGAAGGGGGACACTAGTCTATCGCCTAGTCAGTTAGTGTCCGAACCGCGAGTGAAAAAGGTGGCAATGAGCGCACGCAGAGAAAGACCAGCCGATGAGCAATCGGATATTTTTCCACTGGCCAAGCGCAAACGCGGACGACCGGTGAAACCCCAATCGTTTGGGCCGCAGCCCCAAACAAGTGGCCTCCACAGGCGAAACGGCTGGACCGAGCCGAACGCTTCGTTCCAGTTTCCTACGGGGACCAAAGGCGACTGGAGGCGCGAGAATCACGCCCCCTCCAACCGAGCCGCAACCAGGGCGAAGAGAGACAGCCCACGGGGACGCCCCCCCGAAAGGCCAAACGCCCAAGGACGCCCTAGAACCGAAATTGGCCACTGGGAGCGAGCCAGAAGCCCTCGGCCCCCTTTACCACGCTAACGATCTTTACCAGACAACGGGTCTTCTGACCGCCCGCCAAGGTCGACATCATCTCGCAAACGGCGTCTGTTACTACAGGCGGCAGAGGAACGGGCAAAAATTAAGCGGGCCGCGTTAGCCGAGAAACAACGCATCGAGTTAGACTTGGTCGAGGAACGACTGGCCGCGGAAGTCGAAGGGGATTCCGAGGACAGCCTCAGAGCGGAGTCGTCGGTTAGGCTACCCGAAGAAAGGAGAGAACGTAGAACCGAAGTCGCCGACTGGGCAAACGACGCCGCTCGACAGTTAGACTTACGCCAACATCAACAACTACCTGCTACCGTGAGACAGCCCGAGTCTACACTGAATGCTGACCTCGCCCAGGCTATGATCAAGACTTTGGAGGTCATAAGAGAGGCGTCGGCGAACGGTAGTGACTCGCAGCGTTTGGTGAACAGATCAACTTCGGCAAAGGGTCTCCCGACTTTTTCTGGGGATAGCTTGGAGTGGCTTCGGTTCAAGCAAGCCTTCGAACTGTCCTCGGAATTGGGAGCTTATTCTGAACGGGAAAATGTGGCCCGTCTCTTCGAAGCCTTGAAGGGCAATGCTAAGGAAGCGGTAGACTCTCTGATGCTAACTGCTACTAGCGCGCAGACTATTATGAGAACGTTGGAACTCCGTTTCGGCAACCCAGAAAAAGTGATCGATCGGATAGTTCAGGAAGTCAGGACGCTGCCCAAGTTGAATTACGGAAAAACGGACATCGTTACCTTCGCGACTAAGATACAGAATTGCGTAGCGGCTATGCAATCCATGAACCATGTCGGATACCTACACAACCCCGATCTGACGCGCGAGATTATAAACAAAATGCCGTCGGCCCTAGTGTACCAATTCAACCACTATGTTAATTTGAACCGGAACGACGAACCAAGGTTGACCAACCTGGCGAACTTCTTATACAAAGAAGCAGAAATGGCGTGTGTTGCTGGGACCTCGACGAATCGACAGCAAAACATTGGAAACCGCCCCATAGTCAAAGGATATTCGCGGGAACGGAGTACGCCCGCGACACCACGACACGTATATACGACATCGGTGAACGCGTGCGAAAAAACTGGATCGCGATCCGCATTACGCCGCGCTATATTATCGGGAAATGGAAAGATTCATAGAGAATGGCTACGCGAAGAAAATCGTCAAGAGAACCGAGGCGGACCGTCGGTGGTATTTACCTCATTTCGGTGTCTTTAATCCGAACAAGCCCGAAAAAGTCAGATTAGTGTTCGACGCCGCGGCAAAATCACATGGGGTGTCCCTAAACGATCGGCTGTTAAAAGGACCAGACCTTCTCCAACCCCTGTTAGGAGTATTAATGCGCTTTCGACAACACCCGGTCGCGTTTAAAGGGGACATAAGAGATATGTTCTTGCGAATCAAAGTGCGAGAGGAAGATCGCGACGCGCAGCGTTTCCTATGGCGAGGGCGGGATAGGCAGCGATCACCAGATGAGTACGCTATGACCTCGCTTATATTTGGCGCGAAATCCTCACCGTGTAGCGCCTTATATATCAAGAACTTAAACGCCAAGGAATTCGTAAACTCCATGCCTGAAGCAACTATGGCCATTGTAGACAACTGTTACATGGACGACCTACTAGACAGCTGCGAATCTGCGGACGATGCGATCAAGGTGATCCGGGAAATTATAGAGAATAACCGGCAGGGGGGCTTTGAGATGCACGGATGGGCTAGCAACAATCCAGAGGTATTAAATGCCGTACCGGCTTCCGATCGAGCCTCCGGGACAGTCGTACTCGGAACGCCCGATCCCGCCAAAGAAAACGAAAAAGCCCTCGGCTTACAATGGAATACCCTCTCGGACTCGTTCACGTTCAACATAGGGTTGAACAAAATCCCGCACGAGATACTCACGGGGTTGAGCCGACCATCGAAAAGAGAATTTCTAAAAATTATAATGTCTATCTTCGACCCCTTGGGTTTCCTAGCACCGTTCCTGATCAGATCTAAAATCATAATGCAGGACGTATGGGTCAGCGGTATTCAGTGGGATAGCATCCTAGCCGACAACGAATTTTCCGCGTGGCAAGCATGGATCAGCGATCTACCGAAGATCAGCCTATGCTCTATACCAAGGCACTATCTGGCATCTGACGTCAAAGCTGAATCGATAGAATTACACGTTTTCTGTGACGCGAGTGCAAAAGCATACGCGACGGTGGGCTACTGGAGGTTCCGACTCGAGAACGGATTGTTCCAAACGAGCGTCATAGCGTCGAAGAGCAGAGTGAGCCTGTTGAAACTACTATCGATCCCCCGCCTTGAATTACAAGCAGCCGTGATAGCGAGCCGTCTCGCCAAAACCATAGAATCCGAACACAAATCTCGAGTAGATCGGCGCATTTTCTGGTCGGATTCGCGCACAGTCCTATTATGGGCTAAAACAGAACCCCGGTTATATCAAGCCTTTGTGTCCCACCGATTAGGTGAAATAAGTGAACTCACGGAAACTTCTGAGTGGAGATGGGTCCCGTCGGAACAGAATCCGGCCGATGATGCGACAAGATGCACAACCGTGGCCTTGGACGTAAATGAACGTTGGTTTAAGGGCCCTTCATTCCTGCGGTCGAGTGAAGCTGACTGGCCAAGTCAGACATGCTTATCAGCGCAAAATGATGCGTTATTCAACTCGGAAAGAAAAAGAGAATTCGTAGCGGTAAGAACGCAAAGCCGCGCGTCATGTCTGCCGGATGCCACAAGGTTCTCCGTCTGGAAGCGCCTATTACGTACCACGGCTTGGGTTTTGCTAGCAATGGACCGGTTTAAAACAAAACGAAAAATCGAACTTTCGACCGAGTACCTAGAGGAAGCCGAAGAACTATTAGTGCGCGGAGCGCAATCAGACTGCTTCCAAACCGAGATCAGGGCTTTGGAACGTGGACACACCTTAAGTAAGAATAGCCGCATTGCGGCACTGACACCCACTGTGGACCATAAAGGTCTCCTACGGGTGAGAGGTCGCGCCAAGAACGTCCCTGACACCTCTTTCAACAACCAGCCTCCGATATTGGACGAAAAACATCCAGTAACTCGACTGCTGATCAAGCACTACCACGAAAAAGCGAATCACTGCGGAAGAGAAACAGTCGTCAACGAGATCAGACAAAGGTACTGCGTCGTTGGGCTCAGGAACGCTCTCCGATCAGTTAGCAGCAAATGCCAGCTTTGTCGATTAAAATGGGCCAAGCCACAACAACCGGTCATGGTAGACCTGCCGCCCGCCAGAACAGCCCACCACCAACGCCCGTTTAGCCATTGCGGGGTAGACTACTTTGGGCCCATGACAGTGACGATAGGAAGACGCCGAGAAAAGCGCTGGGGTGTACTGTTCACCTGCTTGATATCCAGAGCCATCCATCTTGAGCTGGCGCATAGCCTGAGCACGGACTCAGCGATAATGGCTATCCGGCGCTTGGCAGCGCGACGAGGCCAACCGATCGCCATGTACTCGGATAACGGTACGAACTTTAGAGGAGCCGACAATGAGTTACGAGACCTAGTAGCGAACCTAGACCCTAAGTTACAGCGAGAGTACGCCATCAACAACAGGATGAAATGGTACTTCAACCCTCCGGCTGCACCACATATGGGCGGAGCATGGGAGCGCATGGTACGTTCCGTCAAGATAGCCTTAGCGGCCGTTTTGAAAGAACAGGCACCCCGAGAAGAAACTCTCACCACCCTGCTGGCCGAAGCCGAGCATTCAGTAAATTCGCGCCCCTTGGCACGCGTCTCTCTGGACTCAGGCGACACAGAGACATTAACACCGAACCATTTTTTGATTGGGTCTTCATCTGGCGGCAACGCTTTCCAAAAATACGAGGCTCAGAATACCTGCCCTCGAAAACAATGGGAAATAGCACAGAGACTAGCAGACGGATTCTGGAAGCGATATCTGAAGGAATACCTCCCTACTTTACTCCCGAGAAAAAAGTGGACAATCGAAACGGAACCCATCAGAGAAGGTGATGTTGTCTTGATAGCCGATCTCCAGGCTTCAAGGAACGAGTGGCACAAGGCAGTAGTGGAAAAGGCGTTCCCTGGAGCACGTCCGCGTAGCAGAACTGAGGACCACAAAAGGAAGACTGCTACGACCGACCATGAAACTTATTAAATTAACACAAGCTAACAATGAAGTACAAAGACCCTAGTCTTTGTACGGAGAAGAGAATGTTCGACAAGAATTCAATTTTATTTCAAACCCCCTTTTTTATTTTCGTATGAATTTTGTTTTCTAATTTTGTCAAAGAAATTTCGCCTTCTTTCGTTTCCTTATGTAAAAACCACGTTTTAGTTTATTACCTCTTCCTCCAATCAGGAACAAATAAATGTAAAAATGAAACTCACAGATTTATTTGCTCTTTTCCGTTCGTTTCCTGGGTAGCCAAGAAGGCTAGCCGTGTCGACATAGGGTCGACAGGTCGCATAGGGCGACCAGCGGCTAGACCTAGGAGGGCCGAGAAGGCTAGCCGTGTCGACATAGGGTCGACAGGTCGCATAGGGCGACCAGCGGCTAGACCTAGGAGGGCCGAGAAGGCTAGCCGTGTCGACATAGGGTCGACAGGTCGCACAGGGCGACCAGCAGCTAGACCTAGGAGGGCCGAGAAGACTAGCCGTGTCGACATAGGGTCGACAGGTCGCACAGGGCGACCAGCAGCTAGACCTAGGAGGGCCGGGACGGCTGACCGTGTCGACATAGGGTCGATACGTAGACCGTTCCCACCTCTGTACCGAATCAGGTCTTGATGAACGCCACGAAGGGCTTAGTAGGCAAAACAAAAACTTGTAAACATTGTGTAGCTGGTATCGGAGGGAGCGTCGGATACCGATAAGTTGTCAGTCTGGTCTCAGCCACGGGCAAGAGCACTTGTCTGCAGATTTCTGGCTACGTGCAATAGGCTGGTGTGTGTGTGTGTGTGCGCGCGAGCGACTAGAATACTACCTGAGGTTGGAAATAAATACGATCGTTGATGAACCAGTTCTGTGTAATCCGTTAATCCCCATCCCATGACGAACAGTAGCACTAGACATCGTTGGACCTCTCCCCCTTACTAAATCAAACAACAAATACCTTTTGACGAAACAATGCAACTTGACAAAATTTCTGGACGCCATCCCTTTACCTGACGCCACTGCCAAAACAAGAGGTGCAGCATTCGCGAAAGAATACATTACACGTTACGGTGCCCTTCGAGCAATACTTACAGACCAAGGACAGAATTTCATGAGCACAGTCATTAAGCAACTTTGTGAACTCTTGAAAATAAAACAAATTCGAACTACAGCTTACCACCCACAATCTAACGGATCGCTAGAACGCAGTCACCTTGTTCTCACCGAACACGTCAAGCATTACACGAATGCTGGTAAAGACTGGGATGAATACATCCGCTTTGCTATATTCTGTTATAACACCGCGAAGCACGAAGGCACTAACTTCACTCCCCATCAGCTAATTTTCGGTTCCCATGCCAGACTTCCGACAGACGCGAACCCTGCCAGCGCTGACACCTGTTCCTACGATTCGTTCCTTCTAGATTTAATCTCCAACCTATCCAGCATACGAAAAAACGCCGCGGCTAACCTCATTTTAGCAAAGCACCGTTCCAAGACGTACTACGACCGTCGTACCAATAACCAAAATTTCAAAGCAGGCCAAAAGGTCTATCTACTAAACGAAACCCGATCTAAATTTGACGACCACTATAACGGAGCATATACGATCAAGCGCATAATTGGCGATATCAATGCCGAAATTTTCATCACCCCCCATAAGACCAAAATTGTCCATCTGAATAAACTCAAATTAGCACAGGAAGAAAGTGATTCAAATTAAACCACCTTTAGAAGCCAACAGCCGTATATTATCAATCTACCCGTAACTGCATCGTATTCCGCCTCATGCCCTCGGATATCATTGCAGGTGCAACGCCCTAAACAGCGAGACAGACGAATCATCCACTGTCATGATTAAACAACTGAAACAGAACCTGGGCATCTTCTTTGAACAACTGCAAGATTAGCGTACATATAACGAAGAATGGACCCTGCTAAACTACGTGGACTTCCAAAACCTATTCGACCGACTTGACCAAGCATCACATTTCTTGAATATAATAGAGGAAAAGTGCTCTTTGGCCAAGAGCCATTGCCAGACCGGTAATCACATCCCCATGTCGACCAACAGAATAAAAACCATGGAAACATATCAAAAAAGAATCGAATAGCTAGTCGGCCATCGCACAGGCGAATCGACTCACTCTGAACTTGCAAAGCTGGCCCACCATCGCAAAACACGAGGCGCGATTAACTTCATTGGCAGCATATCAAAATCTCTATTCGGTACCCTAGACGTAGAAGACGGAGAATATTACAACCAACAAACGACAACCTTTACAATGACAGCAGACACTTAGCATCATTCCTTAATAAACAGACTAATATCGTCCGGTCAACACTAGGCGCCTACAAAAAAGAACTCGACAGCATTATAAGCCACAACCACGAACACGATACGTTACTTACGATTCTCTCGAATGATGCAGCTATCTCAAAAGCCTTGATTGCTGACAACACCTTTAGAACAACCCTACTCAACCGACTAATAAACTTAGACCGACACTTGAACGAATACGAACTTGACCTGTACAGCCTATCAGACGCCATTCTTTTCGCACAAAACGGTATTGTCCACCCCAAAATTCTATCACCGAACCAAATTATTCCTAGCCTTAAGCATATCCAGTCACTTAGACCGCAAATAGAATTCCCTATCCCATTGGACCCAAACTACGTTGAAGAATTAATTCACATCTCACAAATCGACATAGCGTATTCCAAGCCCAGGCTCCTTTACGTAATATCCATTCCACAGCTCAACCCTGACGCCTATCACCTATACAGACTGCTCTCTGTCCCTGTAAGACAGATGTACGACTCAACAAATAACAAATTCGCCTACATCCAACCTGGCAGTGATTACGTAGCTATAGCACTTAAACGAGCGTCATTTTTCCAAATTTCAGAATCTGGATTCACTGGATGCGTTTTGTCTTCGGGTAAATTCATATGCAAACTGACACAACCACTGTTTCACCCCTCAACTCACTGACTCTGTGAGGTTGGTCTTTTTCTAAACCCCTCTGAGAAAATTGCAAAAGAATGCGATATTAGACTGACCGCATTCGATGGTACCTACTGGACCGAACTATCTACATCCAATTCTTGGATTTTATCGTCTTCCACTCCTGAAACTCTACATATTTTCTGCCCAAATGACCACACCTCCCGTGTGACGATCTCCGGCTCAGGCATTATCTCCCTGAATGACTTATGTACGGCTAGTACCTCTGAAGTAACCCTCAAAACCTCGAAACGTTCCCAATCTACCGAGACACTTTCCTACGTTCCCAAGGTAACCCTAGATTTAAGCGAAATATCCGTTAGTCTTGATTTTAATATTCCCACTGACTTATCCCTCGTCGCCATCCCCCCCTTGCGTGAACCTTCACACATTAACTCCCATGACCTTGCCATCGCTGGCGTTGCCCTGAATGACGTGCTCAAACGCTCAGCCGATCTAAGCACTCACTATCGTACTCAAAGTAACATGCATCGTCTTACCACCAACCTCAGCTATGGCGGAATCACCTTTGCGTCCCTCTCAGCAGTTTTATCTTGCTACAAATTCTCATTATTTAGAAGAATCTCAAAAGTGTACTCTTGCTGTAAATCCAGGCGGACACGCCACAACCTCGACTCACGTCATTCAAGACCCCAAATCCTTTCCCACCATGCCATTTCCCACCCTCACCTAGAAAATAGGTCATTCCTTAAGGACCTGGCTCCTCGCACTTCGTCAATGCCCCGAGCTCATTCACAAATTGAAATGATGGAAATGTCCAAGCTTCGACAACACCCACGTTAACTGCCCCGCGATCAAAGCCTTGACGCTAGTTCCGACTCCCTCTTCATCTAGACAGACTAAGCCCTCTAATACAGATTTATTAAAACATACCCATTGTTATGCCCAAATATCGTATAATGAAATTGCTTCAAATTACGCTATTATAATAACCGTATGCCGTACCACAATCAAAACCCCAAAATTATAACTTAATATAATTCTATCTATACTATCTACAATTATACCCCTGACATTGTCATTTAACTTTGATTGTATCTATATTACCTACAATCAAAACCCTAAAAATTATAATTCAACTATAATCGTATCTATACTATCTACAATCATACCCCTCACATTGTCATTTAATTTTGATCGTATCTATATTATCTACAATCAAAGCCGTAAAAATTATAATTCAAGTATAATCGTATATGTACTATCTACAATTATACCCCTGACATTGTCATTCAACTTTGATTGTATCTATATTATCTACAACCAAAACCCTAAAATTATAATTTAATTATAATTGTATCTCTATAATCCTAAAATTCTAATTTTACTATGACTGTAATTTCCCTATCACGGTTATGTAACTACTACACACTTAAACTATAAGAACATATCTATTGTTACAAAAAAAAACAATAAAAAAACATTTCTGCTAAAAATGTATACTAACCCGCTTCAACGCGCAATAATCCTAGGCGCTATACTCTTTAAGGCAAACTATATTGTAATTTTTCGTAAGTGAGTCGGTACATTACCCAAAAACTCGGTTTTCCTTCGAACATTCGGCTCTGTACCCTCACCGAATGTTCTTCCCGAAGGGGGGGCGTGTTACGTCCGACGTCCCGCCTCACGTCTCTCCCACCTTCCTCGACGCTCGTCTTCACCTGCCATTCCCGCACTCCATATCTTGTCATCCTATTTCCATCTTGCCATACACCACTCGCTATCGCCCTTACCTTGCTATTTCGATCCCCCTTTACCCTGTATCCTCGCTCATTTTCTCATGCAAAAGACTCACTCTCATTCCAACGCTCTTACCTCTTACATTGAACTTCAACTCCCGTTCCCCAAAACCATTGTCTCAACTACTCCTCATCGACTTCACTTAATTTCCGAATCAAAATGGAAGTTATAATCATTCTCTTATTATTGTTCTTTCCCTTCCGTTCTCTGAACGAAGACGACGACGACTACGAACCAACAAAAGTAGCACCCGAACCAACACCTCGGGTGGGTACATGGACCGTCCCTCTGTACCGTAACATTGCCTACAGAATTTATGTAATTTTTTTCATAATTTTCAAAAATGTCCGATTCACCGTTTTCGAAAATATCATCTCAAGGGGTTGGGGGGCGTCAGGGCGCTTGGTAAGAATCGGAGAAAAATTTGGAGATGTTATTTTAGGCCAGCGAAACACCTCCGGTCATTAAGACTCAGATTGGAGAGGGTGAGGGTCAGACCCTTATCGAATTGACCTGGAATGCCCCGTATATATATATATATATATATATATTATATTAGGGTGATTCGAAATAAAAAAATAAAAAAATTTTCCATTGGAAACAGGCTTAAAAGTTTCGTTTAGCTGTAAAAGTAAGCCTGTAAAAATTTGAGCTCTCAATATTAGTACTAAGATGCTCCGCATCGCACTTTTCTATTCTATAAATAGCTAACGACGCGTTGTGCAAAATTCACAGACATGTTTTAGCAGAGAATTAAACTTTCTACAAAAAAGGTCTCTAGTAATTTTTCGATAAATCTACTATTTCAACAGTTATTAAGGGTCAAAAACTGACCCCCTATAACTCCTGGAAGACTAGTTTTATCAAAAAATGACAGCAGACCTTTTTTGTAGAGCGTTTAATTTCCTACCAAAATGTATCCGTCAATTTTCTGCCCAATGTATCGTTAGCTAGTTATCGAAATTGGAAAGAGCAAAAACCATTTTTCCCGTGTTATTCTTATGAATAAAAGTTGACCCTTATAACTTTTGAAAGAGGAGATTTATCAAAAAATGACAGGAAATCTTCTTTGTAGAGCGTTTAATTTTCTACAAAAATTTGTGTGTGAATTTCCTGCGCGATGGGTAGTTAGCTAGTTATAATAAACAGATGGAGCAGAAACCATCTTTCCCGTGTTACTCTTATGGAAAATAGAAAAGTGCGATGCGGAGCATCCTAATATTAATATGTAGAGCTCAAATTTTCACAGGCTTACTTTTATACCCAAACGAAACTTTCAATCCTGTTTCCGAAACCTAATTTATAGTCGAAATTTACGTTCGAATTCATTGTTAAACACTTAAAGAATAATATAAATTCGAATACATATTAGGTGACTTGAAAAATTAACGACGGAGCCAGGATTCGAACCTGGTATCTAGATACTTGGTAAGTAGATAGGATATGAGAGTTCTGGCCCACAAAGGCGGCGTTTCGAGGGGGGGGTTCCCCCTATTCCTACGGGCCGGCCGGGCCGGCGGCAGCGGCGCGCGGCGGGGGGGGGCGTCCGCGAAGGCTGCGCGAAGGATCCGCGGGAGGGGGGGGGGGCGAAGGGCGCGCGAGGAGCCCGCGGGAGGGGGGGGGGGGCGCATTAGGCGCGCGGTAAGTCCTCGGCGGGGGGGGGGGGGGGGGGGCGAAATCCTGTCGGGTCTTGTTTGACGGCGGGAAGCTCTAAGTTAGATAACGTTAGACCACTTGAGAAAAATTCCTGGAAATGCAGCCTTTCAGCTCATGTCGATAATGAATGCAGTGGGTGGTAATGTAAATAAATCTGTACATACTACATTTTATCATAAATGCCGGATGCAGCTGTTGAGATAAATCTGCCACACATAAAAGATTCTTCAAAAATTATTAAAAAATGCCAGATGTCGGTTACGAGACGATGGAGAGCGGAGGGCGGTGCATAAAGAATTCCCCCACGATATGCAGGTCGAGTCTTGTTTGATGGGAGAATCGTGGTGGGGATGGATGGTATATAAAATACGGATTCATTTCGATAGTCAACGAGTTCAACAAGTTTGAATTTTCGTGCAGTTACGTGCCGTAGATAATTTACATCATCCCCTCCACTTCCATCAAATGCGAGGGGATAAAAGCTGGTGTGCGGGAACGAATAGTCAGTCTTCTACGGATATTTGAGAAAATACGAGCTTGGCATCCCTCTGCAACACGGAGATGATCCTGGACGTGCAATGTTTTATCGGTCAAGGCAACCAGCTTGTGCCCAAAGAAGTCGCAGCCATCTACATGAACGGTTCGAGTTTGGAGCACATCCTCATTAAACCACCCTGTGATTTAACCAGCCTACCAATCGGATATAGAGCTACTAACGCCTGGTTAACGCGCAATCATCACGGGATACCATGGAATGCCGGCAACAAATCTGAGAATTCTGAGAAAAATTGTGAGAAATGCGTGTTACGTATACGTCAAAGGAGCAGAGAATAAAGCATGGTTGACGGAGATCCTCGGTGGCACCACGCCAGTTATTAATATGGAAGATTTACACATCGAATCCCCTACACTGGTGAAATTGAAATATATCGAAGTGGCACCCTTGCACGACCTAAACCACGGATACTTCCCATCCGACGATATTTGTAAATACGCGGAAAAAGGATCGATTTGGTATGATGACAACCCTGAATACATCCCGGGATACAACTGTGCCTTTGAGAACGTGCAGCGGCTGAGAAGTTGATATTTGAAGGAGTGTACCGGCTCTCTCGAGAAATCACTCCACCTGTACGATGAATTGGCTGGTTTAAGAGCAATGAGGTCTGAGGATGTCGCTTTTTTACCGAAAGAATTCGTCTACATGTTCGCATCAAATTCCATCAATGATGTGTGGGATAAGCTGCCTGAGAATATGAAAATGGACGCCAGCATCTACAGTTGCCGCCGATGTACCCTGCATTATATACCCGGACCCGATGGCGATATAGTGGACGGTCCAAACCCTCTGGTTGAAGACTGTTTGGAATGCAATCGTCTGCCTAAAAAATGTAGGCAATATGTTTGGAAATACCGAAAGAATTTACAACAATTACATCCTCGCTGATACATATAATTAGAATGCAGTATTCAATAAAATTATTTCCATATTTAGAAAAAATAGAACTGATTGTAATTACATCCTAGCGCATACATAGAATTAAAATGTTATATGTAACAAGATTATTATTGAATTCATTACAATTATACACATATCTTCATAACTTTCATCCGTTTTTGTGAAATAAATGTAAATATTATGAATTTTATTTGTGTGAAAATATATGATAAATAATTGTGTAATTTTTGTAATACATGATTTTACTCCCCGAAATAATCCATAAAATCATCATCATTATCACGAGATGTGTGGCATAAAAAAATTTCTCAAGACACTTTACCCGAAAGACTCTTCTCGGAAGGTTTTCCCGTCAAACATCGTAAAACTTTGTAACATGGATCTGCACTGCCCGCCTTCCCTCAAGTGATTTTTCCCTACTAGATAGGTTGCACATGTGACTTTTCTCCAGTCCTTTTCGTCAGATCCCATAAACATAAATCACCCGGTCAAGAGTCTAGGGATCAAAATTCATTTCTATGCCGCTCGAAACCGCTTTTCGTCAGCCGATTCTCCCACAGGGTATCTTCAACGTTTCATCTTTTTCACTGATAGGGTAGGGATGGGCGTGTGCAGGCTCAGACGTGGTTGACTACAATTTTGATCTTGGAGGCTGCAGCTGCTGCAGAACGCGGAGACCCCCCCCCCCCCCCCCCCCTCCTCACGATCCCTCGGCATAAGGATAGCACATCCATTGCAGACTCGTCAGTCTTACACAACCCGTGATAGTTGAAAGTTCAGAATATCATCGTCACCAACGTCAAAGGCATAGCCGCCGAAGCATACATGGGACTCGTCGAGCAGATGCGGGAGGCGTACAATTTGTTGCGCGAGCAAACTCCCGGAGAAGGAAGTCAAGATGTCTTTAATCATTGGATCGGTATTGGAGTGGCAAATATAAAAGTTTTGCAAGATATTCTACAACAGCCGAGAATGAGTGTGGGGGCGAAACAGTAAATTCAACGTAAGATCTCCCTCATACAATCCTGGGTGGCAAAGATCCAGCAGCAACAGCGGCAGCACGGATTGGTGACAGGCGGCAATATTGGCAGTTCTGCGGGTGTACAGTGGGATGATGTTGACAGTGCTTTTGCTAACCGGATTCGCACTGGAATTGTGACCAATCTTGGCCATAAGGATTTGGATGCCTTTCTGAGTGACGCGCAGCGGATTACCGCCGAAAAATTGAAGCTGGTGCAGCGTGATGAGGAAAATGTAAAGGTCAACGTCATACTGACGTGTAAATTTGAAAACGTAAAGCACGAGGGGGTCGCCGCGGAAGTCAAAAACTTCAATACAACCAACGTGACGATCCTCCCCTCCAGTGATATAGACGGTTGGTTCGCAGAGACAAAGAACAAACTGCTCGTTAAGGTTGAAGATTTCGAACAGCGTGATTCCGGCTGGAGTATGATTGAGATTCTCAATATTGCTGTAAACGTCAACCGGTACCAGCCTCTCGCCGCGGGGACTTCAACATTCGTCACGCTACCGGAGGACATCCAGCGCAAGAAGGCGGTGGTCAACGTACGAAACGACGACGAAAGATGTCTTCTCTGGGCCACAGCTGCAGCCCTTCATCCGGTCAACAAAAACGCTCAGAGGTTGCATCATTATCGTCGGCATATTTTAGAGTTCGACTGCACAGGTATCAAATTTCCCGCTACACTGCACGATGTGGAAAAGTTTGAGAAATTAAATAATTTGCAAATCAATGTATATGGAATAGGATCCGAAACCTTTTCACACCATGCAAAATCCACAAAAAGCGTCATCGTACCAATTTATTTGAGTAAAAATTTGCATAGCGCAAACGTTGACACGATTCATCTTCTAATGCTGGAAAGTAACAATTATCCCGAGCATGATGTGAACCGCGAATTCACACTAAGATTCCACTTTGCTTGGATCAAAGATCTCTCACGATTGGTTAGCAAACAATTGTCTCAACATAATGGCCAACTGTTTTTATGCGACAGATGCCTATGTCACTTCGCTGTGAAAGACGCCTACGACCACCATCGGCAGGATTGTATTATGTTGAATAAAGTGCGCATGGAATTTCCAAGATCTGGAGATTTAAATTTGAAGTTTTAAAATTTTTAAAACAAAGGCACTGTCCCGTTTGTTGTTTACGCCGATCTCGAATGTACATTACAATCCGAACCTGTAGACGAATTTCAAAACTGTAAAACATATGAAATTCAAAAGCATATCCCGCGCAGTGTAGCATACTACATACATTGCGCGTACCATAAGACCTTATCGGAGTTTCATGGTAAACGCGGCACCGATCGCATAGATTGGTTCATGCAGCAGCTTAACGATTTATCGGTTAAAGTAGAGTCACGGATCAAAAATATAATTCCGATGGAATCTTTCACCCAAGTGCAACGCGATCGTCACATACGCGCGAAAAATTGTCATATCTGTGAAAAGCCGTTTACTCCTGAGGAGAAAAAGTGCCATGATCATTGTCACTTCACGGGTAAATATCGCGGTCCTGCGCATAATCGGTGTAATTTGAATTTTAGAGAGTCGCACACAATTCCAATAGTTTTCCACAATTTGTCCGGTTACGATGCACATTTTTTGATTAAATCCCTAGCTTTAACTTCTCCCGGAGCGGTTACACTGCTACCCATAAATAAGGAAAAATATATATCCTTCACGAAGCAGGTTGATGGGACGATGATGCATTTGAGATTCATCGACTCGATTCGGTTTATGGCTAGCAGTATTGATAAACTTTCTTCATATTCAGGCGATGTCGATAAACGTATAACATGGAAATTTTACAATAATCCCGCGCAGTTCAGCTTGATGTCCCGCAAAGGCGTTTTTCCTTACGAATACGTCGATTGTTGGGAGAAACTCGACGAAACTCAATTACCTGCAAAGAATCATTTCTACTCACATCTCTGCAATTCGAATATTACAGACACCGATTATGAGCACGCTAAAAATGTCTGGGAAGAATTCCGTTCAGAGTCTTTGGGGGCCTATTCCGATTTATATTTAAAGACTGATGTTTTGTTACTTGCTGATATTTTCGAAAATTTCCGGGCTAGCTGTTTTAAAACATACGATTTAGATCCGTTGCACTACTACACGGCACCGGGGCTTGCTTTTGACGCGATGCTTGAACACACAAAGGTGAATTCACAACTTTTCGATGATCCCCAAATGGTTTCATTTATTGAAAGAGGCATTCGAGGTGGCGTAGCGCAATGTTCTGATCGACACGCTCACGCCAATAACAGATTTATGGGCAAAGATTTTGATCCAAACAAGGTGGAATCATATCTTATGTATTACGATGTGAATAATCTTTACTGTGCGGCTATGAGTGCACATTCACCAATCGACTCGTTCGAGTGGGAGCATGATCCTATCGATATAACAACTCATTCGGACGATTCGCCGATCGGTTACATCCTGGAGGTGGACTTGGACTATCCTACAGAGCTCCACGAGGAACACAAAGACCTACCTCTCTGCCCGGAGCATTTCACACCGCCAGGTAGTAAAATCCCTAAACTCGCCACCACCCTTCTCCCCAAAACGAAGTATATACTACACTATAGAAATTTAAAGCAATGTCTGAGTTTAGGTTTGAAATTAGTCAAAGTGTATAGAGTTTTAAAATTCGCACAATCTCCATGGCTCGAGCCTTACATCACGCTCAACACCAACATGTGCCAACAGTCCAGAAACGAATTTGAGAAAAACTTTCACAAATTGATGAATAACGCTGTGTTTGGTAAGACTATGGAGAACGTGCAAAATCACGCGGTTGTCAGATTAGTTACAAAATGGGAGGGAAGAGGTGGTGCGAGAGCGCTTATCGCTAGGGCAAACTTTCATAGTTGCACCGTATTCAAGACTGATATGGTTATTATAGAAATGAATCGTGTCGAAGTTTACTTTAATAAACCAATTTATATCGGTGCGGCTATCTTAGACCTTCCGAAAATTATTCTGTACGATTTTCATTACAATTATATAAAGCCAAATTTTCCCGTCAAAAATGCTAAATTGTTGTACACCGACACTGACAGCCTTATCTGCCAATTTAATGTACCCAACATCTACGATATCGTCAAACGTGATGTTGACTCAATGTTTGACACCTCGGACTACCCTCCCGACAATGTGTACGGTATTCCGCTCAAGAACAAGAAACGTCTGGGCATAATGAAGGATGAGAACAACTGGAAAATTATGACAGAGTTCATTGGGTTGCGAGCGAAGCTGTACACCTTTACAACGATGGGCGAGGATGACGCCAATGGTACGAGAGTAAGCAAACGCGCAAAGGGTGTCAAAAATTTAACGCTGAACACCATCACGTTTGACGATTATAAGCGCTGTCTGTTGGCTTACAAGGAATTGGCTCGATCTCAATGTCTAATTCGTAGCAAAAAACATCAAGTAAGCACTATCGTACAGAAGAAATTGGCTCTGAGTTGGCAAGATGACAAGCGGCAATTGATACCTGGGCAGACCGACACCTTACTTTGGGGGTTTACTGCTGCCCCATAAAAACTAATTATAGGATTAGCTGTATGTATAAAACTGCACGAATACTTACGTTCGACACCTCGGACGATCCTTTGTCAAATTATTTATTCAAAAATGGAGAAAAATTTTCCAGAAACGAGAAAAAGTTTTCCAAAAACAAAATCCCCATTTGATTAACACGTAAAAAAAGTTTTCCAGAAATGAAAAAAAGTTTCCGAAAGTAAAAATGTGTATCAACCGTGAGGAAAAAAATATCTTGTATCATTATTTTTGCTACGGATATGATATATAAGTGCATATGGAAAAGAATTGTGGAGATATTTTGTATAACTGTATGTTTTATTGTTATTTTGAAAAATACATAGAAATTATGTTACATGTCTGTTTCATTTATCTAACTGTTGTGTAAATTGTCAAATCCCAACCACTTCACATAGAGCTGATTCCCACGTTTGCGTAATACTTTCTCCACCAGGTACTCATCGGGATATTTCACTTGGCTGAGTTCTTCCTCGTAGAAGCCTCCTTCGATGGAATGATCTTGATAATCGGTGAGTTTGTACGTCGGGGGGTTGGTATTTTTCACCTGGCTCACGGTGAATATTTCAGTCGTCCAGTTGGGCGTATAGCCTTTTTCGAATACATTTTTGTACTTGCTGATCCGGACTCGATCGCCAACTTTTAATTTCTGCTTCCAATTACTCCGCTTGATTTGGCGGGGCTTGTAAACGCTTTGATATAGTTGTTTTTCGTTGACTGTGCTGACATCCACCGGCTTCATTCGAATCGTGCGATGCTTGGTGTTGTTGTATGATTTCATTAGATCGCTCAAAATGTCAATCCACTTGTGAGATCCTCGGAGAGTAAACCGCTTCCACATTTTATTTTTCAACGTTCGATTAAATCGCTCGCATATAGACGCCTTCAAATTGCTGAATGTCGAATACATGTTGATATTGTGCCGCTTCATGAGTGTCTTGAATTCGCTGTTGTAAAATTCTCTGCCCTGATCGACGTGTAGATGCTTTGGTATGCGGTTCTGTGTGAGTACGGATTTCATAGCGGTAGTCACATCTTTTCCACTCTTGGACTTTATCGGTACCGCCCACGCGTACTTGGAAAATATGTCGATGATTGTAAGCAGGTATTTGTAGCCCTTGTTGTGCGAGCTATATGCGGTCATGTCAACGAGATCTGCTTGCCAGGTCTCATCGAGTCCGCGTACATCTACGAATCGGCGCGGATAATTGCGTCGAGCCGGTCTGTGAAGTTCAGCAGCTATTGTCACCTTCATTGTTCCTTGCTCTTTGCCGCTTGATTTTTCAACTCTTCTTTCAACCGCTTTTGTTCCTCGACCGAAACTGATACCGCGCTGGTTTGCTCCAGTAACGTTACTCGTGCATGAAGCTTCTGAACGATCTCCAATAATCCAATTACGTAATCGTGATTACTCCTGTTACGCGCGCGCACCGGTTTAAAGATCTCATCGATTCTCTTTATGCGCTCTTCGTACGATTCTCTTGAACTATTTAGAACTTTCAGGGGAACAGCATCGTTAGGTTGCTGAGGATCGGCTATGTTACACAATTGTTTACCGTCCAAATCGTACTGATTGTCGGGAGGGATTTTAAATCCGACGCCTGGAGGTCCACGAATAAATTTTTTACCCCCACCACGGCCCAACTGTCGTCCAAATATATCTATGCTCATCGCTAGGTGGTCACCGAAGGAATGACGAATGTATGCCGATCTACCGCTAATAAATGATTCCAGCTTCCCGCAGCTCTTCAATAATGGCGACTATTTCATTGGAATGGCTGGTACTTCCCGCAGCCTGCGACGCCATAAGTAGTCGAAGACGATCTACAATTTCATTTGGATCATCCCAGTAGACGTAATCCACTTCTTGCCTCTCCTTTCGCGCAATCTTATATTCGGGTAAGCCTTTACCGGACTTTTTCGGCGAGCCAAGATGTTGTGCAATGAAATTTCTATACTTTGCACTTTTTGGATCATCGCGAAGACTTCCATCGGCTTGGTATCGTTTCCGATGTGCATTTGTCATCCTTACAATTTTTATGTAATTATTCTTGTCCGTATCATTCACAACCGTGGCATCGGGTGATTTTTTAAACAATAATTCGAGTAACCCTGGCGTACTCTGGTAACTTTCATCTCCCAGGTTGATCAGATTATCGACGAAACTAATTTGTGAATCACCAATCATCATACTGTTTATCAACTTTCGAACGCCATATGCTGTATCTAAATCCTTCTTTTTACTTGTGTTGAACATTTTCAAATATCGCGCCACGGAATTCTTTGTTTTCCTCACTGGTGTGCTTGTAGTGGTAATTTCACCAAATTCCAGTGTTTTATCGTGTACATCCTTGAAATCCCCCTCATCATGCATATCCTCATCCTCATCCTCGCCATCCTCGGTACTCGCATTATCTTTTTCTTGTTTTTTCATCGCTATATCAGTCGATTCTGTTTTAATTTCTTCTTTAATATGCTGCTGCTGCTGCTGCTTCGAAGTATCCACCAATTCTTGCAACGGTGTTACGAGGGGCTTGAACACCTCCCCCATAACCTGGTCGGTCGTGTCTTTGTCCAACTTGATCATCTTGTGCTTCCGACGTATGCCATCGCTTGCTTTCGATATTTCACTCAACGTATCGCTATGCTTACGAATCTTGAAATCTCCATGTTGCCGACTTGATCGTCACATTTGAACTGTGCAAGTTTGCGTTAGTTTATGCTTATAAAGCAGTCAAACCCCTTCCTGTATCTTCCCTCGTTGATTTCACTTTCCTTGTCAATTACGACAAAACTGTATTTACCTTCATTCCAGCATGCCGAGCATAAGTCATTAAATTGTTGATATGTCATGTCGGTGTTCACATGATCGTTGTAGATATGTTTCAGATTCATTTCATCTTGTCGAAATAGCACCAATAAGTTTGCATTGTCATGCACCAGGTGTTTCGGAATACGTGCATACGTTTGACTAAGATAAAAGCTATCGACGTCGCGATGCCTGCCCATGCTGAAGTAAGCTCTGATATTATCCTGCTTCTCACACGCCACATCGTCAAAAATCATCACAGAGTTAGGGTGGGCCTCTTCTGGTTTGACAACCTGATCGTTCTCATCAGACGGAAAATAGCCCACACCCTATACGGATTCTAGTAACTTTTCCAAAAATTGATATTTTGGCTGAATGAGGGATTTTGAATAAACGTAGACATTTTCGAATCTCAATCCGTTGGCATGGGTGATTAGAGAGAGGAGAGCGTTCGTTTTACCACAATTCGATGGGCCGCAAAAAATTGCCCTCACGGTATTTGGTAGTAATTTTCCATAACGTTTCTCTTTCCTCTTCCTCCCCCGACGAACCATTTTGTCGAGATTTGCAACAGGTAGTTTGTCAGTCTCATCTTGAAATCTCATGATGCTCGGTTAACGCGACAACGAGAACTAAGATGACCGCATATAAATTCATCCTTTTATAGAACTCGCGTTAGTTGCTATTCACTATGGAGACGTGCACACGTAAGAGACGCGGTGGTGTTTTGCTAAACAAAATCATCAATCATCTCCCAGTTGAATTGCACGTGCTTGGGTATCAGTACTGCGGACCCGGAACAAAATTGGTCAAGAGGTTGGCACGCGGTGATCCGGGTATCAATCCATTGGATGCTGCATGTAAAGATCACGACATTGCATATGCAAGGAATCGAGATATCGCTGCGAGAAATCTGGCCGACAAAATGCTTGTCGAGAAGGCGTGGAATCGTGTTTTAGCCAAGGACGCTAGTGTGGGTGAAAAAGCTGTCGCGTGGGGAGTCACCAACACCATGAGAGCTAAATCTAAACTCGGCATGGGTTTAGCAAGGAAGCTGTCGAAACTTGGAGCCGGTGCGAAGTCACAGAAAAAACCCTCAACGGGTGGGAAGACTAAACAGCAGAAGAGGACAATAAATCTCAAATCTATTATTAGGGCAGCAAAGGCCTTCATGCGACCAGGTCATAAAGCTGTCGAGTCGGCGTTGGCCGGTGCCCGTGCGGCTGCGCGTGAGGCAGGGAAGAATGTTCGTGTGCCCCGTGTTATACCCGTGCCCGAAAAAATTGGCGGCATCCTACCCCTCCTCATTCCAATTTTGGCTGGTCTAAGCGCAACGGGAGCTCTAGCAGGTGGTGCTGCAGGCATAGCTAAAGCAGTCAACGAGGCTAGCGCCAACAAACATCAGTTGAGTGAGACCAAACGACACAATGCAACAATGGAGGCGATTGCGTTGGACAAGGGATTATACCTGAGACCGTACCGCAGTGGCATGGGTCTGTACTTACAACCGGCAAAAAACTAATAAAGCTACCACGCCGAGCACTCACCAACGTTGATTTACACAAATATGCTCAAGATATGAGAATTCCACATTTTCGCGGCGTATTCATGCGGAATGGTCTACCATCATCAGGACCGAAGACGCGAGAATCCGCAATTATTATTCTTGATGATAAGAACGGCCCCGGGACACATTGGGTTGCATATAAGAAAAACGGTGATCACGTTGTGTATTTCGATAGTTTTGGTGATTTGCAACCACCTAGGGATTTGATGAACTATCTCGGTGTTGGTAGCGTAAAATACAATCATAAGAGGTATCAGGAATACGATACTGTGATTTGTGGTCACTTGTGCCTGAAATTTCTTAGCGGGCAGCCATAAAAAGAGCGGTGTCACATTGGCGAGCATCAGTCATGACGGAATCATAGTCGTTAACACTGTCGGGCACCCTATCCCTGCTGGAGGCTCAATATTTTCCCCCAATCGAGTTATCGTCGACGAAAAACTATGTTCTCGGGCTCGTCGAGTTCATGACATTCAATTCAATACCCAATATTCAAGAGAAGTGTAATAAATTTTACCTGGAGCGAACGGACAACAGCCGGGCAGTCATTACGATACCCACGGGCAGCTACGAAATTGAAGATATTCAAAGTTTTCTGCACAAGGAACTACCTACCGACATCTCCCTTAGTCTGCAGGCCAACAACAACGAGCTAAACTGTGAAGTTACGTGCAATCAAGTAGTAGACTTCAAACCCAAGGATTCCATTGGCCGATTATTGGGGTTCAAAGCGGTTGAGCTAGCACGGGACGTTACGCATAAGTCCGAATTACCGGTAGCCATACTGAAAGTTAATACCATACGTGTCGAGCGCAACTTAACCACCGGGGCGTACATAAACGGGCGTCGGGCTCACACGATTCACGAATTTTTCCCCACCGTCCCATCTGGATATAAGATTGTTGAAGTTCCCGCCAACATCATTTACCTCCCAATCGCCGTACAGTCGATACAGAATATACAGCTGCGGATAGTCGATCAAGACGACGAGTTGGTTAATTTTCTCGGACACGATAACTGTACGCTTACATGTAAAATCGGTGGAATAATGGGGATTGTATTTGAGACGAAAAACTCAGGCAAAAGTTATAAAAGCGAGACGTCATGGCCAAATATCATCAGTCGTCCAGCACCATTGACGAAGCTGACATCTCCGCTGAAGCTGACACCTCTGAACGCTCGGTTTCTCCAGAGTCTAGGTCTTCGATTACGTGGAAAATTTTGGAAAATAAAAATTCGTGTTCGCTGCATCCTGTGCGTGTTACCATGGAGGAAATAATAAGAATACAGAAACCCGTGACATTCGACGAATTGATCGCACACTCTGAGGTTCACGCTCACCAACCATTTGCATCATCGACCTTTGGGAATAACGATGAAATTCGAATTTCCGTTCAAAATCAGAACGAGTGCGTGCTACCGGAAAAAAGCTCCCTGCACATTCACGGGAAAGTTACAAAAGAAGATTATTCCATGGTGGCCAATACAAAATTGGTCAACGTGGCTGTTTGCCATATGTTTGAGGAAATTCGTTACGAGTTGAACGGTGTGGAAGTTGATCGAAATAAAAATGTGGGCATCACCAGCATCATGAAGGGATACTTATCCCTCACCCCAGGACAACAGCATGGCTTGGAGAACACCGGTTGGCTGAGCGTTGCCGATATCAACCTGGCCGATGATGCTGGAAATTTTGATGTCGTTATACCGCTGCGTTATCTGCTGGAATTCGCCGAGGATTATTGCCGAGTCGTCGTTAATGCTAAACATGAGTTGATTCTCACACGCACTAACACCGATTTAAATGCTGTACTTCAGACAAACACTACCGAGAAGTTTAAAATTACCCTTAAAAAAGTCGAATGGCTGCTGCCCTACATCAACCTAGCCGACAAGCCGAAAATCCAGCTACTTAACTACATCGCCAAGGACTCAGCCATTCGCATGAGTTTTCGTTCTTGGGAAACGTACGTGTATCCGATGCTGCCATCAACGACGCGGCATGTCTGGGCGGTCAAGACATCGACACAGCTGGAGAAGCCTAGATACGTCATAATGGGATTCCAAACTGCAAGGAAAAACGAGGCATTGAAAAATGCTAGCGAATTCGATCATTGTAGAATAAGAGATGTGAAACTCTTTCTCAACTCACAGTGTTACCCCTATGGGAATTTAAATCTAGATATTTCCAATAATCAATATGCCATTCTGTACGATATGTATGTCCAGTTTCAAACATCCTACTACAATAAGGAAGCCGAACCTCTGCTCTCGAAAAGTGAATTTATAAAACGCGCGCCCCTGATCGTCATCGATTGCTCAAAACAAAATGAATCGTTGAAAACTGGACCGGTGGACATCCGGCTGGAATTTGAAGCAAACGTAGAATTTCCTCGAAACACCGCAGCCTACTGTATGATCTTGCACGATCGGGTCGTTTAGTACAGTCCGATTAGTGGCACGGTGAAGAAATTAGTACATGCTAATTTTAGAGTAATATGTTAAATGTAAGAATGTAGAAAATAATATGTATAAGGTTAATTTTTTCAATGATTAATAATATGATCAATTATTATATAGAAGCTGCAAAACTTAATGTAATTGAGGATGAATAAAAACATCTGTTCAGTGTATCTAATTGTTATTTTGAAACTTGACTAGCTCCTCCCACCATCGTCCCGTAACCGACATCTGGCATTTTTTAATAATTTTTGAAGAATCTTTTATGTGTGGCAGATTTATCTCAACAGCTGCATCCGGCATTTATGATAAAATGTAGTATGTACAGATTTATTTACATTACCACCCACTGCATTCATTATCGACATGAGCTGAAAGGCTGCAATTCCAGGAATTTTTCTCAAGTGGTCTAGCGTTATCTAACTTAGAGCTTCCCGTCGTCGAACACGACCCGACAGTATCCCCCCCCCCCGCCGCCGGGGACCTACCGCGCGCCCAATGCGCCCCCTCTCCCGCGGGCCCCTCGCCCCCCCACCCCGCCGTGCGCCGCTGCAGCCGGCCCGGCCGGGCCGTAGGAATAGGGGGAACCCCCCCTCGAAACGCCGCCATTGTGGGCCAGAACTCTCATATCCTATCTACTCTGGTAGATGGCCCGAATGTTTACAAACCGCGCACACGAAAAACAAAAATTCGAGCACATAGGTTGATGAGAGAAATTAATGACACTGGGGTCAGGGCGGCTAGGTGGTCTAGTGGAGTAAGTCTCCGGCAAAGCATCTCTGGATACCAGGTTCGAATCCCCTGGCTCCGTCGTTAATTTTTCAAGTTACCCAATAGTTAGGGAGCTGGCTGCCAAAATTTCTACATTATTTGTCCGTCTGGCAGACATTATTAATATCAATGTTTGTACCATAAGAAACATCAAGGACCGCGTCTGCCACCATGACAGGCCTGCGTTGTCAATTGACAGCGCTTCAAAAATGTAAAAAAAAGGTGTGCTAAATCATTTGTTCGTGTCTGCCTCTTGGACTGATGTTTAGAATCGTCCTCAAAACGTTGAAAATCCAGAGGCAGACATCCAGACCCCTGATTTTCCAAAGGCAGACCATTTGAATATTTTGTTAATAACTTTTGAGCAATATTATTATTGATAATTGTTGTTCATAGCATGCCGAATGTTGATGAATTTTTTCAGATTTTTATTAGTTAAGAAAGTACGAAAAGTCGTATACAACTGATCGTATACAATTTTTGGCTGGGACGATCGATGACGTACATCCTTAAATTTATTTGCGTCTTCTGACGTTGTAATAAACTGTTTTTTTTCTTCTTTTTATTGGATCCAATAAAAAACACTAATCAATATAATAATACTAAAACTATTAATACCAACAATAAATAGTCGTAATACCCACTTTCCCTTGATTCTACGTGAACTTCAAAAAATGGTACACCTCAAAATCAGTGACCAAAATGTCTGCCAACTTTTTTTTTGTATTCGGGCAGTCCTATTGAATCGAATGGACGCAACTAGAACGACGAACAAATGATTTAGTAGAGCTTTTTTTTACATTTTTACAACTACGACCCGTGATAATGCAGGGCCCTGCATGTCTGCCTCTGGATTTTCAACGTTTTGAGGATAATTCTGACCATCAGTTCAAGAGGCAGACACGAACACATGATTTAGCACCCTTTTTTTTTACATTTTTGAAGCGCTGTAACTGAAAAACGCAGGGACGTAGGACCTTAATTAACTCGACCAAATCGATTTGTATTGATCTGAACTTTCATCCCTATCGATATGAAAGACGAACTAATCATATATCAAAATGGCAGCCAGCTCCCTAACTATAATATGTATTCGAATTTATATTATTCTTTAACCAACCTCTTCGCATCGTAATGATATGATTCTCATATCCTCATATTCCTGTTTAGACGGCTGGGCCATCTAACAGACTTGAGTAGTGATACTGAAGAGTCACACTCTCAAAAGAAGCACACACACAGTCTACAAGATCTACACAGACATAGTCAAAAATGTGCGTCCGCGACGAAACTTGCAAATGTTAATAAAACCATTGATTTAAATTTTTCACGAAGCTTGGTGATCTAAAGAAGTAGGTTTTATACTTTCAGTAAGTAATCAACTTTAGGAAACTTGCATCAACAATTTTCGTGACAATACTTCACTTTCGTTTTGCCATTTTTCTCATTTAACCTTTCCATTAATATTTATCTGTGGTAAAATATATAGTGCATAATAATTATTTTCAGATTCTAATTCTATTTATGAAAAATTCTTATTTTCTTGATGAAAATGTACAATGTTTAAGTTACGCCCTGACGTATCGCCTCGACGGACCTTTCTCAAATTTTTCGTTTAAAATTGAATTGTAACCAAACGGTATACCTTTGGTCCACTCAACAGTGTCAACAGTGCTTGGGAATTCTTTCAATGTTAGACAGCACGATAACCTACGATGAATCTCGTATTCGTGTAGCAAATATTTCCACCCCTCCTAGAAAAAGTCACGTACAGTCCCCGGTATTAGGTTTAATTTTGTATCAGATTAACTCGTACCAAGAACTGAGCGAAGGAACGTTGAGCTAAGACATTAGGAGCTCAACTCAGAAATCCCTCTCTTTTTAAATTACACCTGTTCATCAATAATTAGGCTAAACCACTTACGATAGAAGCACCAAATTAAAATAGAATAATTTTTATACAGTATGGATGTCTGTGTGGAAAATTAAATCAAGGTATCTCTTGTTAATATTTTAACGATGTGAATGACGAGATTGAGAATCGTCGGAACACCGGTGGAGCAGTCGGAGAACTGCTGACCATGTAAATTCGGGCACCAGGGGGTCACTTTTATACCTTATTGGTTATTTACAGTTGTAACTTGTTGCAACTGAAGGCTCTTGGACCGTCAGGCCCAAGACACCATGGCTTTCGTCTGTTAAGTCGACGGGTGTGCGGACGTCAACCCGTATTAGCCCTTAGACGCAAGAGTAGTGATCGAAAAATCTTAATTGTGACCGGCCTAAAGTCTTCAGCTAATTCGTTGAAATCAAACATCACAGTTTACTCTTTCAACTGCAAGCACTCACTATCGCTTAACTTCAACTCTTTCCTCTTCTTTACTTATTCTAATTATTTCGCAAATAGACATTTTTTGATGATATTCTATTTCCTTTAAACAAATCAAATTCGGCCCTGATTCGCAAGAATTGCAAGAAATTCGCAGCAGGTAGTTTTAGGCAACCGTAGTAATAACAAACTTCATTATAAATTCTAATTGACAACCAAGTCCAATTAAATAATATTTCAATCAACTTATTCCAACCATTTTCTCATAATCAATTACAAGTGAAATATCGAATATTCTGTACAATAACTTTCGCCTAAACAAGATAAATTCGAAATTCATAAAGACTAAGTGGCTGAATAATATAATCGTCACCACTACCTGTTCGAACCCGAGGTGAAGCTCTGCTCCAGAATCTAGATTCGCGGCAGCGAATCGCCACCAAGTTATATATATATATATATATATATATATATATATATATATATATTTAGTTATTTATATATATATTATATAGCAGAGGATATATATATATATATATATATATACTTTAGGCGAAAGCTAGCCGAGAATTATTTACCCGGCCTAACTACTTCCCTATCTTCCTGTGTATAAGCATATCGTTATATCTCAGGAACGCGTGAATATTTTTAAATGAGACTTACACGGCTGGTACTCCAGGCCGATATAACCTCAGTGTAAAAGTCCGATCAACATCTGTCAAGTGGTTTCCACAATATTAGCCGTCAAAGATGATGAAAATGATAATTATTTTTCTTCTTCTTCTTCTTCTTCTTCTTCTCCACGCCAGAGCGCCTTGTAGACACGATTCCGCCCGAACGCGTGTATGAATCGACTCTAAGTTTTAAACACACAATTTTGGCATCGAAATCTCGCCCCCTATTGATTTTGGTATAGATCTGAATCCGTATTCGGCCGGTATAATATTATAAAGTTGCGAAGTGGGTCGATAAAAGATAAATAAAACATAATGGCCGCTGGGTCAAGCAGTTATTAATTAATAATGCAACAGCCAGATGGCGCTGCCCGCGCTTAACTAAAATGGCCGCCTCATGCCGCTGTCACGCTGTAACGTGAAATGTTTATAATAACTTGTTACTTGTTTATTCATGTTATCGAATCTTAGAATCAATTTGCAAAGTTCGTGAAAATCGGTTATGCTTATGGTGTCATGAAATAAATGAGTGAGTGTATCGGTGATCGCGTGTCGTAAGAGGGAATCCAAAGAGAATTCTCTTTGAGGGAAACAGAATGACGAACTGTGGTTTCAAGCAGATTGTTATCATTAACTTTCAGAGGGCTGGCATTTTTCCCTTGAAATTCGATATTTTTTAGAGGTATGATTTGTGTATATAAATAGTTGACACATCTCGTGGAGTTTCCGAGTTATCTACTGACTTCTGAAAGAGCCAGTCCAGCCTTCTAAAGGTCAATTATTAGGGGCATTACGGGCTCTTGTGATTTTACGAAACGGATCGTCCGAGGTAGGTGCAAATTCAGAATCGAACCAAAGAAAAGATGAGATATTCTGCAATCGGATACAAATTCAACAAACAGCCTGAATAACAAACAGAATATGATCAGCCACATTTGTGACATGCGTACATGGCTATTTAGCAAATGCCAAGAAGAAGGTTGTTTACTCATCATAATTGCCATAAAACAATGCTAATCAAAGCTATTGGAAGAATACTCACGATGCTTCATTCATATCGGACGGTATGTTACTTCGTTAATTCTTATTGGATTATATTTATACACAGAACATTTAATATATGAACAGCTTAGCCTCAACCTCTCCACCTCTACCAAATGCACAACCTGTTCGTTTATTAATTTTCATGTTTTGTATGTATTTGTTAAATACTTTTCTTTAATTCATTGTCGCACGGTGTAGTACTTATCAGTGATAAAATGGAACCTTTTCTTTGTTTGATTGTTCTTTTGTTTATTTCACAGTCATTTGGACCATTCCTATCCTGTTACACATCCATTAGAACCTTTAAATGTTCTTAATGTTACCTTTAATGTTACACTTCGGCAAGCCGACATTCCAAAGAGAGGGTAACCCACAGCTGTGCAAAACTGAATACTCTACATATCTTATCGGAACAATCCGATTGTCATCAGACTACTAAGCGTATACTTCACTTGTCTGTTGTTTAGCATCACTAACTACTCATCAAGAAGACTAATAGACATCTGTCAATACTTAGATCAACGGTATCCTATAAATTTTCATATTAACCAAATCACCTAATCTCATATAATATCGCTAAACACAATAATAAGATGAGGATGAAGTTATTAACGTTGCTGTAACGACGCATGTTTGAGAAAAATCTTGACTTTGCACCTCCGATAGTGTACGATATTCAATAAACCATGATAACCAAAACGTACTCCCACTTTGAAAAGCCAACTCTTAGAAAAGTCATTCTAAAACTGGGCAATAATAATTTTTTCCCCGATGTTTGGTTACAACAACATTACCAACTTCAGCCGCATATACTAAGCTAAAATCAATTCCTTTGTTAAATAAAATCTTGATTGTTTTTCGATTTATGTTTCACAGTCACCTGGCCCATTCTTATCCGACCGTTTATCTGTTAAACTCACTCACATTGTGCTGCGGCATAACTACGTCTCAACACAAAAGGGCAGCGACTTAGAATTTGGCACTCTGTGTCACTCATTGTCTTGAACCATCTTTCATTGACTTGCCTAACACTTACTTTATCTACCTATCCATCAGCACCATTGACTTTCCAGCAACAAGCGGTATGCGCTAACCACAATACTATTATTAATGAACCACCTATTACCATATGAAACGAACTATAGACTTTATGAACAATAGTAGTACAAATGCTTGACGAATTGAATGTTTTTCGATTTGTATGTGATTGTTGTTGTTTTTGTTTTTTACAGATACTTCCATTATTCTTATTAACACTGTAACGGAATTGATTGTCCTAACTAGTTTAAATATTATTAAGAATAAAAAAAATAACATAAAAATGAATAAATAAATACTGATGGCTAAAATCTCTATTTATGACGTAGTTATAAAAATGTTAAACGGTGTAAAGTTACAACAAAAATATAAAATAAAATAAATAGAGATGTATAAATTAAAAAAAAAAATAAAAATAAAAAGGTATATAATAAAATAAAGGTAGATGTAAAAATAAAACAAATAAATAAATAAATAGTAAATAAATATAGACGGATAAAATAAAAACTTATCCTAGAAATGGCCAATAATCCTGTCTCGTTATTTTTCTCTGATAACAATTTGCTCTCCGTTTCTTGTACCTCACTCCTCTTTTATTTAAAAACACATGACCTGTGCGGTTTCGTAGTTTTTTTATTTATATATATACGTCGTGACGAAAGGGTCTGCTGATTCCGAACGCTTTTCGAATTGTTACTAAAATATGTATCTTTCAGACCCTTTTTGAAATAATGCGTGTTCGTATTTAGCAAGTCAACGGAGGAGTGTCTGGTTTGGTCACGGCGGAACTTATCGACGTACGGATCTGAGGTCGAATTTGTTTGGTCGATAACCTGGTCGAATAAGTTCTGGGGCGGGCTTATTTGAATGGTACATCCTCCCCCTTGATTAGGATATGGCCCTTTGCTAAAAAAAAACCTAATACGCCATTCCTAATCATTAACGTTCCATCCTTTAAACATACATACTATTTGGCTGATTCATTAATTAATTATCTTAAAAAATAAACAGGTTTTCTTATATAAATTAGAATACATATTTTTGGGTTTTGAAAGCCATCGTAGATTACATAAATCGTCACAATCGTCAATAGTTTTCTTACTTTTACTTTTAAGTCGTCAATGTAAATTTCCAACTTTTCGTCACATTTTGGTTATTATCTATACATATAAAACTTTTTTTTTTTTTTTTTTTCTAAACCTACTTTGAATATTTTCGATTTATTTATCTTTGTCTTTTTATTTTTTACATTTAAACCCTAATATCTCAGAATACCAGTATGCCAATAGCAATGTCACATCATTGTCGGGTTTGCCGAAGAAACTACGAGTTCGTTTATTCTTTCTCATGTTTCGTTATAATAACGTTTTAAACTACATTGATTATATGTGCCGATGATCTTATTTTTATCATCTTTGTCACACAACCGATACACATTTTTTGCAACAATTTTTGATATTTGATACGGCCCTTGGTATAAATGAAAAAATTTTTTAGTCACCTTATCTATGGCATTCGATATTTGCGGTACTCTTAGTAAGACTAGATCGTTTTCCTGAAAGGTTATTTGAGATATGGATTTTTGGTATTTTGCTCGTTTTTTGCTGTTTGATTTTAGATTTTTTAGCGCGTTATAGATTCTAAAGTTATCACTTATTGGAACTGCGTTTGGAAAATCTATTAATTCTTTTATTTTAAACTTTGGATTTTTATTGAAATGAACTTCATAAGGGGTAAATCCGGTACTATGATGTGTTGTTAAATTTAAAATTTCTTCGATTTGTTTTACATATTTTGCCCACTTTGTGTGTTGTTCCGAACAATACGTTCTGAAAAATCTGCCTAGTTCTCGCATATATCGTTCCGTTGGATTGGATTGCGGATGTCGTATGGATGAATAAATAATTTTTATACCTTCTTTTTCTAGTGTTTCTTTCCAGGCTTTTGCAGTAAATTGTGAACCATTATCTGATAAAATTGCCTTTGGTTTACCAAGCTTCGGGAAGTAATCTTTAATTAATTTTACTAAACTTATTCTAGTCGTTGCTTTTTTAATTGGATAGAGAGAGACATATTTCGAAAATGCATCCATTACAACTAATATATACTGTACACCTGCCGCAGAAGTTGGAAGAGGTCCATAAAAATCTAGAGTTACGAGTTCTGATGGTTTGGAGGGAATAATCGATTGATATTCACCTTCCATACAAATATTGTTATATTTTACACGCTGACATGTGTCGCAATTACGAATTACACTTCTTATGTCCTTGCACATTCCTTTCCAAAAATACAGCTGTTCAAAATATTTGCTTGTTTTATATATACCAACATGCGCCAATTGTTCATGGATAATTTTAATTAGCTCTTTGCCTAAATTGGTTGGAATAACTAGACGCCAAAAATTATGATTGTCCATTTTTTTAAATAGAATATCATTATGTATTTTATAATTAGCATAACTTTCTCCCTTTCTCAAATTTACTCGAATTTTTTTCTATCAGCATCTGCTTTTTGTAAATTTTTTATTTTTTGGAAATGCGATTTTAAAGGTTGTTCCGCAAAAATGTTAAAAACTTTGTTTAATTTTATATTTTCAGCATTAGCTTCAGTTAACATATTACTAGTAATTGCTAAAATAATCAGTTCATTGGAGTTATTGTTTTGAGGCGAGTTGGGAAAATTTCGACTGAAAAAATCTGCGACCACATTATCTTTTCCTGGACAATGTTTAGTAGTAAACGAATATTGTTGTAATAAAAGGTTCCATCTTAATAAACGAGAGTTATAATATGAGCTTGACATAAGAAAAGTTAAAGGTTCGTGATCAGTGTATACGAAAAAATGGGTTCCATAAATGTAGGTCCTGAATTTCATTATGGCATATACTAACGCTAATAATTCAATTTCCGTTGTTGTATAATTACTTTCACATTTGCTTAATCCTCGGCTAACTATGGATATTATCCGTTGGTCATTATCTTTATCATACTGATACAATATACCGCTGATTCCCAAGTTACTGGCATCAGTTTGAATATAAAAAGGTTGGTCAGCCATATAGTGATTTAAAAATACAGCTTTTATAAAATTTTGTTTAACGTCATTCAAAGCTTTTTGGTGAATGGATGTCCATCTCCAAGGATGTTTTTCACTGAGCAATTCCCTAAACGGATTTATTAATTGAGCATGATTCAAGCTAAATTTTCTGTAATAGTTACAAATTCCTAAAAACTTTTGTAAATTTTTCCGATCTGTTGGTTGTTTGAAGTTAAGTATGGCATTCATCTTTTCAGGATCTGGACGGATTCCTTCTTTATTAATTATGATTCCCAGAAATTTTACCTGTTCGCGGCAAAACATAGATTTTTCAAACTTTAAGCGAAAATTATAATAAATTAATCTTCCGAATATCAACGATAAATGATTTAAATGGTCATCAAACGTCTGTGATGTAATCATTAAATCATCCACGTATGAAGTCAAAAAAGAATTCATATAATCACCTAACGCCATGTTCATAGCACGAATGAAACCGCTACCTGCTGTTTTTAATCCAAAAGGTATGCGACAAAAGTGATAAAGCGATGTTCCGTGTAAGAAGGCAGTATATGGTCTAGATTCTTTATCCATGGGAATTTGCCAGTAACCATTTGACAGATCAGTAGTGCTCATGTACTTTACACCATCATATTTTTGCAAAATCTCATCAATTCGTGGAGGTGATTCGTTATCAGATTCAATAAATTTATTTAACTGTCGTGCATCTAAACAAACGCGAATTTTCCCGTTTGCCTTTATAATTATTCTCAACGGATTTACATATGGACTTTGAGATCTTTCTATGATGCCTTCTTTTAACATGCTTTGGATTTCCTGATCTACTTCGCTTCGATATTTTAACGGTATTGGATATGATTTACGTATATACGGCTTGTCCGTGTTCAATTTAATTTTATAACTATATAAATTCGTACATCCTGGTGATTTTGAGAAAACTTGACGATGTTCAAATAGTACATTTAGTAAAGCAGATTTTTGATTTCCATCTATGGTCGTGAGCTCCCGCACGGATGATTGAGCTTCCATATAAAAGTTGTGATCTTCTGTATTTAGATCTTTTATCAAGCTAACATTAGCAACTTTTGAATAATCTCCGATCTTATTCTGTTCCATTTTCCTATAAGATAAATTATTTACATAACACAAGATATTATTAGCTTTTACATTTTTATCACAAGTAATAGTTTCACATTCAGTATTATCATTTGTAAGAAAATTTTCAGTATTCATATTAAAATCATCATTATCATTTGTTACAGTATAATCGATTTCATTGTTATTTTCGATAGTTTCCGTATTTTCTTCAAGCAAGTTATTCAAACTATTCTCTTCTTCAATCAATGCTACTTCAATCTTTTGTAAACTACTTATTGTTTTTAGCTCTTGATTTACACAAGATCCAAACTTATCCATGAAAACTCCATCAAACGACACATATGCTGAATCCAGCCATCTGTCTTTGATACCAATCTTTTGTTTTCTATAACTAATATCCACATCGTTTTTCATAAGCCAATCCGCACCTAAAATAATATCGACATTCATGTTCGGTAGAACTAGAAAAATCGTTTCTATATCTAAATCCTGTATACGAAGGTTGAGAAATATTTGTTTCATTATATTAGTTTGTTTCTTTCCGATAGCCCCTAAAATTTTTATATTCGATATCGGTAATTCACATACATTGAATTTATTTTTGAGTTGCCAATATAAATGCTGCGAAATACATGTCACCTGACTACCTGTATCTACACATGCGGAAACCATTTTTTCATATATTTTACACATAAGTAACGGACTGTAAGCTTGTTTGTTGCATTTCGTTTCGATATCACGTTTCTCTCCATCCAAAATATTTATATCTAGATCCGGTACAAAATCCATAAAATCCGAACCCGATGACGGATCGTTTACCATCGAGTCGGTTACAAGTTTAAATTCCGGATTTGACCCGATGTGTGTTGATTATGATTACTGCTAACTCCTTGCTGAGTTGGAAAACCAGGTGGCGGAACGTAAATATTAGGCATTGTAAAGCTAAACCCATTGTTTTGATTATTTCTATTATAATACTGGTGCCTGTTCTTATCTTGTTTTCGATTATATCTAACGTCCATCTGTTGAACATTGTAAGATTGTTGAGAATTTACTTGATTATCCTTTTTCTCTAATTCTTTTTCTTCATTAATTAAGTCTAAATCAGATAAAGTTTGCAATATAGAATCGGACTCTTTGATTCCTGCTAATTTTGTTCTAACTCCTATTGGCATTTGACTGATAATAAGTGAATTTATTTCCCATTCTCCAGCATGTTTCATAATAATTTTGGCTTCGGTAGATTTTTTCAGAAAATATGTTCGCAAAGAACCGTCTTGATAGCTGTATCTACTATTATTCCACTTTCTTCTAAGCTTTATTTGTTGATCGACAGAGTAAAATTGTTGTTTAAATTGTTCTTCAAACGACTCAAAATTTTGAAATGTACTTCGCGAATTTTCGAACCATGCTTTTGCGCGTCCTTTAACTGCTGTTCCAACAACTGATAATTTCAAATCATCTGGTACAAATTTAAGTCTAAAATAATCTTTCAAGTCACGTAAAAAATCGAATGGATTATTGTCTTTTTCCTCTTGGAAAATCGGGATACTAACATCTATCGAAAAATTGTTATTTAAAACTTGTATCGGTCTGGTGTTACTTGTCACATTACTTGCGTGTTGTCCGGTTAAATGACTTTCTACGTGAAGCGTCAATTCTCGTATTTTCTTTTGCATCTCCTCCAATTGTTGTTTAAGAACTTGTGTCTCATCCTGTATTTCTGAATCCGGCATTTTTGATTTTTTCTGAACGATTTTTCGTGCACCGACTTTTCCTACAGGCGTACTGGTTTTCTTTGTCGATTGAAATTTAGATCTGGTGAACATCAAATTGCATTAATATATAACTTAACTTACGTGGGCATACTTTACTACTATTTCGATACAGTATATCTGTCAATTTCTAAGAACATATGATTGTTACTTATTTATTATTATTTATATGAATATCGAGACATGTGAGTAGTAATTGACTAGATGGATTCTATTTTGTTCGGGCGCCAAATTGTAACGGAATTGATTGTCCTAACTAGTTTAAATATTATTAAGAATAAAAAAAAATAACATAAAAATGAATAAATAAATACTGATGGCTAAAATCTCTATTTATGACGTAGTTATAAAAATGATAAACGGTGTAAAGTTACAACAAAAATATAAAATAAAATAAATAGAGATGTATAAATAAAAAAAAAAAATAAAAATAAAAAGGTATATAATAAAATAAAGGTAGATGTAAAAATAAAACAAATAAATAAATAGTAAATAAATATAGACGGATAAAATAAAAACTTATCCTAGAAATGGCCAATAATCCTGTCTCGTTATTTTCCTCTGATAACAATTTGCTCTCCGTTTCTTGTACCTCACTCCTCTTTTATTTAAAAACACATGACCTGTGCGGTTTCGTAGTTTTTTTATTTATATATATACGTCGTGACGAAAGGGTCTGCTGATTCCGAACGCTTTTCGAATTGTTACTAAAATATGTATCTTTCAGACCCTTTTTGAAATAATGCGTGTTCGTACTTAGCAAGTCAACGGAGGAGTGTCTGGTTTGGTCACGGCGGAACTTATCGACGTACGGATCTGAGGTCGAATTTGTTTGGTCGATAACCTGGTCGAATAAGTTCTGGGGCGGGCTTATTTGAATGGTACAACACGTTGGTGACAGAAATTGTGCTCCGTGTCAACGACAGTGAAAATTAGGATGTGAACTAACTGGATGCTTTGAATAAAAGAGTTGAACACCCATGAAATATGGTGGATGCCCCACTAAGAACTTCTGAATTTCTGTGCGGATAGGAACTCTTGTCTAATCATATCTTTCAAGTGTGTGTATCTACTTCGACTATCGAGGTACACGCTGCTGCAGCTAGCAGCCGAAATTGGCAGCGAAACGTTTTGAGGTTTATTCCAATAAGGTAGTGAAGTCCTAAAATCAAAATTTTGTGATATAACTTGAATCCTCAACACTATTTTTGAATTATGAGGATAAAATTGAACTACATCATTCTTTTTTCAGAAAGTTGAACACGTTTGACTGCTAACTTCAGCTGCTACCCTCAGCTTCATTTGAAGTACAAGTGTTGTATTAGAAAGTACTACACACAATTTGATAGGCTGAAGATCAGGCTGAAGATAGTTAAGTTATAGTGTAGCAAAATCTCAGAGTAAAAAATCATCATTATTAGACAATTTAAAAACTACTTTTGTGGAGTTAGCTTGTCAAAATTAAAGTTTATTTTGTTAATAATGGTTCCCTAAGTCTCAGACATTTCTGTGATGCAAACTGGCAAGTTTTCTTAAACATTCATTGTTACAGTAACGTCACTAACTTCATCGTCATAGTTGATGAGGTCTATCTCGTAGCTGAACGAATATAAAATAAACTGTTGAGAGATTTAAATCATAAAGATTCTCACAGAATCGTTCGAATTGTTTTAAATATATAAAACCTTGTCATATTTAGAATCTACTTTGTATTTGAAATAAAATTGTTCTAAATGTTCTACATCACCGACAAACTTGAAAAATCGTTTGAAAATCATTTGAAACATATGAAATCTTGATAGTTGTTCAGCTACCTATGTAATCATTTTACATCAAATCGCAGGAAGTTGTTAAAAGCATTTGAAATAGCTGATATTTGTAAACCCGTGAAACTATTTAAAATAAGTATAATCAAAGCTAGAATCAATTTGAAAATGCTGAAATCACTGAGAGTGGTATGAAATCTTCTAAACTCTATGAGACTTCTCCAATCGATTGAATTAGGTCCTGCAATACTTGCGAAGTAACACACCCAATAGATTATACACATAATACGGACAGTACTCATTGTTATAGTACTTTACACATACATTAAATTCTTGGTTCACCGTAGTATCCGGTTGAATATGTATTAGGTACTGTGTTACTTTTAAAGTTATTTTAACACTTGTGGTGTTGTACTTTAGACACACACTATCATGACGATTCACCGTAGTGTTCTAACAGAAAGATGACAACCTTTACTACGATTTGTTGTTGTTTTATCAGAGCATAAATTAATTTTTAGATGTACATCCATGAAAAAACCTATGCTGCAGCGACATGTATTGTTAATTGGTAAATTAGTGTTAAGAATTTAAATTGTAGAAGGATTCTTGGAAATGAAGGCCATCCAACGAGAGTTGCTTTTTACAATTTGTCTCAACGTTTCGACCACATTTTGGGTCATCTTCAGGAGGTTACATTTTTTAATTCAATTTCAAAGAAGCGTTCGTTCACGCATAAAAATAATCATTTCCATTATATCGATAAACAGTAGAGACATCACAAAATTTTTTAATGGGCATGCCCATTATTACACTTAAAGAACTATGTACATAAGCTTAGGAAAATCACAATTTCATTGCACGGTCCAATTTAAAACAATCAGTCTCACGTCTCACGAATGAAATTGTGATTTTCCTAAACTTGTGTTCTAAGCTGATGTTCCTAAGCATAGTTCTTTAAGTGTAATAATGGGCATGCCGATTAAAAAATTTTGTGATGTCTCTACTGTTTATCGATATAATGGAAATGATTATCATTATGCGTGAACGAACGCTTCTTTGAAATTGAATTAAAAAATGTAACCACCTGAAGATGACCCAAAATGTGGTCGAAACGTTGAGATAAATTGAAAAAAGCAACTCTCGTTGGATGGCCTTCATTTCCAAGAATCCTTCTAAAATACATAATTGAGGCCAAGATTAAGTTTACTTAAGAATTTAAAACTGTATAAAATAGAATCATGTACTGAGACTGACAAATTTTAGCTATACTTGGTGTGTTAGGCGATTGAAAACATGAAATTACAAAAAAAAAATTGTCATCTGTCGTTTTCACTTCGCAGTGTATTCACTACTTATTAGAAAATCAAGGTAGACGTATATTGTCTTAGATTATGTCGTTCGGGTGCTGAGTCGACGAGTTGAGGTTGAGGACTCAGTCTGTCAACAGCTAGGCAAGGATTCCTGTAATTTCCCTCGTTCCTAGTGCGAATACGGGTGTTTTTATTAAACATCTTCGAACGGACTGCAAACGCATAATGGTGGTCACTGAACAATTCGCTCGCTTGCCTCGTACAAGGCTCCGGAAGACTTTTTGGGGACATATGTTACCGGGTATTGGTGGTGGTTATTATTATTATTTACTTAATCATGCGCAAATTGGATCAGCCGCATTACTATTTTGGTTTCTCATGACGGATAAGTCATACAGTTATCAACTACGAATGCTACATATCACAACAGGTATAAGAGTTGTGGTCTGCTTATTATTAGTTCATTGGTTAGTACGGTACAGCAGTATCATGGCCGCATACTTACAAAAAGTCATGATATCTAGGCAAAAACATTTGAAATGTAAAAAAATCCGCCAAGTTATCCAAACCAAATCACAATAAAAATTCAAGAACAACTTATATATGGCCAGTCTCTGTCGTGAAATCAGGAAAGAACCGCAGGCCCTACGATCTCTCAGCAAGTAGGTATACTTCGTCAAGTCGGACCTCGCTGTTTCGTGTAGTGATATCGAAACATCATTACAAGCGCTACGTACTTGGCGGGCACATTTTTGTTGAAAATCAATTACGAATGATATACCGACAGAGTAATCATGGAATTTAATCCATCGCATTGATTCGCGGAATAATTACGTGAGAATATAAATTGTACATGATAAAAACTCGATGCTGTATGGAAACAGTTTGCTTCAATACATCACGTGGCACAAGCGACCAAAGCTTCGATGTGTACAATTCACCTGCCAATATCTTATTCTTGCTTGCTAGCTAAAAAAAAATTTGATTTTCACTAGCCATGTGCGAAGATGCTTATAATAACACGATAAAAAGCAATCTAAGAACTGCGTCGAAAGGAATTAATGGGTTTTCTGTTCGTAATGAGTACACGTCGAGTCGAAGAAATCTCACAGCAAAGAATATGTGTGAAAGAAGCGGATATATTTGGAATCAAAGAGCTTCTGTTAGAGTCTAGAGATTGACTATTATTATAATTATATTCGCTGACGCCATGACGCGGCGACCTTATTTATTTGTAGACAAATGATTAAACATTTGATGATTGAACGTTATATCGACATCAGCCGTGCGACGACGTATAAGGAGTGCGAATATAACTTCGTTACAATAACTATGCACTTTTCTAAAATAGTAGCGTGCGAGTCTACGGGAGTGCTGGGGTGCACGCCAGCGCGTACGTACACTCGCACGCAACAATTTTCGGACTGCAATCAACAACAAATGCTTTTAAATAAATGAATGAAACGCACATGTGCAGTCAAAATTGAAAATGTACGATAATGATACTGTTCAAAGCTAACTGATCAATACACCCAATCACATGAAGTCCTCAATTTTATAAAATATGCAATTAAACTGGAAGTGGTAAAAAAAAAATTAATAAATCCGATACGTTAGTAATATCAAACAATCTGTTATTCACCAGTTATTCCGATGCACAATTAAAAAAAAAAAAAAAATCAGTCCATTTGTTCATGGTAATAGATAGTCTTGGAGACGGAATTATTGGACGGGATCACACACTTCACGAACAAGTAGGACCGTTTCGATACAAAAAATATCAAGCGAATGTGCCCGCCAAGTACGTAGCGCTTGGAATGATGTGTCGATATCACTACACGAAACAGCGAGGTCCGACTTGACGAAGTATACCTACTTGCTGAGAGATCGTAGGGCTTGCGGTTCTTTCCTGATTTCACGACAGAGACTGGCCATATCTAAGTTGTTCTTGAATTTTTGTTGTGATTTGGTTTGGGTAACTTGGCGGATTTTTTTACATTTCAAATGTCCTTGCCTAGATATCATTGACGCTGACCGACACGACCCGACGGCTCTCAGTCTCGCCATCGTAACAAAAGACGAGTCAATTCGAGCAGTTCATTCTCCAACATCTTTTAAGCCATTAATTTTACCAAATTGTCTGAATATGTAATATCAATAGACAGTATACCGGGTGTCCCATTTTAAAGTACCACCTGATTTATCTCGAAAAAGACTGCTCTGATCGAAAATTGACTCGAGTGAAACTTCAAGGGTTTGAAAAAAAAATTGTTTTCCAATCTCAAATTCAAAATGGCGGCACTACGATGGCAGACATGTTTTTTTTAAACGGGAACATGACTTTTTTCTTCTACGAAAAAAATTCATCACATCAAAACTAACAACTTTTGCATAACCGTTTTTCGGATAAAGTCCGTAATTTTTGAGTTGCAACGCAATTTTTGACTACTTCAGCTCTATCCAGGGTGCACCACGAGGAGGTAAAGTCTCAACATCCCATGTGTAACATCCCACACTGAGAGACTTTCGGTGTAGCTGCTACTTCTCAAGTTCACGTGGCGCCCTGAATCGGAGTAGCAGCTACTAAAGGATTGCGCGTCAGCTTGTCGCAGCCCGTGTACCGAAAATGAGCTAACCCTACTCATATTGCACGCGCCGTCGTTCCGATTTTACAGACAGTTGGTATACCGATGGGGTAGCGCTGCTGGAATACCGTTTTGGCGCACGGGCTACGCTGATCAGAGTAACTGCTACGCTGATCGGAGTAGCTGCTACTCCGATTGCAAGTGCAGCGCCTACTACCACGATTCAGGGCGCCACGTAAACTTGAGGAGTAGCAGCTACACCGAAAGTCTCTCAATGTGGGATGTTACACATGGGATGTTAAGACTTTAATACCTCCTCGTGGTACATCCTGGATAGCGCTGAAATAGTCAAAAGTTGCGTTGTAACTAAAAAATTACAGACTTAATCCGGAAAACGGTCATGCAAAAGTTGTTAGTTTTGATGTGATGAATTTTTTGGTAGAAGAAAAAAGTGATGTTCCCGTTTAAAAAAAACATGTCTGCCATCGTAGTGCCGCCATTTTGAATTTGAAACTGAAAACAATTTTTTTTTCGAACGTCTTTCTTCGAACTCTAGAAGTTTTACTCGAGTCAATTTTCGATCAGAGCAGTCTTTTTTGAGATAAATCAGGTGGTACTTTAAAATGGGACACCTGGTATAATTGGTTTCTGAGATTTTAGTGTAGACAACTCATTAGTATTGGGATTTATCTGGGAGTATAAGTGCTCCTGCACTTAATGGGAGTGATTCTATAGACTGTAGGTCCGCCCAATGCATGATTTTCTAAATTATAGTTTGACATGGATTTTCTTGCGAACATTATAGAGATAGGTTCATTCATGTATACATCTGTATCAACTGACCGTGGTGGCACACCCGCGGGTATATCGGCGATCAAGGAGTCTATGTGTTCCTGCGCATGATAGTAGAGGTTCTTTCGACTTAACCTCGATAAAATACGCCAATTATAGTAAAATAGACAGTGCGTTCCTCCACGGACCAGCTAGTATAGTTGTATCGAATTTTAACATTTAATTTACATTAATCCAAAAAGAAAGATCGAATATAAATTATAACGACCATCTAGATATAATAATCGTTCAGGATAGATGTGCTTGATACCAGTTAATTATATCGTTTAATATTATCATAAGAACCCTTGTTGAATAGCGTAAACGAATGAATTTGACTAGTTCTACAGCTTTTCTGTATTTAAAACCAAATTCTCTCGTCGATGTTAACTTTATATAATTTCAAACACATTATAAATTTCATTGTTCATTTTTGGGTTTTCATACATTACCTATTCATTACCATTCCTTTTCAATAATCCAAATCGTTTGAAGAACATACGTTATCTTTTACCAGTTAAATTGTTTATATAATCATTTATTTTGAACGACGATCCTTCCTATTTTCATTATTAGTATAAATTGGCCTCCATCATCTAAACAATTCAGAAGAGGGCCTGTATAGGTCTAAGCAACAACGTCCCCACATATTACCGGCTCATCGCAAGGTAGGTCTTTTCTTAGTTTCAATTTTCATTTCATATAGTTACGTGGGAGCAACAATTGATTATTTTAAATCATCTTATATAACCGCTCTTTCACGCCTCACCCCCACGTAACATTTATAATATTAAAATATCGAGAAAATATCAATTGAAGGAAAAAGCGATGTTTTGGCTTTGTAGACATTTTTCTTTCGATTCTGTTACTACTTTTTGAAAGGTTATAATTTGATAGGAGAACCTATTACAATTTCAAATTTCGTTTACTACAATCTGGAAATTTCTAACGATGGTCAGCAACAACTTGTAGCGAAACCTGTCTCTGTTATTCATTGTAAGTGAGACTTTGCTTAACATTTATCTATAAGGGCAATACCTCTTTCAGCTATATCATTTACAACTTTTATTGCTTGAATAACTTCCAAAGAAGCCTCATATGTTTCATTAGCTTCCCACTGATCTACAGGTATATTAAAGAAGAAAAATTTCTACAAAGCCAGAACATCGCGTTTTCTTTCAATTGATATTTTCTCGGTATTTTGTTGTTATAAACATTGTATATTGTTATAAAGAGAATAAGAAATTTTCAAAAATAGTATTTGAATCTTAAAGTAATTATTGTGAACAATATTTTACCACAGAAAAAAATTAATGGAAAGGTTAAATGCGAAAAAGGTCAAAACGGATGAAAAGTGTTGTTACAAAAATCGTTAATGCAAGTATCGTAAAGCTAATTTACTTAGTTAAAGTATAAAAACTTTTTCTTCAAATGACCAAGCTTCGTGAAAAATTGAAATCAATACGATTTATACATAAGAAGATTGTTTTGCAAGTGTTTAACAATAAATTTTTTGTTTGCCGCAGCGTAGGTTATGTTACGCAGTTTACGATTTATTTTATGCACCTAACTTGACCCCGCTTCTCGGAATATAGGTGGTCTGTTCTGATCTGAACTGTTTCTCAAAAGCAAATACGTTGTATTTGTCTTCGTTGTAAAAATAAAGTTTGGCATGGCTATGATGTAACATATCGTGCTTCAAATTGCCAAAAACAATAATTTTACAAAAATCAGTTTTCAATTAACCGGCAATCCCTGACATTTTATAGCTTGTTATATATTTCTACGATTTTTTTATAAGGCAATCACGATGGATTGACAGTTTTATAAATCAGAACATACCCGAGGTGAAAACAACAAATCGCGTCTGACTTCGCACTGACCCGCTCATCTGCACAATATACACACCAATTAAAAAAAAGTTACTCCTACGAATCATCTCTATTTCAGTAGTTACCGTAGTATTGTTCTACACATTTTTCCGATTGTCAAAGCACAACAGATCTTCGGCATTTTCCGAAAGAACGTGAATGGAAATTTCCCTTTCTGAACGACGCAGCTAATGCGCTAATTTGCAGTACTTGTCGGAAACTTTTACAAGACTACAACGGGCCAGAAGAATGTCCCGCTAGCTCACAGCCCTCCAGTGGTCCTATCTTCAAAACAGTATCTCAGGAATACTGTAGTCAGAGTATTAATCATATAAATCTTGAAGATAATTTGACGTTATCAGGAAATTCGCCACCAGATCGGAAAAAGTGATTTTTTTTCGACTTTCACCAATTGTTAATGTCTAATGGTGTTATACTTCCCCCATTCTGTTGCAATCACCATCATATTCTGATACTTGAACAGGTTACGAAATGAATCATACGCTATTGTAAAATTTGATAGCGCTAAAAGAGTTTGAAAGATACTTTTGAAAGTGCACACGGTAAAACGTTTCGTACTCATGAGGAACAAGATCTAAATGACTATCAGGAAATGCTTGATTCTATGATAACGAGATTCCATGCACCAGATATTTCTAGGTATGAACATGTACGAAACATACTTACCAGTTTCATAACAGTATCAACGATATTTGCAAATACAGTCAAGTTGCTTCAAAAGGTTGGCGGTAACTTAATTCCTTTGATTCACAGAACGATGAGAGTACAAATTTTGACTCTACTGCCAAACAGCTATAACGTGAAAAAAATGTGCCAAGTATTCGGCTCCTCAAGGAGAACAGCTATGCTTGCGGTTGATCTTCACAAAAAACATGGAATCTTAGTTACTCCACAAGTAATGCGTGGGGTGTCCTTAGCGCAAACAACTGTGTCTCGCATACAGGCGTTTTACGAAGACGATGAGTATTCACGAATTAATTCTGGCAAAAAAAGTTGCATTTCAGTGAAAGCGAAGGATGGAACTCGCAAAAATGTTCAAAAGAGACTGCTCCTCAATAATATTCAGGAGCTTCATCAAGAATTCAAACTCAAATATCCTGATTCCAATGTTGGATTTTCTAAGTTCGCTGAATTGCGTCTAAAATATTGTATACTTGCTGGAGGAACTGGGACACACACTGTGTGTGTCTGTACTCACCATCAGAACGTGAAACCCATGTTGGATGGTAAGTAAACCGAAATGACCTTTGTCATGTAAGGAGTATTGTAATATTTTATGGCCAATGATAGCTGACATATCAGACTTTATTTGCAAGGATTAAACATAAAAGAAATGACACGCAAATGGAAGAATCCAGCTTCTGGACAAAACGCGTACAAAGCACTTTTAGAAAGAATTATATGCGTAGAACCTCAAGTAGATTGCTATCATAGGAGTTGTAAATCATGCCCAGGGATGAATGACTTAGAAATAGCACCAATGGAAGAGTTAGAAAATCGAATGATTGTCAATGTGACGTATAAGCAGTGGATTGCGACAGATCGTTGTACAATTAAGCAATTAGTCGAATCGTCAGATGAGTTCGTTGCTTTCCTTTGTGTGAAACTTGAAAAACTGCTGAAATCATGCAGCGATTGCATCGCCAAACAGCAAAATGGCTACCTGAAGGAAGTTAAAGAGAAACTTCAGCCTGGAATGTTTGTAGCTACGCTAGATTTTTCAGAAAACTACGCATTTGTTGTACAGGAAGCTGTGCAGGCATTTCATTGGAGCAACAATCAGGCGACTGTTCATCCAATGGCGATATATTACAAAGACAAAGAAAATGGTAACGGGCAACACAAAGCACTGGTCGGTCTATCAGATTGCCTTATTCATGACACTATACATGTTCCAGAAAAAGCTGATCTAGTTTTTGAAACAGAAGTTTTCCAAAGTAGAAAAGATAGTTCACTTCACCGATGGGGCTCCCCAAAAACATAAAACCAAAAAAAAAAATTCATGAACCTTCTGTATCACTATCGGGATTATCTAGTGCAAGCCGAATGGCATTTTTTCACCACCGCCCATGGGAAGGGAGCTTGCGATGGGGTAGGTGGTACAGTCAGGCGCATGACTGCCCCGCGCTTGTCTTCAATTTGGCTCACGACGACACATTTGGCCACCGAAGGAGCTTTTTGATTGGGTCTCCGAAAATTTGCGAAATTCTAATTTTGTTTTTTGTGAGCAGGAAGACTATAACGCGAGTCTCAACTTTTTACGTGACCGATTTGCAAATGCAGAAACAATAATAGGCACTTAAAGTTTTCATTGCCTTATTCCATGTGACAACTACCGTGTTCATGTGAAAACGTGCTTTAAGAGTTCTTTTTTTCGTAAAAGAAAAAAAAAGAAACTAATAATAATAGTGTTGCAATTCCTGAACGATTGAAGCTGTTCAATAGTATACGCCTTTCGCCTGTTTCCTCCGAAACAGTTCAAAAGGCGTTCAATTTTTTCTGTATATAGTTTGGAGATATGCTGAACTTTGTTTATACTTCGATTAACGTTGGAGGAATCGGGCCTTCATCCTACATCCGACCGTACCTGAATTTTATATACTCATTGTGACTCGAAAGTTGAAATTAAATATAGCTCAAGTAACTGGAGTTACAGCACAGAAAAGTCATTCGTTCTTATTAGATTAATCAATTATTTTACTGTAAAAACCTTCATATCTCTAACCAGATGAGTCACGTGAGTTTTTCTGTTACAAAAATTTGCGAAAAAATAGCCCCATTTTATGATGAACCTTTGAGCCAAAAAAAGTTTGGAGAACGAGTTCAAAATCACATTTTTCGGATTTTTTATACTTAGAGTCCAAAAAAGACTTAGTTGCGCAACACCATCGGGAAGTACATGAAATTACAAAACTTTTGACCTACTTGACTTTTTGGCCCGGACGTACAGTTTGGAAGCCACAACGGTTTGAAAAAATAATTGCAAATTTTTGATTTTGTGTAACCCGCGACCTGCAAAAGATAGAATTTTTATTATATAAGAGAATTTTTTTGTCAACCTATTAATTAACGGTACCGAATTTGACCAAAATCGGAAGGAGTGTGGACAATCAATTGTACATTTCGCATGGAAATCCCCATGTACAAATGTATATTGCAAATTTGTTTATCAGAAAATATTCAAAATGGCTCCCGCAGCCGCTGGTTGAATGAAAAACCTTGTTTTAGCGGTAGACACCTTCGAGCTGAACGGCTGGTCTGAGCCGAAAGAACCAAACGTCATTTTGGAGTTAATAGTAGAACTTCAGTCGGATACATTTTCAAAAATGATTCATTACTTTTTTGCATAGTCATTCGAGTTAAAAAAGTTTTAAAAAAAATGTAGCAAAACTCAGCCCGACTAAATTCCAAGATAAAGTAATGAAGTGTTACGAACGACCCTCCTTCTCAATATTTCTCGTTATTTTCCAACCGTAAGAAGCACGCAGTCAACGCATTCCTCGACACGCTCGATTGCCCGAAAGTAAAACAAGAAAGGAGATAACTTAAAGGAGTTACGGAAAGACCAAATCTGCTGATGTTGCACCTTCCCTCATCAGCAGACGATTTCGAAATTAGAGCTAACCGAGGTTTCTCTATCGAAATTGCGGCGATTGCCAGTCAGTCTATCTGCCGCTTTGGTGAGTGTCGTGAGGAAAGTGCTCACGACCTGAGTCGTTTCCGTGGCAGCACCTAACCTTTGGAACACCGGTACCAGACATGACAGCAAAGTAAGCCCAGGGACGTGAAAGAAGTCCTCATCAGTTCCTCACTCTACGAGAAAAAGGCTTTTTTGGCCTAAGAAACGAGAACAGCTGATACATCCTACCCCGTCCCCTGGCAAGATACCGATCGTCGTAATCAGACATCCACCGGTAGGTTACTCGAAGCTGATCCGAAGCGGATCAAGGAACCACTCTGACTCATCCCCTGTCACTTATCCTTGTCCCTGTATCTACGTTATACGTTTTATATTCTCTTTTGTTCATAATCATGTAATTATCAGCTTCTGGAATAGTGCAGTAATAACCGTTAACTATCGTGTATAGTAGAGTTAGTCTCATTTTCATCGTGTAACGCTGTAATCAGTAATAATAAACCGTTGACTTTTACCCAGGACATCTCGCTTCCCATCTTTGACCATTCACAGAATCACAGGTATCCGCAGGAATTTATTCAAGTTAAGTCCACGAGGATAGTCTCCGGCCGCTCGGAGATTATTCTCATTTTTATTAAGACAATAGCAACCGGAGCGCGTAACAGAAGCATTTGCTGCCCAAGTTTCAAGTAAATCGGTTAAATAGTTATCGTGTTATCATGTTCACCGATTTGAAAAATATGGTTTCGAGAAAAACGTGTTTAAGCCTTCAGAATTTCTTCACTGCGTCAAAACATCTTTTTTCAACTCACTACTAACCTGCACACACTTATTTGCGAAAAAAACATTTGTGTTATTCACAACGGTTGACGTGGTAACCTGGTAACAAATGCCTCTCACTATACAATGGTGGACACCCACATCCAGCTGCTGGGAGTTCAGATATAAAATTCTTTGTTACTTCGTCATTTTTCAAAATTTTGACCTCATATTTGGGAAAGGGTTAGAAAAAGATCTAAGTTTTATGAGAAAAACTGTAATAATGGTGAAATTTTGTCATTATAATGAATCCATCCCCCTTAAATTATTGGAATATAAATCATTTGTTACGATGTATTTTATACAGTAACATTGTTTCGATGTTTAAAAACCAAAAAACTTGGGTAAGATGAGTCATGTAAAATAAATTGCGAAAACTTATGGTGTTATTTGCTGTAAAAAAATGTTCTCATTTTTTCATGATTATTTAAGAGGGCATTTACAGATATTTCAGAAAATTACTGGGTGTTTATTAATGGATAATTTTTTTCCTATGCAGGAAAGGTTCTAAAACAACCAGATGTTTTAGGTATGCATTTCTTACTTCTTTGAGAGTGAATTTGTCTCATTGGATTTTCATATAAATGTACCAGGATAATGCACAGAATGGAATTTTAATAGAATATACAAAGGTGAAAAATAGTATTAGTAGCGTAGCGTACGGATTTTTCCGGCATAATCTCCTTGGAAATACTCACAAATAGAGATGGAATTTTTTCAATCGCTCCATTTAAAAAAAATACTCCATTTCTCAAAATCACGACAAAAAATGAGTCGTTTTTCAACATAAGATTGAGGATATCTCACTCCTACGTGAGAATTAAGGCAAAATTTTCTAAAAATATGCTAAGAATACTTAAAAAACACAATCTGTAAAACTTTCAGGTAGTAGAAACCTTGTGCGCAAATTTGAAAAACTGAACGTTAAGAAAAATCCATTACAAGTTTAATTTGTATATAAATTGGCCGTAGGTGGACTCATACAAATTAAAGATCCTCGCCCCCCAAAAATTTTTTTAGGTCCAAACTTGTAGCGGGCCCATTGAGAGGAGGAATGAAAGTGTACAGAAATGCAAAATTCTGGAAATCTATTTTGTGGCCGTAAATGCCCCCTTCATAATATAACCAAGATATTGCACTAAAAATCATCACGTGCGGTAAAAAAATGCGTTTACAGCAAATAACATCATAATTGTTCGCAATTATTTTTATATGACTCATTTTAATCCAATTTTTTGGCTTTTGTACTTTGAAACAATGTCACTGTATAGAATACATTGTAACACCTGATTAATATTGAATAATTTAAATATGTTGTATGACGTGGTATTTTATACCCAGTTAAATGGTTTGAATATCGCACTTCCTATTTTCAGAATGTGACGAAAAATAACGAAAACACGACCGAGGCCGAGACTCCAAAACGAACAACAGACTTATTTCTAAGTGAGATTTATTTATTAAACTAATTCCTGTTCATTTTCTAATTTTGTATCGCACTACGAGAACGATCTTCAAGAACACCGCTTCGAGGGAACCGAATATGGCAAGGCAGAGGTCACGTACCGGGTCAGCAGCCAACTATCGTCAATTGTAACGGGTCGAATACCGCCAAACCAACTTCAGATGGATGCCTACCTAGATTGTGAATAGGGTCGTGCCTGAAGCACAAAGAAGACCTCCGATCATTTAGACTTATCGGCCAGGAGCCGAACCATCCTTACAACGCCACTGCCGCCTGTATGCATCGTAGACGACGTACAGGGCTGTGCGTCGAGAACACTAGCCTCCCGTCGCAATACTTATCAGCCTGGAGCTGAATCACCTATAAAATATACTATTCCGCCTACTATAAAGCATCATCGTGTCTGTGTGGGGCTGCAACGTGAAGACAAGCGCAGGATAGAAGTAGTGGACCACGTTGGACTGGTGGACCAGGACAGGGACCCAGCGTGTGAATCATCGCCACCAGGAAGACTCGGTGCAATAGTACCTTCGGGTCAGCACCGAGTTGCAGCGCCCGAAAAATAGTTAGCGCGGGGAGTACCAGCACTGCAGCCAGTTGGAGCCGAATCTATCCGAATTCTTCTACGCCATCGATATCGCTACATTGTAAGTAGGATCATTTTTATCTTCCAAAATTATCGTCGTTGTTCCTGAAAAAATCTTCTCGCACACATCGACAACACATTACCGTGAGGGGTAGACCTTCTATTCTCACGAGTAACGCAAAGCAGCTGACCGAAGCCCTTCCACATATCTCTCGACGGATCGATAATTCATTATATGTCATCGTGGAAAAACAAGAAGGTCAAGGATGGACTACCACGTGACCTGCTAACCCATATAGCGATTGCCAAAAACGGGAAGAAGATCATGTGATAGCAGCACGCCGAAAATCGACAGGGATCGTCAGGATCGTCGCTCGACCCGGCACATTCTGCGCACAGTAAATACACCGAACAGGCGTGTTTCTTTTTGCTCCAGTTGTATCATACCGCTATTTTCAGTTATCGCTCTACCCTTAATCACTTGCTAATTAAATTCTGTGCACTTCTTCTCTTCTACCTGCTTCATCTATCGCCTATCTCTACTCTTTCTATTATCTTCGTAAGTGAGGTTTTCTTTTCTATTCTGTGATGTTTCGCGCATCACTAGCGCTTCGCTTACGCTTGAGTAGAATATCTTTGATTACCTCGTTTTACTCGGATTGCTTATCTATTGTTCTCTGTAGTGATTGATGAATTAATTAGCTTATAAATCCTCTAATCTTGTCTCGTATTCTGTTTTTTGCTATCTGATCTCTATTTCCTTGTGTCCAATTGCTCAATATCTTTCATCTAATATATTAATAGCGTTTATCATTTGATTACAAGTTGCTTTATTATCGTAAGCGTACCGCGTGTGCGATCTTATATCGCTGCGCGGTATAGACGTCGTTCTTTTGACTTTGGGAGTATTGTGCCGTACCGAATAACACCTTTTTCACTGCTTTCTTCGCTAATACCGCTATTATGTAGTTTGTCCGTAGATCCTCTAGTTTGTAATATATCGCATTATAACATTTTCTCTTTGTAATATCTGTTCTCAATAACTTGAGATTATCTGTCTCATGCCTATTAATATTATAATATCTCGTTGTGCCGCATATATCGCAAGCTAGAACCTACGTCTTCTTTCTTTAATTTCTATTATAATATCTGCTTCATATTATTCCGTTGCATATTAGATCTTCTGCAGACTTCAATAGCTTTGCTTCAATTGTAGGATTATTCGATTGACTTGTAGTTCCTGCTTCTTATAATCAGTTATACTATTTCTCATTCGTTTTCTCATATGTAATATTTCTTGCTTTCTTTATTAATTGTAGTATCTCTTGCTTTCTTTATCAACTATAATATTCTTGCTTCCTATATTAACTCTCGTGTCTTACTGTCTAATTCGCAAAGTGCTTCAACTATTCTTTCTTGATGTGATCATACTATTCTTCCCATATTATACCATTTTAGCTGATTTATAACAATTAATCTTAAGGATCGTAGATTGTGCATTACATGCTAGCCCAATTCACCTGCTACTGTCAAACTTGTTATATCGTATAATAGTATCGCGAATACACCTGCTTCTATACAGCTCATCACATGAATAATTGTGTGACTAATTTGTTAACCCTTACTGATGTCTTTCTCTCTGGCTGTATTCAAATATTGTTGACTTGTCTCATTGTATCTAAATTTTTCTTATACTTCATTGTATTCATCTCTCTGCATCTTAATATACCTGATACCATTACTATTTCTCAATTCTTATGTTTTATGTAATTGGATACGAGCCCTTCCCTCTACCATCATCTGTACCTACCGAGTAAGTTGTGCAAAACCGTCGTAGAATCTGATCTATCTTGTCTTTTTTCTATTTTCTATTTATCTTGTATCTGATGTTACTGCGTCTGGCGCTCAACATTAGTATCTTGTCTCTATCTATTGATTCTTATCTAATTGATCAGGTCAGTAAATGCGCCGTAGGGTAACATGATTTTCCTCCCTCAACAATTGCCTATTTTCAACAGATAAAATACAAATTTATCGCTTCTACTTTTCTCTTCGAAAATCAGAAATACTACGTTATCATTGATTGAATAATACAATAAATTTGAAAAGTGTCAAATATTCCATACGTTTATAATTTTTATGATTATATTAGCCAACTCAAACAACATAATCCTTGAGCTCAGTCTAAAAAAAATTTTCTACATTTTAGAGAAAATTTAGACATCAAACTAATGCATTTTAATATTCTTTTGAACTAAGTCTAAGTACTGAAGAAAATTAAAAAAAAAAAACACACCGAAGAAGCCAATGAAATTTAAATTCATAATCGCTCCGTGGCACTTGCAGCATTATCGGGAAAGGCTCGAAACTCGGCAGAAGTTTTTTATTTCTGCAATAGGAACATATTTTTTGGGTAATATTGATACTTGACTCGTCAAAACGGTAAAATGAATACAAGTATATTGTATGTCATAGATATATGCACCATCATGTTTGTTCATATAAACTGCGTATATATATATGATAGTAGGATGGTTCGTATTTTGGTATGTCAAAATTTCTTTGCGCTTACCCCCCAAAAGTAATCAACATATATATTAGGGTGTCCAGCAAAAACAAATTATTTTTTTTGAGCTCCGTCGACGGAAAACGTTAATTTGGATAAAAAACAATTCCCTCAAAATTTTAGCTTGATATAAATATATTTAGAACTGGCTCAATCGATATACAGGTCGATATTTTTTTTCCCATTATCGGAAAATATTACTTTAGATAGAAAAAAAAACAGTCCCTCGAATTCTTAGCTCGATACAAAAATATTTGGAACTGTCTCAATAGATATACAGGTCAGTATTCCCGATCTGCTCAACATATTAATGAATATTATATATAGATGAGGCATTACGACAATGACTAGCAAAGGTGGTAGTATAAAAAATGCAGAGCGTGTAGGTTTGTACTTCAAGTTTCCACGATGATTAGTCGAGTTATTGGATCTTGGTCGTATTTCCAGTTGACTGTCAAGAGGTATTTGCATATTTTGTCTTAAACAAGTTATTCATTAATTTTATTGAAACAATAAGAGAAATAACAATTGATGACGAGAAAATTGTATGCGTATTTTCCATGGTAGATTTGCTTTATTACAAGACGATTTTACAGCATTTCATCGTATCTTACTTCGATTTTTTGACATAAGGTCAGTTTAAGAAGGAAGTTCTTTCCGAAAGTTTATTTGCTTGAACGAAATATTTATTTCTTTGAAATGGAGTTGTTTTCAAAGGTTCAAAAATATTAATAATGTAAATACTGAAAAATCCATCGAGAATTCGTGTTTTGAATTTATGCCCTCATTTTTCGTTCGAAATTTGAAGTACAAACCTGCACACTTTTCATTTTTTATATTACCACCTTTTGCCAGTCATTGTCGTAATGCCTCATCCATAAATAATATTCGTTAATTTAATGAGCAGATCGGGAATACCGACCTATATATCGATTGAGACAGTTTTAAATATTTTCGTATCGAGCTGAAATTTTGAGGGACTGTTTTCTTCTATCTAAAGCAATTTTTTCCAATAATAGAACAAAAAAACAAAAAAAAAACCGACCTTTATATCGATTGCGCCGGTTCTAAATAGTTTTATATCAAGCTAAAATCTTGAGGAATTTTTTTAAAAATCTAAATGAACTTTTTCCGTCAATGGAGTGCAACAAAAATTTTACCCAAATATGTACAAAAAAAAAAAAAAAAAAAAATTGGCACAACCCCGAATTTTCCGATAACTCTAACACGCCCCATCGAGCAGCCGAATTTGTATTTGGAAAAATGCATATAGTTCAAATTTTCTTCAACAAAAACTGTTGATTACTTTAAAACCGTATATTATAAAAAAAAATCTCGTAGCTATTTTGTAGGAAATTTAATGCTCTACAAAAAATCTTTCGTATCAAATTTTCGTAAATCTAACGTTCATTACGTTATTTGCAAAAAAATGGAGACAGTTCTTGGCTGATAAAGTGATAAATATTAGATATGAAAATTCGACTGCTTGCAAGGGCGTGTTAGAGTTATTGGACAAGATTCGGGTTGTGGCCATTTTTTTCTATATATGATAATTATTTTTGAGGGCGGAGCGCAAAGAAATTCCGACATGACCAAAATAAGAACACATATACGTATATATATTAGGGTTTGCCAAGAAATATCGATAGTTTTTTCATCATTCTCGGCTTAAAATATCACAGAAGATGACCAAACGAACATCCTGTTCAAAACGGATCCCATAATTTTGATTTCAGAGCTCCTCCATCGAAATTAAAATTTTCCCATTGAAATAACACCTAAATGAGGATTTTTTAACATTATTCGTTTCTACAAGCTATGACGAAATTTTTTTTTCATCAAATTAATAAACGGACCGTATTCAGCATTGAATTTTGTACAAAAAATATCGTCGATCCAAATTTCTATCATCAAAATTGCTTTTTCCACAGAGTTGTGAGATTTCAATTTTAAAAAATTTTGAATTTATAGTATTTCTCAACTAAACTACTGAAGATAGAACAAGAAGCTGAATAGCAATAGTAGTAAAGATATAAGAGTTCTGGCGCACAATGGCGGCGTTTTGAGGGGGGGTTCCCCCCATTGCTACGGGCCGGCCGGGCCGGCTGCACCCTTCGCGCCGCCCCCTTCGCGGCCCCCCCTTCGCCCCCCCCCCGCGCCGCGCGCCGCTGCAGCCGGCCCGGCCGGCCCGTAGCAATGGGGGGAACCCCCCCTCAAAACGCCGCCATTGTGCGCCAGAACTCTTATATCTTTACTACTAGCAATTTTGTAGTTCATCCGACGCTTTACAAAAAATTCCTCCGCAAATTTTTCATATTATCAATATTTAGAAAGTTATAGATCCTCAGATTTTAATTTTTTCAAATGAAATGATTACAGAACTTTTTTTTCAATTATATAATTGAAGAAAAAAAAATCGAGGATCTGTAACCTTGAAAATATTGATGATATAAAAAATTTGTACGGAACTATGTTATAGAGCATCACATGAACTACAAAATTGCCGTTTAGCTTTTTGTTCTATCTTCAACAGTTTAGTTGACAAATACCAAAAACTCAACATTTTTGGAAATTAAAATTTTACGTCTCTATCGAAAGTGCAGTTTTGATAATAGAAATTTGGCTCAATGACATTCTTTGTACAGAACTTGATGCTCAATACGATCCGTTTATTGATTCTATAAAAAAAAAAATTTCTTCGTGGCTTGCTGGAGGAAATAATGTTGAAAAATTTTCTTTTCTGTGGTATTTCAGTGGAAAGTTTTAGGTTCGATGGAGGACCTCTGAAAATTGAAATTATGGGCTCCGTTTTGGACAGGATGTTTGTTTGGTCATCATTTGTGATACTTTGAGGGGAGAATGATAAAAAAAAGTTGTTTTTTAAACGTGCATTAAAATTTTGGTGGAGCATCTCGAATACTTTATCTCATTCAAATATGAGTCCATACTATTGATATTTAGAACCTATTTTATTTTTCACATTTTTAATTAACACGTAAAGAAAATCGGAAAATTCTTGAATTTTCTCTCTCGTAAACGGCTTGATTCTTAAACTATCTGAATACAGATTCATATAGGAAATTTGAACCTCTACGAAAAAGTACTGCGATAGAATTTTCCTAACTCTAACCGATTAAAACATATTCGCATATGCCTCTATGTTTATAGACAAATATTGGTATTCGGTTAAAGTTTCGTAAGTCGGAAAATTTAACCTTGTTACTTTTTCGTAGTGCCTGAAATTTCTCATAAGCATCTGTATTCAGATACTTCATAAGTCAAGCCATTTACGAGGAAAAAAATCTACAAATTTTGCGAAAACGAAACCGGCACTTCTAAATATCAATCTTAAGAGCTGATATTTAAATGAAATATGCTATTTGAGATGCTCTACAGAAGTTTTGATGGACGATTGAAATTTTTGGTTTTTTTTTCGGCACACCCTAATACATGTAAACAATTATACATATATTCAAAACTGGTCATTCGACTCATCAAAACGATAAAATTAATACAAGTATATTATATGTGTAGATACATGCACTATTATGTTTGGTCATATTAACTGCATATATCTTCTGTATCTTTAAAATGTACATAACATGCATGTCTCACATATATTCAAGGAAACACATATTTCATTTTTTCCTCACACACGTGTCATTTATGTCATCTACATTTTTCGCCATATGTGATTTATATGTTTATCCGTACGAGAGAGATTAGATTAGATTACAAAATCATTTATTATGCCGTACCCCGATCTAGGGCCAAAGGGCAAATGAAAAAGAGAATACAGACAGTGGAAAGATAAAAAAAAAAGGAAAATTAGAAAAATTACAAGGTAAGCAGAGAAATCAATAAATTAAATATAAAATAGAAATAGTGAGTAAGAAAACATCTTCGGTATACCAGTGAGAATTAAAAAACATGCAGAAACGATATAATCGTGGAAGTGATTTGAAGAATATATGTAAGTCAAGAACCGCTGCAGAATCATCACAACAATGAACAAGGAAATAGATAAATAATAATAAACAATAAATAAATAAATAAATTAATAAATAAAAATAAATATTAAATAAATAAATAAAATAAAATAAATAATAATAAATAAATGAAAGAAACAAAAATAAAAATAGTAGACAGATTAAGATGGATCATTAAATGAAAATGAAAAATGAAAAATTATAGATAAGATTAAGATGGATCATTAAATGAAAATGAAAAATGAAAAATTGTAGATAAGATTAAGATGGATCATTAAATAAAAATGAAAAATGAAAAATTATAGATAAGATTAATAAATAAAATTAATCAATAAGTAAATGAATAGCCAGAGTAAAGTGTAAATTAGAGATACAATAGAAAGAAAGAGGAAACGTAGAAAGTAATAGGCGCTCGCTCTCAGTCTACAATGGAGACACTATTTATTTCAGCCGAAAGCAAATACTCAGAAAGCCTTGATTTAATCGCGTCTAAGGTGGACACAGACCTTACAGGGTGGGGTGATTTTGCCATACATAAAGGGCTGATAGTGTAAAAGAGTTCCGGTAGGTGGAAGTCCTGTGAGCAGGGATAGCTAGAGAGGAAGTCCGATTTGTAATCGCTAACCTAGACGAGCGTCGAATATCCTAATTTTCCTCAACAGAGAACTCTCTAAGGTAGGAGGGGGAGGACGTCCGAAGAATTTGGAAAAGGGTAGAGCCAAGGAACAATAAACGACGATCAGCCACTCTTATAATTAGCCACCTCAGCCTTTGGCGGTAAGGCGTAATGTGGACATCTCTCCTCAGATTAAATACAAATCTGATGCCACAGTTCACCAGCCTCTGAAGCTTGAGATTCAGATAATCAGTGAGGCCGTGATAAACTAAACTGCAGTGATCAATGTGTGGCATAATCAATGCCGAAACCAACACTGCTTTGATCTGAGGAGAGAGTAGTTCCCTCCGATAATTCAGCTTGTGCAACGTAGCATGCACTTTCCTTGAAACATGTTGCTACATGGTAGTTCCAAGACAGATCACTATAGAGAGAGAGAGAGAGAGAGAGAGAGAGAGAGAGAAGAGAGAGTAAGACGCATTCAGAGTTCAGTGCAGCGGGTTCAATACCCGTGCCCTATATTTCCCGTGTGCTAAAATTCCACATGCCATAATCGCTATGTGTCATAGTGCCTCGTGTCGAAAATATTTTGTTCCACTGAGCCGTGGGTCAGGGTATCGAAATTAAATTATCTGCTATGTCTTTCGTGTGCCAAGTTCCATGCGTCACTGTTCTGTATGTCACACTCATGTGTATTATCTATGTGCCATTGGAGTATTTACCGTAGGGCCATTTCCCTATAGATATGAAACCAGAAAAAAACCTTATTCTCTCTTATTTATAAGTTAATCAATTTCAATAAGTTTTGCGGGAGTAGCTGCCTTTGATGTTCGAGTAAGTGATCAAAAAAAGGCAAATTCATGGTCGAGAACCTTTATTATACTTTTACCGTGATTTCTGTTGTTCGTCATGTTATGCCTGAGAAACACTTTTCTGCCTATGTGAGGTAATTCGAGAAGAAAAAACCTTCATGCAAATCTAAAGAATACTATGTGTTTTGAATTAGTTATTATGGACATGGAAAAAGACCAGCCCCGTTCGTGCGGTACTCTGAAGATGCGATTGAGAATGGAAATGTGACACATGTCCCTTTGAATAATCTAAAATTTACCAGAAGCTAAACTAAAATTAATTAATTCAAATAAGCGCCTAAATGCTTATTGCTTTAAGTGTAAAAACGTCCTTGAACTATTTTTACATATAGTTTTCTTAATCCTGCACAACTGTTAATTAATGAATGACTTCAAATGTGTTTTCAGCTGAAAATAGGTGGCTCGGGTTAATTTTCGTAAGCAGTATGGGGACATTGATATTAATCGAGAGTGCGTTCATATATCCACTGTTTAATGATGGAGTATTTTACAATAACATGGACAAGGTTGACAGAACTACGATAAACAGTTCGTATATTTTTGTTTTATTGAGTTCACAACTCTAGTTTTATTAAGTCAGAATAATTTCAGAATTATTCCCCATGAATTCTGAATAGATGTACGTTTTATTCATAAGTTGTATTTTACTATGAACTTTACAAAATCACACACTCCAACACAGCTTTATAAAAAAAGACAGGCAAAAAATTCGTCTTAGATGGTGTATGTACACCACACTACACTAAATCATCACATTACTACTTAAAGATACCTTTTAAATTCAGATAATGATTGTTTATCTTGATAAATTTATAACTACGATAAGTAACAACATAAATACTTTGGTCAATATGTTCTATATTACGTAATATGTATACATATGTATATAGATTCACAAAATTAAATAAGTAAGCTAGTATATGCATAACCATATTACAAAATTAAATAAGTAGGCTACAAAGAGATTAAAAAATTTGTGCCTACCACTGGTACTTGGGAAAAAGCGCACGTATATTATGTTCTTCGAATTTGCTATTATTTTTAGCGTACAATATGGTTGAGGAAAGCTTACGAAATCCATATGTATCACGCCGTAGCGGACAGGTCATTTGCGATCAGCGAAAAAAAGTGGCGCATTAAGATTGTGAGATGAAATCAGATGAAGTATGAGGATATTCCAAGAAAATTATCTGAAGAAACAATTTTATACGTTCAAAGCTGAATAACTTGCCATTGTTTTTTTGATCTTTTGACAAATCACACCTCCACTTTTACACACGCACAAACGCGTGCGCACCCACACGCAGAAACCAACGCACATGTAAGAATGATCATCAGAATAAGAGTTTTGACGTTTTAATAGACAATTTTCTGAAAACAAAAGATTGTGGGTTGTCTCACGCAAATAATTGCATCTACATACTGCAAAACTAACAATAAGCATAATTTTCCGGAAGGTTGATGGTAAACCAGGGCTTAAATTTGACAGCTACTACCAGAATAATTGACTATCAATTGAATTTGTTGAGAATTAAAGTTCATTTTACATGCCATGTACATGTATACATACTACTTGCGCGTGTATATATCTAATACATATAATACTCATACATATGTGTGATATGGAATGAAGTGTATACAGATCCGTATAAAGGTGTGAAGGGGTGTAATGTGTCTAATGTGGCTAATTCTCACTTTGGTAGAAAATGAGTATCTTCGACAGTATCAATCACGAAATAGTCACAGATTGCAAATAACACGAAGTACAAGGCAACTTCGACAAATCGCACCATGACCGCGACGAGACTGCTTCAGTGGGCTCCGGCTCGGCCGGGTGGCTGCCATGGCAACTCGAGCTATCCCGACCATCCCCGATCTCCAGCCCCTAAGGTACGAAAGAAAAATTGAGAGCTGTGTAGGTATCTGGAAGCTCGATGTTAAAAGGGCGCAAGCGTAACTCCTACAACATCATGCGGCGCACGGCGCAGCAAGGGGAGCTGAGAAGTCGAGAGTTAACGGGAAAAAAGAAAAAAGGGACCGCCGCTGCACCGCGCTGGATGTATGGATCCACATATATTTCATGCGACGCAAACCCGTGGTACAACCCTCTGCAGTAGAATGCGTAGGCAGATGGAACGGTACACCACCCGTAGTGTGAGTCGCATGATTCGCATGCACTCAACATGCTGTATGGATCCCGAAATTTGACCGGAAACAATAAACACACGTTCCGCTGTACATAGAAAAGACACCTAATGATGTGTCACTCACCGATTTAAATTAAACTTACGAAAAGTACTGAAAAAGTACTGAAAAAGCCCTGTGCCTGTGAGAACTCTGCATTCCTGAGGTGTTCGGGATGCTATGTAAATTACTGATTCCCGTGTTGTTACGACACGTATCACCCTGACTTCTGCTCGACTGCTTTTAATGGTGATGCTTCAAATGGTTAATAATTTGTACTCTATTACAAATCAAATTGGAGATATTGAAGATAATTCTTGTTCAATTTCACACAAACGACGGAAAAAAAATTATAAACAGCGTGATTTTGAGACGAAAATTCTCATTTAATGCTGAATTATTCATCGAATTTTCAGAAATCTATAGTGCAAGTAATGTACATGGAAATAAAGGATTTGTTAAGTTGAAAAGAAACTGTTTAACCTGAGCAAATTGTATGATTGCGGGTGGGGAAACAGATGTGTGATTTATTCAATCAAAATATTTAGTTGAATAAAATGGCCGGTACAACTCAATAGGTGATCAAGTCAATTACCTTATTCAGTTAATCAGACAATGCATGTACTTCCAGCAACAGAATACATTTATGTATGAACACAATAATTAGTTGAAGGAACATCTCTACTGAATGGCTCCATCAACAATAGTTTTGTTCCAAGCAAACGCAGCCAGTGGATCAAAACTCGTCAATTCTGTTGCAATTCCGATTTCATTCAATCAACTAAACATTCAGTTCCACTGATGGTTTTTCGTAATCAGTTGTATTGTCACATCCTTGATGCCCTCTGTCCCTACTCATTAGTTTTATTTCAGTTTTCGATTGGATTCATTTATATCTTATATTTTTGAGTCTCCGTATGCATTGTATGCATACGGCTTTCTTTATCACTTTTTACGGCTCTGGGAAATAACCACCCTCAGCTTATAATAATCTTACTCATTAAATAATGTTACGGGATAATCCTTACCTAAACAGACTAGAATACACAAACTCTCTAAGAGTAACCAGATGACCGGAAATCGTTTCTCGATATTTCCAAGTATGCAGACTCTGGCACGCACGTGCAACGGATTAAAATCCATACAGCCATCTTTGAAGTGTCTGTTTGGACAGGGTCATCCCGAACATACAGTAGAATATTTTTTATCATGTACCAAAACAAGCACGGCAATTCCCATCCGCGCTCATGGAAGAGAAGGGATTAGTTAAGATAGTTTTGCATGCTACACAGTACCGAAAGGGCGGGGGTAGTTAATGGCGAATGGAAAACTCAAAATCTTATCAAGACTTCCTTATTGGGCAGCTCTCTCAAAGATGTTGGGAACCAATCAGGAAGTAGTTTCTCTCAATTCTCAATTCTCAGTTTTCTGAACAGTCAGTCGTTACACAGACGTTACGCAGTCGTTAGATAGTCGTCAAGCAGTCCTTACCATTTCGTCAAGCAGTCGTTACATTTTCGTCAACCAGTCTTCAACAAGAAGAAGCAGCTCTCAGTTTTTTCAAGACATTCATTGCTCATTGCTTATTCGCAATTCTCATTTTTCTCAAGTCTCATTCTCAGGCTTCATTTTCTAATATATCTTCTCAGTTATTAACAGTCTTCAACAAGAAATCGTTCTCTCAGTTTTAGGCAGATCAATCAGACCAGAGAATCTGTTAGAAATTCAAAAGGTCTTTTATTTCATTTAATTTAACAAACCAAAGTGCTAAAAGGGAATTTCGTGACTTTACATTTAAACCTTTCATCTTTTATAATTAAAATCATTATAAGAATTTTCTTTAAACTCAATTTGAATAAACAAATACTCGTGTGTTAAACCTTGATTGAATAAACAAATATTCGTGTGTTAAACTGACATCGCGAGGTAAACAATTAATTACCTTCAACGCCTAATATAAGTTAAACGATCAGTAACTTTAACCAATCTCACCACCGGCCGAACACGTAGAGCCGCCCACATAGCCCGAATCAACGGTCACCAGCAAAAGGTAAGTGACCATTTTATTATCAAAGTCGGTTCAACCAAGGGGGAAAACGACATCAAAATTCAAATAATTCACCATCCGGGAAAACTAGTCCGAGCCAAGCGTTATATTTTTGGGAGTTGTTTGGTCATTGCCAACCCAGCCCATAACAGTATGACCAATTTCATTCAATTGAGTGAACAATGTATTGAGTTAAACATAGATGTGGTCAACTGTATTCGACATTTGTTTGGTACGACACGGACTTGGGTTGTTCTTATGATTTTTTGTATTCACTTTATAGACATTTATTCAGCCAAACAAAACCTCGTTTTGCAATAACATCAATGTAGAATTCAATGAAGCCACATTTCTCTCAACTTAGCAATAAATCGTGTTTTTGCACTAATGTAACAGACTTGAATGGATTCAATTTGGATTGATTCAAATGCATGCTTTACTTAAGGACGTTCCCAAACAGCAGTCGTGCGCAACTTACAGAAAGATCCCCCCCACGTCAAGTACCGTGCGTACAATAGGAAGTAGTTGAGGAGCAGTACGCTCCTTTGTCCCCTCTGATATGCGCAGAACTAAGAAAATGATCCTACTGTGCTACGTCTCAAATGTGGCAACCGTGAATTCTCAAGAGTGAGAGAGACATTGTTTACGTTGGTTAGAATTTTCTAAGCTCTAAAATGCCTCCGCGATTAAGAAACGGAAGATTTGTAAAAAAAAGAAACTTGCCGAGAAAATAAATCGGGCCTTGGCCCGTATGTCGGACGCAAAGAAGAAGGAAATTCGAGTGACACCTGATGAAATAATTCAATCCGAAATTCCCGATGAGCATAGTATAGTCTCTTTGAGAGAGTTGGCTAAAAATCTGAAATGTACTAACTGCCGAAGTCTTTTGGATATGGAAAAATTAAGTGATTTCGAAAAAGAAGGGCTTCACGCAAAGTTTCGAATAAAATGTGATTACTGTACGGAATGTAATTCTGTAAATACAGGAGTGATAAGAAACCAAGCGTCTGACATTAACGCATCTGTGATTCTGGGTAAGTGTTTAAAGTTTATGTTGCTTAACGTGTAGACAACTCATTAAAACGAAATTATTAATTCTGGACTCAATTGTATCTGGAGTTAATTGTTTTATTGTAAGAAATCACTGAAGCCCGCCAAGCTTTATAGGTTGTGTTTCTTATTATGTTCCAGGTGCGATACATGCAGGCGTGGGAAATACGAGTTTGAATAAAATTCTCGCTTGTGCGAATTTACCTCGTATAAATGATTATTTATATAAGAAGTATGAGAGCATTATTGGAAAAGTAATAGAAGCAGAAGCCAGCGATAGCTTAAACGAGCTGCGTCAGAAGAGAAAAATTTGGTCATTAATAATGTTGAAAAGCTGTGTGATACACTGTGATCACTGATTACACATGTAACAACTAATTAATGAATTGAATTGTCAAGAGATACGGCAGTGTCTCGACGCCAATTAAAAAAAAAAAATCTATAAATAATAAACACCGATTTTTTTTTTAAATACTTTTATATTTCTATTACTTTTGTATTCCGTTACACATAATCAGGCTATTTAGAATTATTATGTCGCAAAATTCTACGATATTGAATTGTATATGCTGTATAATTTGTCAATAAATTTTTTTTTCCTCTCACAGGCCTGTGGATATTGCTCGAGACATTTTTCCTCAGTTAGATATTATTAACGTAGCTTCGAATACTGTCGATTCGTCATTCGATCAAGCTTTAGGCGAAATAATTAATATTATAGTATCCTTCGATATGGGCTGGTCGAGACGTGGGAATGGGCGTAGCTACGACAGCTTGAATGGCTACAGCACAGTGATTGGTTTTTTGTCTGGAAAAATTTTAGATTACGCCACAAGAAAAAGAAAATGCAAAAAGTGTGATTTAGGATATAAAAAAGAAGATCATGACTGCCGATTGAATTTCTACGGTAGTGCTAAGGCCATGGAATTCAGTGCAGGAGTTCAACTTATCAATCGCAGTAGTATTTTGAAAGAAGTTGGGCTGCAAGTGAGCGTAATTGTAGGTGATGAGGATAGTTCTATGATTGCTGCTGTACGAACGGACGAACCGCGTAAAAAATTCCATAAACTAGCCGATAGAAATCATCTGACGAAAAATTTTGCTGGTGAACTGTACAAAATGCGTGCTACATTCAAAGAATTAAAGAGGAAAGATGTTATTCCTCATATAAAGAAATGTTTCACGTACGCTGTATCACAAAATAGGGGTAATCCCCAGAATCTGTCAGATCATTTAAAACAAATACCTGATCATATCTTTGACAGACATGAAAATTGCGGTATTTGGTGCGATCCAAACAAAAAACATAACCTTCACTTATCTGATAAAACTTTGTATCACGAATTGGTGGGATTGTTTAAAAAATATGCATCAAACTCCCATAAATTTTCTATCGCAGCTTCAATCCAAGGCAATGAGAGCTTCAATAATATAGTGGCAAATAAAGCACCCAAAAATAAATGTTTAAGTACAAGTGCTGCTTGTGATATTAGAGTAGCAAAAGCAGTTTGCGTTAAAAATGACGGTGAAAAAAGTATTTTAAATATAAAACAGAAACTAAATATTCCTAGTGGATCTCGTACTGTTGAGTTTGTTAAGCGAAGTGATTGGAAGCGAGAAAAAAGATCAAATCTGAGTCAGTTGAAATAAAAAAAATTAAGGCGCGTTGAATTGAAAAAAAAGAGAGAACTTTTAAGAAAAACTACTGAAAGAGTCGAAGGCATTACTTATCAAAGTAACTGCGGAATCAATTAATGGAACATTGGCTCGGATAAACGCTCTGATAATAATAATAATATATCGGAAGATGATGCAAATATTGTTTATTTTGATATCGAAACTACTGGATTTGCAGCAGGCGCTCATATTTTGCAAATTGCAGCTGTGTGTGATGATCAAACTTTCAATGTTTATATACGTACAACGGAAAATATTTCTGCGTCAGCAAGTGCAGTTACTCAACTTCGTTATAAACATGGAGATTTATTTCATGGCGAAGAGAAAGTTGAGACTGTTAAAATTCTTGATGCATTGAAATCTTTTGAAAAATTTCTATTCCATTTATCTGACGGAAAACGAAAATGTTTGTTAGTTGCACATAATGCCCTGTTCGATGCTCCTCGGCTTTTACGAGCTTTAGGAAATGCTAATGTACTTGGAGTATTGGATTTGATTTCAGGCTTTGCAGATACTTTGGCGTTATTCAGAAAAATATTCGTTAACAGAAAAGGTCCCGGTCAATTTAAATTAGAAACTTTAAGTGAAGATTTCTTACAAACGTGTGATGATCAGCAGTCGTTTCACGATGCTGCTTATGACGTCTCAGTATTACAAACATTGATCAAAACGTTAAACTTAGAAAGTAATTTACTTTGTTCCTACAAAACCTGTGACTTTTATTTACAGGAAATATCTAAGTCAGATAAAACAAAGTGCAATTTGCGACTGTTGACTGAATTATTCAATATTATTTCCATGAATATGTGCAAGAAATTAGCTGCAAATGATATTTCGTGTGACAGCTTAATAAAAATATATAAAGATGGAGGCGAAAAAGCTATTGTGCAATTGTTGACAGAAAAATTAGATGATAATAAGGTACGAATAACCAAAAAAAAAGATATTATTACAAAAGTCTTAGGCTTCCTCAAAAATAAAACCTCTAGCTAAATTTTAAAGGTGAAAACTAAAATAAATAAATAAAAGAATGACGTTGAATACTAATAAATATTTAATTTGTCATAATTATCGAGTTTTCATTTACCGAGTTTAATTTTATTTAATAAGGTACGAATAACCAAAAAAAAGATATTATTACGAAAGTCTTGGGCTTCCTCAAAAATAAAACCTCTAAATAAATTTGAAAAGTGAAAACTGAAATAAATAAATAAAAGAATGACGTTGAATACTAATAAATATTCAATTTGTCATAATTATCGAGTTTTCATTTACCATAACCCATACTTTTCCAACATCCGAAAGCTACACGCACTTCTTGAAATCAGCTATGCGGCGACAATATTTCAAACTCCCCGCCATGGCTCCCCACCTACTCCAACGCGCTACGTTGTCAAGTCACGTATAGGTTATGCGAGAAAAGTTGGAAACGGTCACAAGTAGCTCAATTAAAATATATTTTACTAAGAAACGAATACCGCTTGCTATACTTTTCTTTGCAGGGAAATATTTATCATATTTTCATTTAATGATACGCAGTTTTTCACGAAAATCGAAAGAAAAACACGAATGCTATGTCATAAAACATGCGTGTTCACATACGTCGGTATAGGGCTCGTATGTTAAAAGTTCAATTTTCAACAGCTAATATCTACAAATTTAGTGCCGCAAGGAGTATTGAAATTTTTCGTACGTATAAGGGACATCAATAAATATATATATTTCAATTTTCAAGAAAATTGTAAGAAAATGTGTTTTTTTGGGAACGTCCTTAATGAGAATATTGAGTTTGTACAGTGAAACACAAATTATACAACAGATTTTGAACGAATTATAATTCTTATTGAGCATATATTTAATAACTATGTATCACAATACCTATACTCGCATTACTCATGGCACATGAAGATAAGCTTAATTTATATCTTGAAATTACGAGGCGTTGGTTGCGAGCGTTTGATGACTATACATGCACGATTTTTACCAATACATGGTTTCTTTACTATCGTATCGAGTAAAGAATAATACTATAAACGAAGAATCAGGCGAAGAATCACAGTTGAGTATAGTATTAGGTAGGTAACTATAGCACATTATAAAATAAACCTGAGGTATCAACAGAACCTCTTCTAATAATCTGGCATAGAAAATTTAAAAATCCACAATGTAGTATAAATGAGTGAGATAGAAAGAGTTGAAAGTAAGTCCATATCAAGTAAAGATTGATACTATAAATAAAGAATAATCGGGCGTGAACAATACGAAGGTAATATTTATATACTGTAACGGTTAAATATAATATTATGCAGGAAACTGTAGCTCGTTATAAAATAAACCTGAGGTATTAACAGAATCTTTTCTAATAATCTGATATAGAAAATTTGAACATAGATAATTTTTCAATTTATAAAGGAGTATAAATAAAAGTAAGATAGGAAGAGTCAAAGGTAAGTTAAACGAGTTGATAAGTCACACGTACAAAGCGTTTGTCGTCTGCCATGACATGAATGTTGCAGGCAACAAGTTCTTTCAAGTCTTGCTGCAAGATACAGCTATATTTATTGGTTAATTTAATTTCGAATGCGTAAACATGTTTCACAAAACGTAAGTTGTTAATACATGAAAGTATGAAATGCACTTCATGCATTTCCTCCAGTAGTATGTACTTGATTTTTACCAATTCTGAGCAATCATTTTTTGCACCTGATACCAATACATTACCTGGTTTGTAGATAATGCCATTTATGTTCACCCAGGGCACATTTAGGTATTTATCAGTAATTTTGAAACGAATGGGCAAAATATTTTTAAATAAATTGTAATCGTCCATGTCAATTATATCTGTTTCCCAACCACTATCCATATAGATGCGTTTCTAAAAACCTTTCTTGGCCATAAATCTACAATTTAAATGTAATTGATTTTTCAGAGCGAGGCTTTAAGATATATTCTTGCGTGACTTTGTCACTTTAGCATTCTGTTTGAAATTCTGGTGCCTGCCTTTATAACAAATAGTTGACATACCTTGCAAAGCTCTTTGAAAATATGCAGATACAAACGGTGATATTCAGCAACTAAAGTACGAAGTAAATTAGCATCTTCTTTACGCAATGATTGCGCCATAATCAAAGAAATAATCTCTCTAAGAATAACATACAGTTGCCATACTTCATTGTCAATAGGGACAAGATCACCAATCATAAGGCCGAAATTGTAAACAAAGCATAACATTTCAGATGCTGAAAACATTATGACCCCATTTTTCGATGCGTCAGATGTAATTGACGGTGGAGTATTCCTAAGCATAGCATTTCTATAGTCGAAATATCTGATTCTGTCATTTAACAGCTCCAGAGAAAATGATTTATCAATGTTTGTCAATATGTTACAAGTTTTAGCCATATCGTACCGACACACTCCGTCTAGGTAATCATGCGAAAAATCACACGTAGGACTATCTATGAGGTGATAACTTGGAATCTCATGAAAAACGCATTTTTGTTTTATTCCGTATTCGCATTGCAATAAATCGTCTGCACAATTTTTTTTTTTTGTGCAAATCATATCGATATCTTCAAATAGTTGGCTATGAAGTGTATTTTTATCAATTTGGCAAAACCTACATGCATAATTTGCGTTAAAACTTTCAAGAAAGCCTCAAATGGCATGCAGCTCAAGATTATTACCCAATATTCGGGTTGAAACAAAGTAAATCTGCTTCTTTTCATTATCTACTTCAACAATTATGCCGTCTTTCTCAAACCGAATTGACTTATGTATAATTTTTCTGAATATGTTCGAATTACCAAATGTTTGGTGATCTTGTATGTTGTGTAATTGGGCTAGAAAGATATTTTCGAGCATTGAACTGTATTGAGGGGCTACAACACTTAGATGCGAGAGTAAAATAGACTGTACCAAGCTTGTTAACGTCTTCATGGGTGCCGAGTGGATTATTAACCTCAAAGTCGTCGAAGTATATTGTTATTAGTAGAACTACCTTATTATCACTATGAAACTTTCGCTCAATTTCAATCCACAATTCTGCATGTACAGAAGAAAATATTTTCGTTTCATGTTTCAGCTGGTTGATGAAGGCGATAATGTCAGCAAAAACGTTACGCAACCCTAAATTTTTTTTTAAAACTTCACCCATTGGTACGAACTGTCCATCCAAGTCAACTACGTTCATTATATTAGTTTCTTTGTTAGCTTTGGATCAAGTAAAGTGTCAATGACGAATCGAACCGGCTTGATTGAAGTATCAGAAATATTGAAAAACTTAAACCTCTAGTGCTCAATTTTTAAATTTTTGGAAGCATTAATGAGAAAATCAAACATTTGATTTATGTCGTCAGTGTTGCATGGCTTAGAATTATATTTTTGTTTCATGATTTGTATGTAACCCAAAGATAATAATTCGTCGACATTTTCAATAATGTCTTGTACTACAGCTCCGGAAAGGAAATTATTGGTGTCAAGTTTATGTGCAAAAAAAAAAAAAAAAAAAAAAAAAACAGCCACCGCAAACCAATTCTTGAAACTCTTTGACTGAAATACATCGTTCACTATCGTCTGGGTTATTAATATTTGATGTTGAATAGAATCTAGGATATGTAGGCCAATCATTAACAACAACCAGTTGATGTCAACGTTTCGACTCTGTGATTTAAGTCATCTTCAGGACCGAATATTTACCAATTCATCTGCAGAACAGAATCCAAATTTACAACCTGACTTGCACATGTCGCAAAGTCCAGAAAATAAAAATAAACGTGTGTATGCGACTAACCTTGACACATTATAAATAGCTTATCACAGTGGTTCAAATAAGCTTCGATATTTTAAAAAAGGACGGACAATTTGGATGGGTATACCCATCATCTAGAACAAATTACAAAAATTATACAACGATCAGGGAAAGCTCATGTTACAATTGAAGAGAGCCAACTAACCTTATTTACAATGCATAGAATTTTAGGAAAGGAACAGGACGTCAGCCAATATTAATCGAGCCAGTTAATCTCTTTAGTCTTTTCTTCCGGATCTCCCACCTCTCCATTAGGATTGCTTTAGTTTTTAAAGATCAAAACAAACGTAATACACGACACGTGTAAGCAGCAAAGAGGATCAAACAGGAAGACCTAAGCCGGAACCGTCTCTAGATCATGAATCGATATTAATGGAGATGCGACCATCGGAAGACAAAGATGGTGTAAACGACGAAACTACAATTAAATATTACGCGTCGGTAACTGACCTAAACCCAATCGGTAACGTAACTACCTCCTAGAGTTAGAAATTAGTTTAACATAAACATCGCTCAAATGTTCAATGTCCTGTCTCAAATTAATGGAAGTGACACTGCTCACAATATTACACATTTCAAGCAACAACCGATTATAATATCTAGGTTCAATATGCAAAATTTTAACATTATCAAAATCGAATTGGTGTTGTAAATTTAAGGCATGTTTTGTCAGTGCTGTTTGGTGGTCCTCACTGTCTTTACAGTTGTTTTTGTGTTCATTTAACCTAGTGTTTAAACACCGGCTTGACTGTCCAATATAAGGTTTGCCACAATCTATACAAGAGATCTTATATACCTTATTAGATTGTTTATCAAAAGGAAGACTGTCTTTACCAGAGTCAAACCACCTACGCAGATCATTCACATTTTTGCCTACAAATCTAACATTATATTTTTTGAAAGTTCTATTTAAGTTTTCAAACAGCCCTGCAACATACGGAATAGAAATAAAGGTTTGGATGTTATTATTTTCTCCCAAATTTGGTGTACTGTTAGTGTCAGAATGTGATATTTGTGAAACTCTTCTACTGATTACTTTGTGTAATAAGCCAGGCGGATAGTCATTCTTTATAAGCACATCAGAGATTAAATTTAGATTGCTGGTATGGTAACACTCATTCGACAAATTGATAGCTCTATCCACCAAGTTGATGATCGTGCCAATTTTATATGATCGTGGATAATGTGACTTAAAATTAAGGTAACGTTGTGACCAGGTAGGCTTTTGAAACCAATTAGTAGCAATGGTAGAAGAATCGTTGATGATAGTTATGTCAAGAAAATTAATTGTGTTATTCAGTTCAGTCTCTACGGTAAATTTTAATCGAGGGTGGAACCCATTAAAAGTGTTAAGTAATAAGTCAACAGACTGTGTAGGCACTGCAGTTAAAATGTCATCGACATATCGATAATAAATCGGCAAAGTGAATGGAAGTTTTTTGATACAACACGATTCTAACTCATCCATAACTATATCAGCTAATATTGGGGATAGGGGGGAACCCATCGGTAAACCAAAGGTTCGCGAGTAAATCGAGTCATTGAACTTGAATATCGAGGCATCAAAACAAATGTTCAACGCAGTTAACATTTGGTCTAAAGGAATCGGTATGCTCGATTTTAAATTATCCCAACGTTTTTCGATTGCGTCGATAGCCAAGTCCAATGGGATATTTGTGAACAACGATACAACATCGAGAGACACGAGAATATAATTAGATGGTATTACCTGACCTCTAATGATGTTAACTAAATCAAAACTATCTTTAATATATGAAGCCGGTCTAGTTAGACCAATTTTTATCCAGGAATTGAGAGTTTTTGAAAGTTTATATGTTGGGCTATTAATAAAGGAAACAATAATGCGAACTGGCACTTCGGGTTTATGTATTTTTGGTAAGCCGTAAGCTCCAGCAGGCACACTATTATTTCTATAAATTGAGCGTTTAAGTTGAGATGAAATAAACTTTTTTTGTACTCAAGCGTTCGCAAGATTGTTAACTCGAAGTTGTAACGTGTACACAAGGTTATGCTTTACTATTTTGTAAGTCTTGACATCCGAGAGTTGACATTTTCGTTAGATAACCATTACGGTTGATGCAAACTGTGGCATTGCCCTTGTCCGCTTTGAGAAACAATAGCTCAGGATGAGACACCCTAAAGTCTCTAATGGATATTATAATCTCACTATTGAAAGTACCTGTCACTTGAGGGTTACGTTTGAAATTTTTGATTTTGCTAGCGTAATCAATTCTTGCCTGATTCCGGAGTTCGGAAGGAATTTCTTGCGTACAAGCTTCAAAATCAGAAATGAGCTTAGCCATAGGGATAAAGTCATTTTTGATAGGTAATCCATGTTTTGGACCCAAATTAATCATGTCAGTCACTTCTATCAGTATCTCAAGGTCAGTAAGATTTACAAGCCATTTCGATTCATCCACAAACCCTAGTTTGGGGTTTTGTATTTTTCGGTTACCACCTGATAGGCTGTCAATTTTTTTGCGGTTAGACGTTTTAATTTTTAAAAACAACTTCTCTAACTTATAATTTTGCATATTGAGAAAACTATTGGACATATCGACCGGACGTTGGGATAATTTAAAATCGAGCATACCGATTCCTTTAGACCAAATGTTAACTGCGTTGAACATTTGTTTTGATGCCTCGATATTCAAGTTCAATGACTCGATTTACTCGCAAACCTTTGGTTTACCGATGGGTTCCCCCCTATCCCCAATATTAGCTGATATAGTTATGGATGAGTTAGAATCGTGTTGTATCAAAAAACTTCCATTCACTTTGCCGATTTATTATCGATATGTCGATGACATTTTAACTGCAGTGCCTACACAGTCTGTTGACTTATTACTTAACACTTTTAATGGGTTCCACCCTCGATTAAAATTTACCGTAGAGACTGAACTGAATAACACAATTAATTTTCTTGACATAACTATCATCAACGATTCTTCTACCATTGCTACTAATTGGTTTCAAAAGCCTACCTGGTCACAACGTTACCTTAATTTTAAGTCACATTATCCACGATCATATAAAATTGGCACGATCATCAACTTGGTGGATAGAGCTATCAATTTGTCGAATGAGTGTTACCATACCAGCAATCTAAATTTAATCTCTGATGTGCTTATAAAGAATGACTATCCGCCTGGCTTATTACACAAAGTAATCAGTAGAAGAGTTTCACAAATATCACATTCTGACACTAACAGTACACCAAATTTGGGAGAAAATAATAACATCCAAACCTTTATTTCTATTCCGTATGTTGCAGGGCTGTTTGAAAACTTAAATAGAACTTTCAAAAAATATAATGTTAGATTTGTAGGCAAAAATGTGAATGATCTGCGTAGGTGGTTTGACTCTGGTAAAGACAGTCTTCCTTTTGATAAACAATCTAATAAGGTATATAAGATCTCTTGTATAGATTGTGGCAAACCTTATATTGGACAGTCAAGCCGGTGTTTAAACACTAGGTTAAATGAACACAAAAACAACTGTAAAGACAGTGAGGACCACCAAACAGCACTGACAAAACATGCCTTAAATTTACAACACCAATTCGATTTTGATAATGTTAAAATTTTGCATATTGAACCTAGATATTATAATCGGTTGTTGCTTGAAATGTGTAATATTGTGAGCAGTGTCACTTCCATTAATTTGAGACAGGACATTGAACATTTGAGCGATGTTTATGTTAAACTAATTTCTAACTCTAGGAGGTAGTTACGTTACCGATTGGGTTTAGGTCAGTTACCGACGCGTAATATTTAATTGTAGTTTCGTCGTTTACACCATCTTTGTCTTCCGATGGTCGCATCTCCATTAATATCGATTCATGATCTAGAGACGGTTCCGGCTTAGGTCTTCCTGTTTGATCCTCTTTGCTGCTTACACGTGTCGTGTATTACGTTTGTTTTGATCTTTAAAAACTAAAGCAATCCTAATGGAGAGGTGGGAGATCCGGAAGAAAAGACTAAAGAGATTAACTGGCTCGATTAATATTGGCTGACGTCCTGTTCCTTTCCTAAAATTCTATGCATTGTAAATAAGGTTAGTTGGCTCTCTTCAATTGTAACATGAGCTTTCCCTGATCGTTGTATAATTTTTGTAATTTGTTCTAGATGATGGGTATACCCATCCAAATTGTCCGTCCTTTTTTAAAATATCGAAGCTTATTTGAACCACTGTGATAAGCTATTTATAATGTGTCAAGGTTAGTCGCATACACACGTTTATTTTTATTTTCTGGACTTTGCGACATGTGCAAGTCAGGTTGTAAATTTGGATTCTGTTCTGCAGATGAATTGGTAAATATTCGGTCCTGAAGACGACTCAAATCACAGAGTCGAAACGTTGACATCAACTGGTTGCTGTTAATGATTGGCCAACATATCCAAGATTCTATTCAACATATCATACGGAGGTCAAGACTACTTTTTGCGTTAATATTTGATATTATCGGTTGAGTGTTAGAAAAGTCAGCTAACTCGGCACTGTTAAATGACAGAAGTTCAATTAAATCATTGCGTCCACCTAAGGATGGTGAACTCGAAGGCTTTGGGTGACTTCATTTTGAATGTTATAAAGATAACTGCACGGATTGTTTGAGCAACATTTCACAGGCAATGTTACGGTACGTAATCTACGCGATGTTGTTGCAACTTTGTCTAGAAATCATCGTATCTTGTTCGGGCTGTTTCGACTCTGCTCGGGCATTCTCGTCACTGCAGCGAGACGAACTTAACGGCATGTAGCAGTCCAACCCTGACCGACCGAGCAGACTCATTCTTTTTCTTTCTATAATGATTAAACAAACAAACGGATAGGGTTGAAATTTGGACGGCGCATAGCTCTTTCGTACCGGAATCGAGCAAGGTTACTCATATCCCGAAAATCGTGAGAAAAAATTGGTGGTTTTTTGACACGTGTTACTATTTCCACATCTCCTGCATTTCAGGAACCAAAAAGCGCAAAGCTGAGGTACCTTCTGCCATTCTGCGAAGAATAAGGAGTAAAATGAGCCATCGTAAGACTGTTTTCATGCAATATTGTGACCAGGCTATGAGAACTAGTGATTACAATAATTTCGTAAGTAAAAGATGCTTTCGCGATCAGCTGGGCACGCGGACGGTACAGCTGAGCGTTCCTCGGTTGGCGTAGTCACCGCAGCACGAAGTGCCGCTTGCGTAACAATGGGCCCTGTGGCAGCTCGCCCAGGAGCGTAGTTATTTAATCGGCTCAAGGTCAGTGGCATTTACGAATATCGCTGAATATGACTACGGGAATTTTTAACCCGAGATATAAAAGATTCGCTTCAAGGTATAATACGGTTCCGGGGATAATACGATCAATGTAAATGTGATTCATGATGCCCCTCGGAAACTTCGACTACGTGAAAACGACGTTCCAATAAGCACGGAAGCTACTGAATGCAACGGTAAGTAGTAAAATCGTCTGAATAATGAATGGATACATCTTTTCTTGTGGGTCTTTCAGAAAAGAATAGACTACAGAAATTATGTAACGAATCTCAACGAATCAATTTTACCAGACTCCGAATTATAAGTTGAAATTCGTAGTTGGCCCGTTTGTATCATTCTACATAACAGAAATTGCTACATTACATATTTCACTCTATTGGTCTCATGCTTGATTTTACAGAATCATATACCGGGACAATCTCTAGAAACTATACAAGAATTGCGCATGCGCGAATTTAAATCCGCCGTTCGTGCAGTCTGGCCACCCCGAGACTCTGCTGTTGAACTCTTTTTCTGTCGGCCATATAGTTCACATGCATTTCTGAGGTAAGAATCTCAAATAATTGAGATAGTCATGCGGAAAGGCTTGGGAAGCATTTGTTATTGAAAATTGATTGTTCAAAGGACGGTCGGAATTTGATGCTAATGCTCTTTGAAAATTCGTCCTATTCGATTGAAACAAGAAATATGTTCAAATGTTGGGTGCTTAGCAGAAACGAAGCAGGTAAGTGGGGACAATTTATTCAATCATTTTCATTACTTCATACATTGAGAATACCAATAACATTGTTTTCTTTCAACAGAAAATACAGCCAAAATAATAGCATCTCTGCTGTTCGCTGATGTCTTCTCTTCCCATTCAATTCATGACACATGCAGAGATCATCGGCCACTTTTGTTGGTTGGCAAAGGAAGTTGTAGATCTTACGGTTTCTTTCGATTTCAAATCTAATCTAAAAAAATCTAATCCGAAGAGTGAAACTCAGAAGCATTCTGTGACACCAGTGAAAAATCAACATTTTCAAAATGTGCCTCAGTGTCACAATTAACTTTGAGGATAATCATGTTTCAGAGTAACGTTCAGAACATTCATATGAGAATATTGCCTCATCGGATTCAACATTGTACCTCTTGTTCCTTTGAAACAAATGAATATCTAATTTTCAACGAGGTTTATGAAAATATTCACTTAAACCTGAATCCAATATAATATCTTGTTCATAGTGCTCTGAACATCATCCAGTAACATGAATATCCGGAAGGAATCCCTCTGTCGCAGAAACCGTTATAAAGTTTTTTGTTTTCAACTTGTGCCAGTAGATAACTTTTGCATTGCAGATTCCATTTCCAATCTCAGGAAATGAGATTTTTTGTTTCGAACAGTGTTAACATGGGATGCAGAATTAATTGTAATAAATGGAGATTTACAAACTTTCAGTTTCCGTGAAGGACCATTGTAAGAGTATAAAATTGAATCTGATTTCAAGCTATCAATAAGTTACCGGATAACTCCCTAATAAAGATTTATCATGAAAAAGTTAGCCTGCAAGTAAGTCCTATTGTGAACGATGTGATCATTCGTGACGTGTACTAGTAAGTAAATGCATTCCTTAGACCTTGCTGGGATTGAACGAGGCTCAAGCACGGATGATAGCTGCAACTTGCTAGAGTGGGTAAGATATGAGAGTTCTGGATTCTAGTTCGAATTTCCGCCACCAGCCCCCCTATTCCTACAGGCCGGGGCGACTGCGGCGCCGCTAGGGTGGAGGGCGGGGGGGGGGGGGGGGAGCGTAGGTGGCGGAGGGGGCATTCCTGTCGAATCTTGTTCGACGGCGGGAGGCTCTAAGTTAGATAACGCTAGACCACTTGAAAAAATTCCTGGAAATGCTGCCTCTCAGCACATGCCGATAATAAACGCAGTGAGATAGGGACACGAGGAGAAAATTAAAACCATGCCAGAATATTCGGAAATGTGCTTATGCACCATTATGAACCGTCGCAAAAACCTTATGCAGAAATTTATCAAGCGGTTCAGTCTTGGCTAATCGTCGCAGAGTCGGATTCTCACCATCTGGGTGCAATAATTACTGACTGCTGCTACGTTTTCTCAAAAGGCTTTTCCCAAACAACTCTTTTCGTCAGGTCCTGTAAACATAAATCACCCGGTCAAGAGTTAGGGATCAGAATTCATCTCTATGCCGCTCGAAGCCATTCTTCGCCAGCCGATTCTCTCACGGTGTATCTTTAAAGTTTTTTTTACTGATAGGGGAGGGATGGGCGTGTGCAGGCTCAGACGTGGTTGACCACAATTTTTATCTTGGAAGCTGCTGCTGCAGAACGCGGAGACACCCCCCCCCCTTCCTCCTTCCCGATCCTTCGACATAAGGGCAACACATCCATTGCAGCTTCATCAGTCTTACACAACACGTGAAAGTGAAAAGTTCAGAATATCATCATCACCAACGTCAAAGTCATGGCCGCCGAAGCATACATGGGACTCGTCGAGCAGATGGGGGAGGCGTACAATTTGCTGCGCGAGCAAACTCCCGGAGAAGGAAGTCACGATGTCTTTAATTATTGGATTGGTATTGGAGTGGCAAATATACAAGTTTTGCAAGATATTCTTCAACAGCCGAGAATGAGTATGGGGGCGAAACAGCAAATCCAACATAAGATCTCCCTCATACAATCCTGGGTGGCAAAGATCCAGCAGCAATAGCGGCAGCACGGCCTCGTAATAGGCGGCAATATCAGCAGTCCAGCGGGTGTACAGTGGGACGATGTTGACAGCGCTTTTGCTAACCGGATTCGCTCAGGCATTGTCAGCAATCTTGGCCATAAGGATTCGGAGGTCTTTCTGAGCGACGCGCAGCGGATTATCGTCGGAAAATTGAAGCTGGCACAGCGTAATGAGGGGAATGTGAAGGTCAACATGATATTGACATGCAAATTTGAAAACGTCAAGCATGATGAGGTCGCTGCGAAAGTTAAAAGCTTTAATACATCCAACGTAACGATCCTCCCATCCAGTGATATAGACGGCTGGTTCGCGGATGCAAAGAACAAACTGCTCGTACAGGTCGAAGATTTCGAACAACGCGATTCCGGCTGGAGTATGATCGAGATCTTTAATATTGCCGTAAATATCAACCAATACCAGCCTCTCGCTGCAGGAGCTTCAACATTCGTCACGCTACCCATGGACATTCAACGCAAGAAGGCGGTGGTCAACGTCAAAAACGAGGATGAAAGATGTCTTCTGTGGACCGTTACCGCAGCTCTCCACCCGGTCGATATCAATGTTAGCCAGATGCATAGCTATTGCCGATATATTCGAGAGTTGAACTGCACAGGCATCAAATTCCCCGCTACTCTGCATGACGTGGAAAAGTTTGAAAAATTAAATAATTTGCGAATCAATGTATATGCAATAGAATCCGAAACTTTTTCGCATCATGCAAAATCCGAGAAAAGCATCATCGTGCCGATTTATTTGAGTGAAAATCTGCATAGCGCAAACGTTGACACGATTCATCTTCTAATGCTTGAATGTAATAATTGTTCCGAGCATGATATGAACCGCGAAATTACACCAAGATTCTACTTTGCTTGAATCAAAGATCTCTCACGATTGGTTAGCAAACAATTGTCTCAACATAATGGCCAACTGTTTTTATGCGACGGATACCTGTGCCACTTCGCTGTGAAACACGCCTACGACCACCATCGGCAGGATTGTATTATGTTAAATAAAGTGCGCATGGAATTTCCAAGATCTGAAGATTCAAATTTAAAGTTTAAAAATATCAAAAACAAAGGTACTGTCCCGTTTGTTGTTTACGCCGATCTCGAATGTATATTACAATCCGAACCATTAGACGAATTTCAAAACTGTAAAACATATGAAATTCAAAAGCATATCCCGCATAGTGTAGCATACTACGTACATTGCGCGTACGATGAGACCTTATTGGAGTTTCATGGTAAACGCGGCACCGATTGCATAGATTGGTTCATGCAGCAGCTTGAAGATTCATCGGTTAAACTAAAGTCACGAATAAAAAATATAATTCCGATGGAGTCTCTTATCCTAGTGCAACGCGATCGTCACATGCGCGCGAAAAATTGTCATATCTGCGAAAAGCCGTTTACTCCCGAGGAGAAAAAGTGCCACGATCATTGTCACTTCACGGGTAAATATCGCGCCCCTGCGCATAATCGGTGTAATTTGAATTTTAGAGAGTCACATACAATTTCAATAGTTTTCCACAATTTGTCCGGTGAGGATTCACATTTTTTGATTAAATCCCTAGCTTTAACTTTTCCCGGAGCGGTTACACTGCTACCCATAAGTAATAAAAAATATATATCCTTCACGAAGCAGGTTGATGGGACGATGATGCATTTGAGATTCATCGATTCGGTTCGATTTATGGCTAGCAGTATTGATAAACTTTCTTCGTATTTAGGCGATGTCGACAAACGTATAACACGTAAATTTTACAATAATCCCGCGCAGTTCAGCTTGATCACCCGCAAAGGCGTTTTTCCTCACGAATACGTCGATTGTTGGGAAAAACTTGACGAAACTCAATTACCTAAAAAGAATCATTTCTACTCACACCTCTGCAATTCGAATATCACAGATGCCGATCATGAGCACGCTAAAAATGTTTGGGAAGAATTCCGTTTAGAGTCTTTGGGGGCCTATTCCGATTTATATTTGTAAAGAAAAGGTATTTCTTTAATATGAATTTCCCGGGCTCCAGAGTAGCGCGGATAAAGTAGAGAGCGAACGAGTCGGCGGAGCTCGCGAAAGAGAGATAGAGATGAGACAATATTCTCACATGTATAATAAAAAAGAGTGAAAGGAACAGATTGATTAGGAAAGAACCTGAATTGTTGTTTCTTTATTACAGGTGAGAATACAATGTAAATAGTGTAAATATAGTAAGAGATAAACCGAAAATAAATTCTTTATTACAGCAACGCAATCGGTCATTTCTCCTAGTCATCCTAACCTCCAATTGAGAGAGAAACGAGCTATATGACATAGCATTATATATTTGAAGACGGATGTTCTTTTACTTGCTGATATTTTCCAAAATTTCCGGGCTAGCTGTTTTAAAACATACAATTTAGATCGGTTGCACTACTACACGGCGCCGGGGCTTGCTTTTGACGCGATGCTTAAACACACAAAGGTGAATTTACAAATTTTCGATGATCTCGAAATGGTTTTATTCATTGAAAGAGGCATTCGAGGTGGCGTAGCGCAATGTTCTAATCGACAAGCTCGCGCCAATAACAGATTTATGGGCAAAGATTTTGATCCGAATAAGGTGGAATCGTATCTTATGTATTTCGATGTGAACAATCTTTGCGGTGCGGCTATGAGTGCACATTTACCAATCGACTCGTTCGAGTGGGAGCATGATCCTAGCGATATGACAACCCATCCGGACGATTCGCCGATCGGTTACATCTTGGAGGTGGACTTGGACTATCCTACAGAGCTCCACAAGGAACACAAAGACCTACCTCTCTGTTCGGAGCATTTCACACTGCCAGGTAGTAAATTCCCTGAACTCGCCACCACCCTTCACCCCAAAACGAAGTATATACTACACTATAGAAATTTAAAGCAATGTTTGAGTTTAGGTTTGAAATTAGTCAAAGTGTATAGAGTTTTAAAGTTCGCACAATCTCCATGGCTCGAGCCTTACATCACGCTCGACACCAACATGCGCAAACAGTTCAGAAACGAATTTGAGAAAAACTTTTACAAATTGATGAATAACGCTGTGTTTGGTAAAACTATGGAGAATGTGCGAAATCACACAGATGTCAAATTAGTTACAAAATGGGAGGAAAGAGTTGGTGCGAGAACGCTTATCGCTAGGGCAAACTTTCATAGTTGCACTGTATTTGAGACCGATATGGTTATTATAGAAATGAATCGTGTCAAAGTTTACTTTAGTAAACCAATTTATATCGGTGCGGCGATTTTAGACCTATCAAAAATTATTCCGTACGATTTTCATTACAATTATATAAAGCCGAACTTTCCCGACAACAAAGCCAAATTGTTGTACACCGACACAGACAGCTTTATTTACCAATTTAATGTACCCATTATCTACGATATCGTCAAACGTGATGTTGACTCAATGTTTGATACCTTGGACTACCCTCCCGACAATGTGTACGGTATTCCGCTCAAGAACAAGAAACGTCTGGGCATAATGAAGGACGAGAACAACGGGAAAATTATGACAGAGTTCATTGGGTTACGCCAAAAAACACGTCAACGGTACGAAAGTAAGCAAACGCGCGAAGGGTATCAAAAATTCAACGCTGAACACCATCACGTTTGACGATTATAAGCGCTGTCTGTTGGCTTACAGGGAATTGGCTCGATCGCAATGTCTAATTCGTAGCAAAAAACAGCAAGTAAGCACTATAGTACAGAAGAAATTGGCTCTGCGTTGGCAAGATGACAAGCGGCAATTGATACCTGGGCAGACCGACACCGTACCTTGGGGGTTTGCCGCTGCCCCATAAAAGTAATTATAGGATTAACTGTATGTATGAAACTGCCACGAATACTTACGTTCGAAACCTCGGACGATCCTTTCTCAAATTATTAATTCAATAATGAAAAAAAAAAATTTCAGAAACGAAGAAAGGTTTTCAGAAGATGAAAAAAAGTTTTCCGGAAATGAAAAAAATGTTTTCAAAAAACAAAGAAAAGTCTTCAGAAAACAAAATCCCTATTTGATTAACACGTAAAAAAAGTTTTCCGACTATGAAAAAAGGTTTTCCAGAAATGAAAGAAAAATTTCCAAAAATAAACATGTGTATCAACCCGATGGAGAAAATTCCTTGCATCATTATCATTATTGTTATTACGGATATGATCTTTATGTATACATGGGAAAGAATTGACGAAATATTTTGTATAACTGTATATTTTATTGTTATTCTGGAGAATAAATACAAATTATGCTGCACTTCTGTTTTATTTATCCAACTGTTGTGTGAACTGCCCAAGCACAGCCAAGTCACATGGAGCTGATCCCCACGCTTGCATAATACTTTTCCCACTAGGTAGCCATTGGGGTATTTTACATTACGGATCTTGATAATCGGTAAGTTTGTACGTCGTTGGATTGGTATTTTTCAAGTCGTTCACGGTGAATATTTCCGTTATCCAATTGGGCGTATACATTAATTGCATAACATCGAATCATTTCACTTAATGCGATGCTACTTACGTCAATCATCTGCTTATGAAAAGTACAAACCCTCACCAACGCTTATCATGTCCAACCGCCTCATCCTCGCCCCCCATCCTCCTTTCCTTCCTCCTTCCTCCTTCCCCGTCTTGTCACTTCCTCTTTATCATCTCAATCCGTCGGCCTGTGGTGAAATTTTGAGTACGTGAAAAAATATAAATATCTAAATAAATAAGTAAGAACATTGAAAAGGGCTCGAAATAAAAATCATTCTGCATGCTAGTTAAATAGGAAAATGCTGGAAAATAGAAAAAAAAAATCAAAATGCAGAACAACCAAGACAATCAGCTAAGCCGTTTATTTTAACCCACAATATTAGGGGGTTCGGTAGGCTGAAAGATCTAACTCCGAGTCAGGGGGGCCTTTTAGCTACTGAGCAGCAATGACCGGAAGTAATTCATACCTGGAGCAAGTCGGCACCTTACCTGCTATAAAATGTGTAGATATACCCGTTTGGCGTCTCGGGAAGTCCTTCTTCAGACCCAGACGCCACCCCTCCAAGGTCGTATTGAATGGATCGAAGTTTCAAATATGCGATTTTACATTTTATGTATTAAATAATTGATAAATATTCAAACAATGGGAGCGGGAACATCCAAACCAGCATCCATGACGTCATATGCTCAAGCGATTGATAGGGGCGTTCAGACTCAAGCACGTTTTCCGAGCAGCATAGCCAACGTGATAACCAAAAATCATAGTTATAATGATTTTATACATATATGTATATATATATATATATATATATATATATATATATATTGTAACATTGCGCTCATAACGCATGTTATAGACCGCCACCTCCACCCCAAATTCTCGTATAAAAAGGTAGCGACGAGAAGTCATGGCATACAATATGGGCGGAATTAAAATTAAATAGAATATTTTCCTCATCCTGTTTGCTTTAAATATCTCTCCCTATGTCCCGACTACCTCCAATCCCTTCCCATGAGCGGTCAACCCGAGAGCACGCCAAGGAGGAGAACGCCGGCAGCACCTCACCTCCCGCACGATCCTAACAACCTGGACATGAACGTTTTTAACAACTTGGAAATGAACGCTTCTAACAACCTGGGAATGCGAGCATCTCTTCGGATTCACCCCGGGCAGGTTCCTTAACGCCCCAGCCGAGTACCTGGGTCTCTGCTCCCGAACTCCCGAGATATCTCCAGGGCTGCCGCCTATCGACGGGACTGTGTCCATTAACTAAAGGGAAAGAGCATCTACGAACGACTGCCGCCGAGGCCGAACGACGTCTAGCCAATTCCGCCAATTCCCAATACCGCTAACATCATCTGGCGTCAAATGGGTGAACCGCAAATCCTGATGGTCCAACATCGCAGTTTCATCTTTACCGAAAAGTCGCAAACTCTTCCTCGGCGGGCCGACAACGGCCCTGACTACCGGCAGTGAACGTAACCACCCTCGCTCGACCCCGCTCAACCTGACGGTTAGCCGCCTATCGCACTACGAGAGGAACCCAGAGAAACAGCTGAGAGCCACGAGCCCTGCCCGGACACCTACCGGCCGGCTTCTCCAGAGACAACGCGCCAATGCCATCTCCCGATTGTCTTCTGTTACTGTTTTTGGCAACGCTAACGAAGCTAGAACAAGACCGCCATGATAGCGTCACTTCTCGTCCTGCTACGATAGCGACTTGACGTACTTTAGCATCCCTCAAATTGCCTACGTATTGTTTTTTTTGTTTGGTGTTAGTTGTGATTGTTCGTAAACCGGATTACTAACTCCTGCATTTTGTGAGTAAGCTTCCCTTCCCGCACGACTCCCCGAGTTATTACCTTGAATCTCTCTTGAATATATCTCTTTCCGATTTAGACGCAACCGATCGAAGCCGGCATTACCGGTGCTTCCATCCGTTGCTTTTTTCTCGGGTTTTCGTGTGCTTATGACCCATAGATTGACTACCTTTTAATTTATTTACCTGGTGTGTGCTAATATTTTGTTAATATTCTCATCCCCATTTCATTTCTATTGTATTATCACGTGTGTCACACCCCCCCCCCCCCCCCCCCCCCCCGCCTTTGTGTGAGTGTGTGTGTGCATGTGCGTACGATTCTTTATTTGTATTAGTAGCGTCTCTTCATTATTCCGCCCATATCTAGTCCATATACTCCGTGTCACAGTATAGTTTGTTACCAACATCGCGTATAGTCGACCGCAATTGTTAATATAAAATAACAAGGACCGAGAAAATAGTCAGTATTCGATAAATATTCGCGACCACTACCGAGTGTTGTCCCTTTTGTATAATATCTTCCTGCCTGTTTGTATTGTTCATATCGTTCTAACTATTGTGATCTTGTGATATTATATCAAATAAGTCCTAGAGTAATTAATATTCAATTCCCGCGTTTGTAATTATCGATAAATAATTTGTTGAAATATTGTATGTCGAGTTAGGTGTTCTAGTTTGGCCATTTTGTGTCGCTTAGCTTGGCGTCACCGTCCATTAATTGTATCTCTGATATTAATTCTTTTGTTAAAACCTTGTTATTCTCGTTTCTTCGGCCCCCCCCCCCCGTGTTTCCCGTCGCCTTCCGCGACGCGTCGCGGGGACCTATCTGTACTCTGTTTTACCGACGAAGTGGCATGTTCAAGGTTAAGTAGTTGAGACCTTCCTTATCTACCTCAAATAAATCCCTCTTTTACCTACTAGCCTACGGTGCTTTGTTGTACGTGTTTTGTTTCACTCTTTGCCCCCACGTTCCCCTCTGCCAAAAACTGACAGCTGAGCATCCCGAGGTCAAGGACCGCAGCTCAAAGCAGCTGTTTACCTCCTTTTTTTTTCTTTTTCTTTTGATCTGCTTTAACGTATCACTACCTATATCGTGGTCATTGCGACCTGGCGCCCAACAGCTCTTCCCTTTTGGATTTCAATTGAATTTTAAAATTATTCCTGGTGCACGTTGCGAGCGTTTGCTGGCGACCTAGCTTGTCCTTGGATTCCCCGTAAGGTGAGTGTGGCCGTTACAATATATATATATATATATATATATATATATATATATATATATATATATATATATACATATATGTATAAAATCATTATAACTATGATTTTTGGTTATCACGTTGGCTATGCTGCTCGGAAAACGTGCTTGAGTCTGAACGCCCCTATCAATCGCTTGAGCATATGACGTCATGGATGCTGGTTTGGATGTTCCCGCTCCCATTGTTTGAATATTTATCAATTATTTAATACATAAAATGTAAAATCGCATATTTGAAACTTCGATCCATTCAATACGACCTTGGAGGGGTGGCGTCTGGGTCTGAAGAAGGACTTCCCGAGACGCCAAACGGGTATATCTACACATTTTATAGCAGGTAAGGTGCCGACTTGCTCCAGGTATGAATTACTTCCGGTCATTGCTGCTCAGTAGCTAAAAGGCCCCCCTGACTCGGAGTTAGATCTTTCAGCCTACCGAACCCCCTAATATTGTGGGTTAAAATAAACGGCTTAGCTGATTGTCTTGGTTGTTCTGCATTTTGATTTTTTTTTTCTATTTTCCAGCATTTTCCTATTTAACTAGCATGCAGAATGATTTTTATTTCGAGCCCTTTTCAATGTTCTTACTTATTTATTTAGATATTTATATTTTTTCACGTACTCAAAATTTCACCACAGGCCGACGGATTGAGATGATAAAGAGGAAGTGACAAGACGGGGAAGGAGGAAGGAGGAAGGAAAGGAGGATGGGGGGCGAGGATGAGGCGGTTGGACATGATAAGCGTTGGTGAGGGTTTGTACTTTTCATAAGCAGATGATTGACGTAAGTAGCATCGCATTAAGTGAAATGATTCGATGTTATGCAATTAATGTATACGCCCAATTGGATAACGGAAATATTCACCGTGAACGACTTGAAAAATACCAATCCAACGACGTACAAACTTACCGATTATCAAGATCCGTAATGTAAAATACCCCAATGGCTACCTAGTGGGAAAAGTATTATGCAAGCGTGGGGATCAGCTCCATGTGACTTGGCTGTGCTTGGGCAGTTCACACAACAGTTGGATAAATAAAACAGAAGTGCAGCATAATTTGTATTTATTCTCCAGAATAACAATAAAATATACAGTTATACAAAATATTTCGTCAATTCTTTCCCATGTATACATAAAGATCATATCCGTAATAACAATAATGATAATGATGCAAGGAATTTTCTCCATCGGGTTGATACACATGTTTATTTTTGGAAATTTTTCTTTCATTTCTGGAAAACCTTTTTTCATAGTCGGAAAACTTTTTTTACGTGTTAATCAAATAGGGATTTTGTTTTCTGAAGACTTTTCTTTGTTTTTTGAAAACATTTTTTTCATTTCCGGAAAACTTTTTTTCATCTTCTGAAAACCTTTCTTCGTTTCTGAAATTTTTTTTTTTCATTATTGAATTAATAATTTGAGAAAGGATCGTCCGAGGTTTCGAACGTAAGTATTCGTGGCAGTTTCATACATACAGTTAATCCTATAATTACTTTTATGGGGCAGCGGCAAACCCCCAAGGTACGGTGTCGGTCTGCCCAGGTATCAATTGCCGCTTGTCATCTTGCCAACGCAGAGCCAATTTCTTCTGTACTATAGTGCTTACTTGCTGTTTTTTGCTACGAATTAGACATTGCGATCGAGCCAATTCCCTGTAAGCCAACAGACAGCGCTTATAATCGTCAAACGTGATGGTGTTCAGCGTTGAATTTTTGATACCCTTCGCGCGTTTGCTTACTTTCGTACCGTTGACGTGTTTTTTGGCGTAACCCAATGAACTCTGTCATAATTTTCCCGTTGTTCTCGTCCTTCATTATGCCCAGACGTTTCTTGTTCTTGAGCGGAATACCGTACACATTGTCGGGAGGGTAGTCCAAGGTATCAAACATTGAGTCAACATCACGTTTGACGATATCGTAGATAATGGGTACATTAAATTGGTAAATAAAGCTGTCTGTGTCGGTGTACAACAATTTGGCTTTGTTGTCGGGAAAGTTCGGCTTTATATAATTGTAATGAAAATCGTACGGAATAATTTTTGATAGGTCTAAAATCGCCGCACCGATATAAATTGGTTTACTAAAGTAAACTTTGACACGATTCATTTCTATAATAACCATATCGGTCTCAAATACAGTGCAACTATGAAAGTTTGCCCTAGCGATAAGCGTTCTCGCACCAACTCTTTCCTCCCATTTTGTAACTAATTTGACATCTGTGTGATTTCGCACATTCTCCATAGTTTTACCAAACACAGCGTTATTCATCAATTTGTAAAAGTTTTTCTCAAATTCGTTTCTGAACTGTTTGCGCATGTTGGTGTCGAGCGTGATGTAAGGCTCGAGCCATGGAGATTGTGCGAACTTTAAAACTCTATACACTTTGACTAATTTCAAACCTAAACTCAAACATTGCTTTAAATTTCTATAGTGTAGTATATACTTCGTTTTGGGGTGAAGGGTGGTGGCGAGTTCAGGGAATTTACTACCTGGCAGTGTGAAATGCTCCGAACAGAGAGGTAGGTCTTTGTGTTCCTTGTGGAGCTCTGTAGGATAGTCCAAGTCCACCTCCAAGATGTAACCGATCGGCGAATCGTCCGGATGGGTTGTCATATCGCTAGGATCATGCTCCCACTCGAACGAGTCGATTGGTAAATGTGCACTCATAGCCGCACCGCAAAGATTGTTCACATCGAAATACATAAGATACGATTCCACCTTATTCGGATCAAAATCTTTGCCCATAAATCTGTTATTGGCGCGAGCTTGTCGATTAGAACATTGCGCTACGCCACCTCGAATGCCTCTTTCAATGAATAAAACCATTTCGAGATCATCGAAAATTTGTAAATTCACCTTTGTGTGTTTAAGCATCGCGTCAAAAGCAAGCCCCGGCGCCGTGTAGTAGTGCAACCGATCTAAATTGTATGTTTTAAAACAGCTAGCCCGGAAATTTTGGAAAATATCAGCAAGTAAAAGAACATCCGTCTTCAAATATATAATGCTATGTCATATAGCTCGTTTCTCTCTCAATTGGAGGTTAGGATGACTAGGAGAAATGACCGATTGCGTTGCTGTAATAAAGAATTTATTTTCGGTTTATCTCTTACTATATTTACACTATTTACATTGTATTCTCACCTGTAATAAAGAAACAACAATTCAGGTTCTTTCCTAATCAATCTGTTCCTTTCACTCTTTTTTATTATACATGTGAGAATATTGTCTCATCTCTATCTCTCTTTCGCGAGCTCCGCCGACTCGTTCGCTCTCTACTTTATCCGCGCTACTCTGGAGCCCGGGAAATTCATATTAAAGAAATACCTTTTCTTTACAAATATAAATCGGAATAGGCCCCCAAAGACTCTAAACGGAATTCTTCCCAAACATTTTTAGCGTGCTCATGATCGGCATCTGTGATATTCGAATTGCAGAGGTGTGAGTAGAAATGATTCTTTTTAGGTAATTGAGTTTCGTCAAGTTTTTCCCAACAATCGACGTATTCGTGAGGAAAAACGCCTTTGCGGGTGATCAAGCTGAACTGCGCGGGATTATTGTAAAATTTACGTGTTATACGTTTGTCGACATCGCCTAAATACGAAGAAAGTTTATCAATACTGCTAGCCATAAATCGAACCGAATCGATGAATCTCAAATGCATCATCGTCCCATCAACCTGCTTCGTGAAGGATATATATTTTTTATTACTTATGGGTAGCAGTGTAACCGCTCCGGGAAAAGTTAAAGCTAGGGATTTAATCAAAAAATGTGAATCCTCACCGGACAAATTGTGGAAAACTATTGAAATTGTATGTGACTCTCTAAAATTCAAATTACACCGATTATGCGCAGGGGCGCGATATTTACCCGTGAAGTGACAATGATCGTGGCACTTTTTCTCCTCGGGAGTAAACGGCTTTTCGCAGATATGACAATTTTTCGCGCGCATGTGACGATCGCGTTGCACTAGGATAAGAGACTCCATCGGAATTATATTTTTTATTCGTGACTTTAGTTTAACCGATGAATCTTCAAGCTGCTGCATGAACCAATCTATGCAATCGGTGCCGCGTTTACCATGAAACTCCAATAAGGTCTCATCGTACGCGCAATGTACGTAGTATGCTACACTGTGCGGGATATGCTTTTGAATTTCATATGTTTTACAGTTTTGAAATTCGTCTAATGGTTCGGATTGTAATATACATTCGAGATCGGCGTAAACAACAAACGGGACAGTACCTTTGTTTTTGATATTTTTAAACTTTAAATTTGAATCTTCAGATCTTGGAAATTCCATGCGCACTTTATTTAACATAATACAATCCTGCCGATGGTGGTCGTAGGCGTGTTTCACAGCGAAGTGGCACAGGTATCCGTCGCATAAAAACAGTTGGCCATTATGTTGAGACAATTGTTTGCTAACCAATCGTGAGAGATCTTTGATTCAAGCAAAGTGGAATCTTGGTGTAATTTCGCGGTTCATATCATGCTCGGAACAATTATTACATTCAAGCATTAGAAGATGAATCGTGTCAACGTTTGCGCTATGCAGATTTTCACTCAAATAAATCGGCACGATGATGCTTTTCTCGGATTTTGCATGATGCGAAAAAGTTTCGGATTCTATTGCATATACATTGATTCGCAAATTATTTAATTTTTCAAACTTTTCCACGTCATGCAGAGTAGCGGGGAATTTGATGCCTGTGCAGTTCAACTCTCGAATATATCGGCAATAGCTATGCATCTGGCTAACATTGATATCGACCGGGTGGAGAGCTGCGGTAACGGTCCACAGAAGACATCTTTCATCCTCGTTTTTGACGTTGACCAACGCCTTCTTGCGTTGAATGTCCATGGGTAGCGTGACGAATGTTGAAGCTCCTGCAGCGAGAGGCTGGTATTGGTTGATATTTACGGCAATATTAAAGATCTCGATCATACTCCAGCCGGAATCGCGTTGTTCGAAATCTTCGACCTGTACGAGCAGTTTGTTCTTTGCATCCGCGAACCAGCCGTCTATATCACTGGATGGGAGGATCGTTACGTTGGATGTATTAAAGCTTTTAACTTTCGCAGCGACCTCATCATGCTTGACGTTTTCAAATTTGCATGTCAATATCATGTTGACCTTCACATTCCCCTCATTACGCTGTGCCAGCTTCAATTTTCCGACGATAATCCGCTGCGCGTCGCTCAGAAAGACCTCCGAATCCTTATGGCCAAGATTGCTGACAATGCCTGAGCGAATCCGGTTAGCAAAAGCGCTGTCAACATCGTCCCACTGTACACCCGCTGGACTGCTGATATTGCCGCCTATTACGAGGCCGTGCTGCCGCTATTGCTGCTGGATCTTTGCCACCCAGGATTGTATGAGGGAGATCTTATGTTGGATTTGCTGTTTCGCCCCCATACTCATTCTCGGCTGTTGAAGAATATCTTGCAAAACTTGTATATTTGCCACTCCAATACCAATCCAATAATTAAAGACATCGTGACTTCCTTCTCCGGGAGTTTGCTCGCGCAGCAAATTGTACGCCTCCCCCATCTGCTCGACGAGTCCCATGTATGCTTCGGCGGCCATGACTTTGACGTTGGTGATGATGATATTCTGAACTTTTCACTTTCACGTGTTGTGTAAGACTGATGAAGCTGCAATGGATGTGTTGCCCTTATGTCGAAGGATCGGGAAGGAGGAAGGGGGGGGGGGTGTCTCCGCGTTCTGCAGCAGCAGCTTCCAAGATAAAAATTGTGGTCAACCACGTCTGAGCCTGCACACGCCCATCCCTCCCCTATCAGTAAAAAAAACTTTAAAGATACACCGTGAGAGAATCGGCTGGCGAAGAATGGCTTCGAGCGGCATAGAGATGAATTCTGATCCCTAACTCTTGACCGGGTGATTTATGTTTACAGGACCTGACGAAAAGAGTTGTTTGGGAAAAGCCTTTTGAGAAAACGTAGCAGCAGTCAGTAATTATTGCACCCAGATGGTGAGAATCCGACTCTGCGACGATTAGCCAAGACTGAACCGCTTGATAAATTTCTGCATAAGGTTTTTGCGACGGTTCATAATGGTGCATAAGCACATTTCCGAATATTCTGGCATGGTTTTAATTTTCTCCTCGTGTCCCTATCTCACTGCGTTTATTATCGGCATGTGCTGAGAGGCAGCATTTCCAGGAATTTTTTCAAGTGGTCTAGCGTTATCTAACTTAGAGCCTCCCGCCGTCGAACAAGATTCGACAGGAATGCCCCCTCCGCCACCTACGCTCCCCCCCCCCCCCCCCCCCGCCCTCCACCCTAGCGGCGCCGCAGTCGCCCCGGCCTGTAGGAATAGGGGGGCTGGTGGCGGAAATTCGAACTAGAATCCAGAACTCTCATATCTTACCCACTCTAGCAAGTTGCAGCTATCATCCGTGCTTGAGCCTCGTTCAATCCCAGCAAGGTCTAAGGAATGCATTTACTTACTAGTACACGTCACGAATGATCACATCGTTCACAATAGGACTTACTTGCAGGCTAACTTTTTCATGATAAATCTTTATTAGGGAGTTATCCGGTAACTTATTGATAGCTTGAAATCAGATTCAATTTTATACTCTTACAATGGTCCTTCACGGAAACTGAAAGTTTGTAAATCTCCATTTATTACAATTAATTCTGCATCCCATGTTAACACTGTTCGAAACAAAAAATCTCATTTCCTGAGATTGGAAATGGAATCTGCAATGCAAAAGTTATCTACTGGCACAAGTTGAAAACAAAAAACTTTATAACGGTTTCTGCGACAGAGGGATTCCTTCCGGATATTCATGTTACTGGATGATGTTCAGAGCACTATGAACAAGATATTATATTGGATTCAGGTTTAAGTGAATATTTTCATAAACCTCGTTGAAAATTAGATATTCATTTGTTTCAAAGGAACAAGAGGTACAATGTTGAATCCGATGAGGCAATATTCTCATATGAATGTTCTGAACGTTACTCTGAAACATGATTATCCTCAAAGTTAATTGTGACACTGAGGCACATTTTGAAAATGTTGATTTTTCACTGGTGTCACAGAATGCTTCTGAGTTTCACTCTTCGGATTAGATTTTTTTAGATTAGATTTGAAATCGAAAGAAACCGTAAGATCTACAACTTCCTTTGCCAACCAACAAAAGTGGCCGATGATCTCTGCATGTGTCATGAATTGAATGGGAAGAGAAGACATCAGCGAACAGCAGAGATGCTATTATTTTGGCTGTATTTTCTGTTGAAAGAAAACAATGTTATTGGTATTCTCAATGTATGAAGTAATGAAAATGATTGAATAAATTGTCCCCACTTACCTGCTTCGTTTCTGCTAAGCACCCAACATTTGAACATATTTCTTGTTTCAATCGAATAGGACGAATTTTCAAAGAGCATTAGCATCAAATTCCGACCGTCCTTTGAACAATCAATTTTCAATAACAAATGCTTCCCAAGCCTTTCCGCATGACTATCTCAATTATTTGAGATTCTTACCTCAGAAATGCATGTGAACTATATGGCCGACAGAAAAAGAGTTCAACAGCAGAGTCTCGGGGTGGCCAGACTGCACGAACGGCGGATTTAAATTCGCGCATGCGCAATTCTTGTATAGTTTCTAGAGATTGTCCCGGTATATGATTCTGTAAAATCAAGCATGAGACCAATAGAGTGAAATATGTAATGTAGCAATTTCTGTTATGTAGAATGATACAAACGGGCCAACTACGAATTTCAACTTATAATTCGGAGTCTGGTAAAATTGATTCGTTGAGATTCGTTACATAATTTCTGTAGTCTATTCTTTTCTGAAAGACCCACAAGAAAAGATGTATCCATTCATTATTCAGACGATTTTACTACTTACCGTTGCATTCAGTAGCTTCCGTGCTTATTGGAACGTCGTTTTCACGTAGTCGAAGTTTCCGAGGGGCATCATGAATCACATTTACATTGATCGTATTATCCCCGGAACCGTATTATACCTTGAAGCGAATCTTTTATATCTCGGGTTAAAAATTCCCGTAGTCATATTCAGCGATATTCGTAAATGCCACTGACCTTGAGCCGATTAAATAACTACGCTCCTGGGCGAGCTGCCACAGGGCCCATTGTTACGCAAGCGGCACTTCGTGCTGCGGTGACTACGCCAACCGAGGAACGCTCAGCTGTACCGTCCGCGTGCCCAGCTGATCGCGAAAGCATCTTTTACTTACGAAATTATTGTAATCACTAGTTCTCATAGCCTGGTCACAATATTGCATGAAAACAGTCTTACGATGGCTCATTTTACTCCTTATTCTTCGCAGAATGGCAGAAGGTACCTCAGCTTTGCGCTTTTTGGTTCCTGAAATGCAGGAGATGTGGAAATAGTAACACGTGTCAAAAAACCACCAATTTTTTCTCACGATTTTCGGGATATGAGTAACCTTGCTCGATTCCGGTACGAAAGAGCTATGCGTCGTCCAAATTTCAACCCTATCCGTTTGTTTGTTTAATCATTATAGAAAGAAAAAGAATAAGTTTGCTCGGTCGGTAAAGGTAGGACTGCTTTATGCCGTTGACGCGAGGCTCGCGCCTTGCACATGCGGTTATCCATAAGTGCCGGCGTTTGTCGTATGAATATGTGCCTACTTTAGAAGAGTGAATACATTATCCAGGCAAAACCATCTGAAATGTAAAAAAATCCGCCAAGTTACCGAAACCAAATCACAATCAAAATCGAAGATTAACTTAGATATTGCCGGTCTCTGTCGTGAAATCAGGAATGAACCCCAAGCTCTACGATCTCTCAGCAAGTAGGTAGTTATACGTCGTGAAGTCGGACCTCGTTGTTTCGTGTAGTGATATCGGAACATTATTCCAAGCGCTACGTACTTGGCGGGCACATTTGCTCTGTGTTCACCATCAGAACGGTCATACTCATTCGTGACGTGTGTGATTCCGTGTAATAATTGCGTCTTCAAGACCAGCTGTTATCGTCAAATAAAGTCACTGAATTTTCTTTTTTTTTCAAAAAAATTAATTGTGCATCGGAACCGCCGATTCAATATTTGCATAATATCACTTAATCTCACTAGCGTCCCGAGTTTGTAACTTTATTTGCTTTTTACAGTTTAAGTTGATATTTTATAGAATTGAGACTTCATGGGATTCAGTCTATCGATCAGTTAGCTTTGAACAGTGATATTATTGTATATTTTTGATTTTAGACTGGACATATGCATTTTATTAAATTGTTTTTCACATCATTTATTGTTGAGGGCAGTCCGAAAATGTATACTTATCGTAACGAAGTAATGTTCACACCCCTTATACACTGTGTATTATTATCATATTATATAGGGTGAACTGATACCGATACAATATCCGGTCATGAAATGTTTAATTATTTGTCTTTGAATGAATAAGGTTACTGCGTCAATATTATTGTAATAATAGTCAATCTTCAGACTCCAGTAGAAGTACTTCGATCTCGCCTTCGATACTAAATACATCCGCATTTTTCATACATATCCTATTGTGAAATTTCTTTGGCTCGACGTTTGCTCATAACGCACCGAGAACCCATTCATTACTTTAGATGCAATTCCTAGATTGCCCTTCATTACGTTATTATAAGCGTCTTCGGACTTGGTTGGTGAGAATCAAAATATATTTTTAGCTAGTAGGCAAAGACAAGATATTGGCCGGCAAGTTGTACATATTAAAGCTTTGGTTGATTGTACCGTATAATGTATTCATGCTCACTGTTTTCATACAACGTCGAGTTTTTATTCTGCATGATTGAATAAATATTATCCCACGCTGTGAGAACATGTTCAATTCGTTAATCCGCGAAGTTGTGCGACGGATCAAACTCCGTGATTACTTTGTCGCTATAGCATTCATAATTGATGTTCAACAAAAATGCGCCCGCCAAGTACGTAGCGCTTGGAATGATGTTTCGATATCACTACACGAAACAGCGAGGTCCGACTTCACGACGTATACCTACCTACTTGCTGAGAGATCGTAGAGCTTGGGGTTCATTCCTCATTTCACGACAGAGACCGGCAATATCTAAGTTATTCTTCAATTTTGATAGAGATTTCGATTCGGTAACATGGCGGATTTTTTTACATTTCAGATGTTTTTGCCTAGATTTCACGACTTTTCGTAAGTATGCGGCAATGATACTGCTATACCCTAGTAATAACCAATCCAATAATTGTGAGCGAACCACAACTCTTATACCTGTTGTGATGTGTAAAATTCGTTTGATAACTGTATGACTTATCCATCATGAGAAACCAAAATAGTAATGCGGCTAATCCAGGTTGCGCACGATTACGTAAATAATAATGATAATAATCACTACCAATACCTACAACACCCGGTACGATATGTCTCCAAAAAGTCTTTCGGAAACTTGCGCGGGGCAAGCGAGCGGATGGGATTAGTGACCATCATTATGCGTCTCATGCATACCGTTTCAATATGTTCAATAAAGACACCCGCATTCACACGAGGAACAAGGATAATTGGAGGAATCCTTACTTAGGTGTAACTGGACCGAGTTCAAACCTCAATTCGTCGATTCAGCGCCCGAACGACATAATCCGTGACCATATATGTCGATCTCAATTTTGTAACAAGTAATGAATACATTGCGAAGTGAAAACGATAGACGACAATTTTTTTCCTCATATTTTATTTTTTTTAACCTCCTATCACAACTAGTATAGCTAAAATTGTCAGTCTCATTATATAATCTTATTTCATACAGTCCTGAATTCTTAACACTAATTTTCCCAATTAATAATACACGGCGAATGCACAGACATACGTTGCAACATTTTTGATATATTAATTCGGGGAATTTGCGCAAACTTGTGAGTAAAAGATGTAATACATGCAATTTCATGATAATATTCGTGTAACAAGATTTGTTCGAACGAATTAAACGGAACTGTCAGTAACTGTGACGCTCGATCACTTGTGAAACGGTAATGAAGCTTATTGATTTGTAATCATGTTGCCGATAAAACATCAATTTCGAGCAAATGCTACGAACATTATAAGAAACATAATTACTGACGTGAGAAAGTAGACTGACAATTTAACGTCAGCATTTTTGTCGACTGCGTTAACTTTGTGCAAGTTAATACCATTGGTGGTAAGTATTTTTTATTTCACAAAAATACTTAGTTTGTCCAAGGTAACAGATCGTTAACACAGATAAAATTGAGATTCATCTGTCGTGCGTTCACTTGTACACACAAAATAATCTCTCTATATCTGTAAAATGTAGCAGGGTGACCCGTGGTGCTGTAAAAGACGTGAAGTTAGCTTTTTACAGTTCTTATATGTCAACCACATGTTATTGTGATAGAGAAATATTTATATCTCAAAGTGAAAGTGATTAGAAAGTTCCAAATGGTATTATTTGTTCAGGACAGCATTACACTGCTCGTTCAATACTCTATACAACCATGCGCAGGTAAGTAAAAGTATCGTTTCACACGTTATACAAAATCTGCGAGAATACAAAAGTTACATCGTGGGCGATAAGACTCATATTCGCCTACTTTTGCTTTCAAATTATTAGTTCAATTTTACACCAACAGGCTCCGTAGATTATATTGTTGTTTAATGTACGGTTGGGAGTCTCTATTTGATAATATTCTATTTCATCGACTAATTTTCATTGATTGATGAGTGGTGTACGTTAAGTTCCAGAATCGATAGTTTGCACGAAATGCTGACTTCTGTGCTTCGTGTCTTGTTGTAGGGCCTACTTCTGAATCTGAGAGTTGCTCAAGTCTATCGAGGTGCTGTTGTAATTGAAACGAAAATTGTGACACAACTGGATACATGTCTATTGACGTCCGGTGAAAGTTGACACGCGTCATGATCTGTTTGCATTAGTAATTCGACAGCGCTACAAATCTCAAAAAATTATAGAGTTTAGAAAGATGTGAGAGCATAAAATAATAATATTGTCAAAGTGCACATGTGTCGGACTAATGTAGAAGTACACTCACCCGTGTACGTTTTGTCTCTGTGGATTAACTATAGACGTTCTCGGAGCTCGATGTATTTCGTGGTGGTATGTCGATCAGGGCTCAAGTATTTGGTTTCGGTTCAATTAGGGGTGATAATAAAATTAAACTATCTCGTCGTTCGACATAGTAGGGATGCCTTGTTCGTCCATATCTCACGTTGGAACCAATTTTCCGAATCTGTACAGCTGAACATTGATGACGATAAGCATACATTTAGATGGTCGTTACACCATGATAATTTTGTGAGTATGATTATTTGACGATTGAGTTAAAACATTGTCTCTGGATGACCAATTATACCGAACACAAGAAGGACATGTAACAAATGCTACTTACTATATGAATCGAACATTAAGTGTTCTGCAGTTGGCTGGTACAGTTACAAACCTCCAGATTATGATTACCCCTTTCAGGAGCCGGGAACTTTTTTGTCGACATTTCAGTTTGAAGTCCTGGAACTTTGCTGTCGGTGCCGTTAGGTTGGATGGTGAAAATATAGCCTACTTCTGAGCCGACACATCGGCTTCCGGTTCTGTGGGGGTTGACAGCAAAATTTTAGGAAAAGTTGTCAAAGTAAATTTACTCTATAGCACTAATTCTTTCACTCACAGCCAAAGTCCAGTATTATCCCAATTTCGGCAAATCAGACGTATTTTCATTTGCCATTAACGCAACGATTCCAAATTTAAACGAGTAATACTAATAGTTGTATAAATGCATTTTGTGTAGATATCTGGTTGTTTGCCAGCTAATGCGAAATTAAAACATTTATTTAATAGTAATTGAAGAAGTGTAATGAGGAGCGACCTCAGGAATAATATCACAGATGGTTGTTACAGACTAATCGCACATATGACAAAATACCCCTCAAAAATAATTTTATAACTAAAACAACTATTCTTTGTGATAGTAAAGCGGAGACAGATGTCTAGATAACATAACGCTTATAATTATGTTCTCAAGTTATGGAATTTTACGAATTTTGCCTATGACTAGGTTACATTATTTCTCGGCCACGTTGAAAATATCGCAGCGATTACCAAAAATATTGTTAATTGACAATAACGTAGGTATAACTATCTCTCTTTTAGCAACAGCAGTTGTATTTGTACTTTGACTAATGTAAGTAACGTACAGATGTACCTTAAACTGTGAAGAAATCATGTCCACATGTTAAATAATGTTGCACTCGCGATTAATATGCACGAATTTCATAAGAATGTAAACTACGTTATTTGATATCCGAAGATTCCGAAAGTGATCATGAACAATTCTCCCATCCAGTGTGTAACGATATTTATTGTTATTGGGTGTTTGCGTTAAAATTATAAATACGTTGAGCCAAATCCACAATAATTAACAAAATATATGTATAAATAAAAGAATAAATTAGTATAAATAAAAGGGACAGTGACACGATGTAAAAGGCAATAGCCAATCAATTAAATATATTGTAAAAAAAGATAAAAAAGATCACTCGCACACACACATGAAAATAATGTCAAACAAAACTTGATGGAACATAAATAATTAAAAAAAAAATGATACAGATTCGTTGGAATAATCCTTGTCTTGTTATAACTTATCTTTCGTTCTTGTCACCGTCTTGTGTCGTCGAGTCGGTCCGTAGTATTTTGATTAATTAAAATGCGAAATCCAACAGGATTGTCGAGATATATAATGTTTTTCGTAGATGATTGAATGAATATTGAGTGCACTCGAGATTATAACCGTGAGGTTGCTTGGTCAAGCTTAAATAGATAGTCGTGCTCTGTATGACGTCTATGGACCGACTAACCATAGGCAGTCAATCTTAACGTGTCGCACACATACACTTCAAAATTCGTTTCATATACTACACCCAGGTTCTTATACCTTCCACTGATATCGCGCCCAACCATCGACGAGTCTGGCGCTCTGATATTCGAATCTCACAAGTGTCGGGCATACCGACTAATTCTATCGTATGATAATTTCGTAACTTCTCTTCAGTTAAATGATTCAATAATGATTCAGTATTGATTGATATGATTGCAATCATACGTGTAGTACTGTGGCTTGGTGCACTATCATAAATTAATGGGATTTGAGATTTGAATTATAAGAAATTACTATGCTTGGATAATACAGCTAACTGAACCGGACATATGCTAGTGATATAAACATTTTTATTTCACATATATATGTCAGATATTCGATAAATTATAAGAGAATTACACAATTTAATTACAGTGACAAGGAAAACATAGCTGTATTCAATCCTGAGAATATCAAATCTATTTGAAAAACAGTAACCAAGCCAAACAACAAAACAACAACAATCAAACTAAAACAAGCCATCGCAATATTACATAACCGGCGACCAAAATACAATAACCGAACAACATGGTTGTGGTGATGCGACACGGCCATACTGACTAGCACGCGTCTCGAGTGCCAAGTTTTCATTCTTCTAATTCATTTCTGAAACAATAAAACAGACATCGAACAAACCATCATTAGTTCTCGTCCGGCTTTTCCTGACCATACAAGTCTGGCATCTTAGCTCAGCTGAATCCCATGATATCTCTACATCATGTGTGCAACCATGTGCATCGTTTTATCTATTTCATGACATTTCTCAAATTCCAAGGCACCAATAACTCTGCAGGCATGCCTCATGCGTCCATACACGTTCTAACTATTGCCTTCATCCACAATAGCTCTGCAGGCATGCCTTATGCATCCGTACATGTTCTAACTATTGCTTCCATTCACAATAGTTCTGCAGGCATGCCTTGATGCATCCATACTGTAACGGTCAGCTGACCTGCCAGTCAGCTAGACGTACATGAGTATGACGTCAAGAGCCTCACCTGTGTGAAGCTAGAGGATCAGGACACGTGCATCAACAAGAGGCAACACGGACGAGCCGTCACGCAGGAGTAGACAACACAGCGTCGACACTTGATCCAAATTTAGTATAAATAACGGCCGAAATGAGGCAATTGTTAGCAGTTTTGAGCCTACAGCCGCCCCACTAACAAGTGACGAGCTTGGCCAGCTGACTCAAAGCATTAGAAACTGACCGTCTAGAAAAAGCGGAACGCATCCCTTAAGGAACCGTTTCCGGTGGTAGAAAGAAGTAAAAATGAAGGAGGGCATCTAGCAAAGCGCTGTTGTCACTCAAATGGTAGTAAGAAGTAAAGTCAAGGAGTGCATCTGGCAAAGCGCTGATGTAGCTCAAACCTTTAAACAGGAGAGGAGTAAAGTCAAGGAGTGCACCTGGCATAGCGCTGGTGCAGCTCAAACTTATAAGAAATTTAAAGCGATAAAAAACGCACATTAGCATTAAGGCTAACAATTAAAACATTGTACTTTCTTTTGTTTGTAAAACATGAACTTTTGTTGTTATCATTAAACATGAAAGATATATAACGTATCCTAACTTGCCATTTATTCAATAGAATAAATTTGTAAAAGATAAGGTAAATTGCGAGGTGGGCATTCCCGTAGCAATACGATTGACCCGAAGCGATAAACCAACTATCTGACAGACAGCCACGGCTCCTCGAGCACTGGTCTGTAGGTTATATTGTATTTGTTTAAAATCAATTAGGAGGGAGCACCGTGCTAGAACAGTGTTTCCGAAATATTGTACAAAGGGAAAACCTTTGTCATAACCAAGCCAGCTCCGTTGATTCAGAGTCTGGGTCACCAGGTATTTAGACGTATCGAATCAAGCTTTTATCTTCTCATGCCGTATTTGATTTATCGTAGAAGGCTCCTTCATTTATTAAAACACTAAAGTCTTAGTCTGAAGGTAAAGAGACTCACATAATGAGCTATTCTCACAAGCAAAGCTTTAGAGAAGAGCGTACACGTTACAATACATGTTCTAACTATTGTGACTTGCCGAATCATTCTCAAGTTTCATTTAGGCTTTGGGTTCGAGGATTCTGGGTGATCAAGTCCAGTGAGCCTCGAAAGCCAAAGTCGCACTCTCGAATTGAAACAACGATAACCAACAGAGTCTCATGCTCTCTTCGGATTTCTATAAATAAATCCGGCTGAACCAATTAACAGAGTTCCATACTCTCTTCGGATTTCCACTCCTAAATCCGGCTCAACCAAAACCACATGTTTCTGCAAATTATTGCTACATCTGTTCTTAACAACTTTTTGTCTTAACCCACAAGGGTTCATCTCAGCAAAACATGTTTGCACTCATGACCAAAAACTTTGGGCACATCAACAGTTTTCTCTTCAAAACAAACAAGTCACTTCGCGATTTTGTTCTTACCTTCTTCGCTTTCTGCGATACAGCTATCCTGTCGCTCGCGCCATGTCCAGGAGCTGCGATCAGTTTATCGTGAGACACCTTAATGCTATTACGACCTCTAAATCCGGAGAAGCCTACCTTTTAAACTAAATACCTGTCATTGGGAAGTTCCATGACAACTTCCAAAGGACCGCGATATTTTGCATCTAATTTTGTCTTAATTCTATCGTTGTTTCTAACCATTACGAAATTCCCAATTTTAAATGATTTAACTGGTTTGTTCCTTCTATCAAACCGTTCTTTTTCTTTCATGGCATTTGTTGTAATACTACTTGTAGCCTCTGCTCTGAGCTGAATTAAATTTACATTATCAGTTTTTACGCTCCTATGCTTCACACGTTCTATCTCTATAGAATTTATTTTTGTGCCAAATAAAATTTCAGCAGGACTTTTTCCTAACGTTTTCTGAACAGTTGAATTTATCGCAAGTTGTACTTTACCTAACTCGGCCTGCCATTTTTTTCCTTGATCTTTGCGTACTGACAACATATTCCTGATGGTTGACATAACTCTTTCAACTTGACCGTTAGCTCTAGGCGTTCCGGAAGCTTTGAAGTGAACCACAATATTCTTTTCATCGCAGTATATCTTAAACCGTGCATTTGTGAACCCTGAACCTTGGTTACAAATGATTCGTCTCGGAATTCCAAAAATAAAAGAGTGTTTTTCTAACTGATTGATTGTAGTTTCTGTATCCAAACGATTTATCAAATTTAGCGTCACAAATTTTTAAAATCCATCTATAATTACAAAAACATACTCTTTCTTGTCAGAGGGACCTGATAATTTTCCGGATATATCTATGTGAATGGTGTACCACGGAATATCATTTTTTTCTATAGAATGCAGCTGTTCTTGCATCGGTCTTGACACTGATTTACAAGTCCGACAAAGAATAGAATTTTCAACAAATTTCTTAACACGCTTTGACATATGAGAAAACCAATACAGCTCATACAACTTATCTAAAGTCTTTTCCCAGCCCAAATGGCAGATATTTTCATGTACGTGATGTATGAGTGACCATACCATCAGTCTCGGCACTACAGGTAACGTTAGCTGTTTCGATTTTCTGTTTATCGTCCGCATCAAGATTCTGTCTCTAATTGAATATGTTTTTGCTCTCTCTGACCCTTCCATTTTGCCTCTCAGTACAAAGTTTTTATTTCATCATCCTTTTGCTGAGCTACGATCAACCAGTCATCAGCTAATTCAATTATTTTATTCGAATCTTTCTTGACTATTTTCAGTACACTTTTTGTTGTAACTGGATTTCTTGATAAAAAGTCAGCATGCTTCATTCGTTCACCCGCACGATATTCTATTTCAAAATCGAACGACTGCAAATATGACCACCAGCGATAAACTCGTGGCGTAAGATCTTTTTTGAGGCTTGCAGCTTTAAGCGAGTTACAATCAGTCACAACTAGAAATGTACGTCCTTCTAAATACTGTTTATTGCATTAACAACTGCAAGAGTCTCAAGTTCGTAAGAATGATAACGAGTTTCAGCATCTATGGTACGTTTACTACAATAAGCGATTGGATGTTTTTCTTTCTCAACACGTCGTAACAATACGGCACCATATCCGAGTGCACTAGCGTCAGTATGTAGTTCGATTGGAAGATTAGGGTCGACAATTCGTAGTAACGGTTCTGATGTTAAACAATTAACAAGTTTGGCCCTAGCATGAGTGTGTTCGTCTGTCCATGTAATCGTTTTGGTAGTACCTGCAGTAAGTTTGTATAAAGGAGCAGCCACTTGGGAGAATCTCGGTATAAATCTACGAAAATAAGATGCTAGCCCTAATAATTGCCTTACCTGGGTCTGTGTTTGAGGAATGGGTGATTGCACCAGAGCTTCGATTTTTCGAAGGCTGGGCCTCAACTCTCCATGTGACACAGTGTACCCCAGGTAATCAATTCTGGTTTTCAAGAATTTACATTTTTTCAAATTAAACGAGAATCCTTTCTCCGCAAGTTTTGCCATCACGACTGCCAACCTACCCAAAGTTTCCTGTGCAGTTCTACGAGGTATAAGAACATTATCCAAATAAACAATCGCGAAAGAATATCTCAATTCTCCCAACGCGTTATTAATTGCTCTCTGATACACGGCAGGTGCATTCATTAGCCCGAATGGCATTGTTAAATATTCAAACTGTCCGTCTGGTGTAATGAAAGCAAGCTTCTCTATTGAATTTTCTTTAACGGGTATCTGATGAAAACCTGCCGTCATATCTAATGACAAAAAATAGTACGCACCGCACAATCGATCTAATTGATCTTGAATCAGCGGTAAGGGATAACGATCTGCTACCGTGTTTGCATTTGATTCCCGAAAATCTACACACAATCTATCCGATCCATCCTTTTTCTTAACCAAGATGAGTGGACTAGAAAACGGACTCCTACTTTCTCGAACAATTCCTGCCTTGAGCATTTTATCTACCATTTGCCTAACATTCTCGCGTTCTACAATTCCAAGCTTATAAGGTCTTCGCTGTACAATTTTATTTTCATCTTTCAGTCTGATTTCAAAGCTACCAGATGTCACACGAATCTTAGGAGCCTCAACGCTCATATGTTCCTCGTACAGTTTCAACAATTTTATAAGTGATTCTCTCATGTTATCCATATCGCAATCTACGGTGTCAAAATTAGTTGTTACAGCACACGCGCCAACAAATTTGTCTAATTTTGCAAATGTAACTATGGTTCCGTCTGAAGTGACTGAGACACCATTTGCTAACAATTCTTCACCCAAAATTATTTTCATGGACAAACTTTCGTCCGGTACGACGTATAAATCAATTTCAACATTAATACCATTCAACTCTGCACACACGGAGATCATTCCACGGCAATTCACATACCCATTTCCTATGCCCCTCAAATGCATACATACGGCTTTTCTTTTACCAGGCAATCTCTCTGCCAAACACTCTGCTACAAGAGAACAGTCCGAACCAGAATCGAAGATGAACGTCAAGACCTTACCGTCAGCGAGCTTCAAAGTATTCTCAGTGGAGGTAGATTTACAAAGCCTCACTACCTTCTCGTTCTTCTTTGGGCAACTCGGGGCAATGTGTCCCTCTTCCTTACAGTTGTAGCAGGTTACCGATCTCCTTGTACCCAAACCTTTACTGTCAGTTCCCTTGCTGTCTCGTGAGTAACTGCCACTGTGTGTCCGCGGAGCTGATCGACATTCAGCCTTCCGATGTCCCTTTCTTCCGCAATTGTAGCACTTGACGTCAAAACGGTGCGACTTTCCATCTCGCGGCGCCAAAGTCTTGGTATGTGGACCAGGGAGTCTGGAGGATGCACGCGGTTGATGGTAGTCGGTCGTTCGTCCATCGAGGTACGCTATCCCTTCTTGTAAGCTTTTTGGTGATTCACGGACAAATATGTTGCGAACGAATCTATTTTGTGTCGAATACGACAATCCCGCTAGTTGAGCGGCGGTCTCATCCACTGTTGATCTCTCTTTGAGCCACGCTTTTAACTTTCTCCCTCTCTTCATGAAATTTTCCAGCGTAAACTCTGCGTCCTTCGCCCAAATCGTGTGCAGTTCCGACGCAATGTTCTTATTCTTTGCATACACACTCAAAAATTCAGATCGTATTTCCACCCAGGTTTTCCCTGACGGATCCATACCCGTGAACCACTGAGCCGCTTTGTCCTTAAACGCTTTCGCCAAATGTTGGATCACTTCATAATCATCAGGATTATAACAGCGAATCCATTCGTCAACCATTTCATCCAACCGGTTGCGTCAGTCATTTTTGGATCAAATTTCACAAGATCCATCGGAACACGTTCTCGTCTGGAGAGCAGTGCAAGCAGTCGCAGATTCTCCTCCTCCAATCTTGCTTGACGTTTATTGTGTTCACGTCTTCCATGCTTCCTTTTTCGCATCAAATCATCAGAATTATTTTCGGATGATTCTGATGTCGTCGGGGATCGATGATGTCTGTTCCGTTTTCGAGAAGTTAAACGAAATTCTCTGAATTGCTAAAATTATTTCTATGTGATTCCGCGGTAGACTGGTTTCAAAGTTTTTTGAAAATAAACAAGATAGAGAAACCATGGGAATTTTGGAAAAACTCATTTTTAGACACATTTGAGACAATAGGCTGGTCAGAGATTAAATACGCGTATGAATTTCATTATATCAACGGACACGTGTTAGAATACGCGCTTAAAAAAAGAAATCTGCTCTTAGATACAGATGCGAAAATATCAGAAAATACACAAATAAATCTAATTGTTTTGGGTTTACCAGAAAAAGTCCAAACTTAATCAAAAAGAAAAGATATAGTTAATATTGATAACCCTAGGTCAAATTTAAGACAAATAGAAAAGCCTTTCGAATCAGGGAATAAAATAAAAGCAAATTTAAAACAAGAAGAGAAAATAGAAAAAAAAAGCATGCTCTTTCTGCGCTCAGAAAAGTTTTCCAAATCGCTTTGATTCGGAAGATGTTTGTAGGTTAAAAAAATTTGAAACAGAAAAGAAAAAAAAATAGTAAAATAAAAATAATAAATAATACAAATTTAGAAAACAGTGTAGCATTTTCTGAAGAGTCAAAAAACGAATAACGACTCCACTTATTGAATTAAAATTGGTTGTAGAGGATTCTCCAGTCGTGGCAATTTATCATTCAGGAGCAAACGTCTCTATAATAAATTATAATACAATATTAAAATTAAAAACAAGTAAGAAAATAAGTGGAGTAAACAAATTAAACACTTTTGCCGGTACAACAAATACCTTAGGTGCAATAGAATTAAAAACAAGAATTTTTAATATGACAAAAACAATGTGTTTTTGTATTGTAAAAAGTAAGTCTTTTAATGACGATATTGTGTTGGGTTTAGATGCAATAAAAAATTTCAAACTGTGTCAAGATGAAAATTTAAAGATTGATCAAAAAGAAACAAATGAACAGAATTTTGTTTTACAAACGGAATGCGAAGCTAAGAACAAAAAGGTAATTAATGAAAACTCAATTGATAAATTAGTAGAAAAATATAAAAGTCTACTTACAAATGATGAATTTAATGTAGGTAAAGTAGAGGGCTATGAAGCAACTATTAAGCTTACTGAAAATAGATATATTGCACATAAACCTTACAAATGTTCTATAGCAGATAATGATGAGATCAATTCTCAGATAGATTCTTTATTAGAAGCAGGTTTAATCGAACGTTCAACCAGCCAATTTGCATCACCTGTAACTCTGGTTTTAAAAAACGAAGAAGGGAGAAAATCACGGTTGTGCGTAGATTATAGTGCACTGAATAAAATACTTATACCAGAAAGTCACCCTTTCCCAATTATCGAGGATATGATGATTCGTGTTCGTAATTGCAAATATTCTACAAAATTAGATGTGAACTCAGCTTTCTGGTCAATAGCTATAAGAAATAAAGATAGATATAAATCCGCTTTCATCACTCAAAATGGTCACTTTCAATGGAAATGCTTACCTTTTGGTTTGAAATCGTCACCAGCAATTTTCCAAAGAATATTGAGTGATATTTTAGTGAAAAATAAACTAAATCATTTCACAATAAATTATATAGATGATATGTTGATTTTCTCAGAAAATTACAAAGATTATTTCCAACATATTGAAAAGGTGCTCATTGCCATTGAACAAGCAGGATTCAAACTAAATCAAAAGAAATGCACATTCGCAAAAAAATCGGTTATTTATTTGGGACATGAGATAAAAGAAAACGAGATAAAACCCTTTAATGATAACCTGGTAGCAATAAAAAATTTCTCTACCTCGGAAAATCAAAAAAATATGAGACAATTGCTGGGAAAAATAAATTTTTATCTAAAATACCTTCCACAAGCGTCAATAGAATTAGAACCTCTACATAACTTAGTGAGGAAAAACGTAAAATTTAAATGGACAGATGAATGTAAAAAACTATTTAAGTTCAAAACCAGTATCAGCAATCTTTGACCCAGATATGCCTATTTATATCTTCACGGATGCATCAAAGAAAGGGGTAGCGGCGATTTTGAAACAACCCCAAAGGGATAACACGATTAAGCCGGTATGGTATTTTTCAAAAAAAACTATCAAATTCATATGAGAACAAACGTGCTACTTTCTTAGAATTATTGGCAATAAAGGAATGTATATTATATTGGCAATATAAATTCATAGGTAAATCATTCACAATTTTCACTGATCATAAACCTATTGAAAATTTCAATATAACAAAAAGTAACGATCCGGGATTACTAGCCTTGCTAAACTATATTTCAAATTTTAATTTTGAAATAAAATACAATCCAGGAAAAAATAATACTAAGGCAGATGGTTACTCACGAAATTCAGTATTAGAGGAAGATGTAGAGGAAGAAACAGCAATAAAAATAGTAAACTTCTTATCGTTAGAAAAATTATTAAACGACCAAAAAAATTTAGATATTAGAAAAAATGATAAAAAAAAAAAAATAACGTTGGTTACAAAATCTTAAACAATCAAGAAAAAATATGGATATCGGAAGATTTAGGCATTGAACTGATAAAATCCATACACAAAGAAAATCACATAGGAGTAAAACAATTAAATTTAACGTTAACCCCAAAATACTATTTTAAGAATATGCATAAGCATATAAAATACATTTGCCGAGCGTGTGACACTTGTGTGAGAAATAAATCAAGATTTGGAAATTTTACTGAACCTATCATTAGATACAATAGGTCGATTTAATGGAAATAATTCACCAAATAAATACTTACATCTAGTAGTAGATCATTTTACTAAATTTGCTTTTATTCTAACCTCGAAAACGCAAACAGGGAAGGACTTTATTAATTTGAAAAAAAAAAGTTCAAAAGAAAGAAAAAAGTGAATTATTATTGACAGATCAATATGCTGGGATAAATTCAAAAGAATTTAAAAATTTTCTAAAAAAAGAAAAAATAAGGCACATGTTTACAGCAGTAGGTAAATAAACAATGAGCACTGAAATGTCTTGAAAAAACTGAGAGCTGCTTCTTCTTGTTGAAGACTGGTTGACGAAAATGTAACGACTGCTTGACGAAAAATGTAACGACTGCTTGACGAAACGGTAACGACTGCTTGACGAAACGGTAACAACTGTTTGACGTCTGTGTAACAACTGACTGTTCAGAAAACTGAGAATTGAGAATTGAGAGAAACTACTTCCTGATTGGTTCCCAGCATCTTTGAGAGACCTGCCCAATAAGGAAGTCTTGATAAGATTTTGAGTTTTCCATTCGCCATTAACTACCTCCGCCCTTTGGGTACGGTGTAGCATACAAAACTATCTTAAATAATCCCGCCTCTTCCATGAGTGCGGGTGGGAATTGCCGTGCTTGTTTTGGTACATGATAAAAAATATTCTACTTTATGTTCGGGATGACCCTGTCCAAACAGACACTTCAAAGATGGCTATATGGATTTTAATCCGTTGCACATGCGTGCCAGATTCTGCATACCTGGAAATATCGAGAAGCGATTTCCGGTCATCTGGTTACTCTTAGAGAGTTTGTATATTCTAGTCTGTTTAGGTAAGGATTATCCCGTAACATTATTTAATGAGTAAGATTATTATAAGCTGGGGGTGGTTATTTCCCAGAGCCGTAAAAAGTGATAAAGAAAGCCGTATGCATACAATGCATACGGAGACTCAAAAATATAAGACATAAATGAATTTAATCAAAAACTGAAATAAAACTTGTGTGAATATTAGGCATAAAGAGAAAGAGAGGAGAAAGAGCAAGAGAGAAGAAAGAAGAAAGAAAGAGAAAGAGAAGAGAGAGAGGAAAGAAAGAAGGGAGAGGAGGAAGAATTCGGTCGCAGAATATTCGAGTTAGTGGATCTCGATTCTCCGAGCCACGGAGATCGAAGCTTCTTCCGACTATCCACAATTTTGACACACGAAGTCGCAACGACGTGGGCCCGTAATATTATTATAATCGACAACCCATTGTGCAGTCTTACATTTCTCACCGTGCTGCAAAGATCTAGTGAGTGTAGCAAGTGGGCGCTTTCCCCTGAATCGACTGGCGGAGGAGCTCATTAGCGGCCCGATAAGCGTCACCGATAGAAGTGGCGATAATACGACAGTGTATCTCTCTTCTCTTTAATTCAACGAACAATTCTTCGCCTATTTATACCTGTATCGTCTCTGTAAATTTGTGTTAACTTTAGGTCGTGCTTCTGCCGATGCATGTATTGTATGAAGGTAATGAATTACATTTCTATCCTCGATAATTTCTGACACTTCGGTCACCCCTTCTTTTGTTGTTTCTGTTCAATGCTTAGATAAGATCCGTATTAAATATCATTCCTTTAAGAAACATAAAAATCTTACAAACTAATGAGTAGGGGCAGAGGGCATCGAGGATGTGACAGTATCATGCAAGTAAAATGATTCCTTACGAGCCTTAATTTAGAAATTAATGATTCCTTGCAACACCACTCGATGATCACTCCAGGTGAGGGGGGTACTTGTAGTTGATTTATAAGACAAAGGTTTTTGTCTCAAGGAATTAGGTATCAGAATACTCCAAAGAAGTACTGTAGGTTGATGTTAGTGATAACTGTAATTATATTTACACTATGTACAAGATATTACCGGGAATTGCAGAGTAATGCGTAGATACAAAAGCAAGCTTACCTGAATCAACTACAAGTACGCTTTTAGTAACAATAATTAATTTACACACTCAAATATTCGGGTGTTACAATTATTGCTTATAATAATCAGCTAAAGCTGTGAGTGTGTTTACTGTATATCAGCGTGCTTCCTACCAGCTCGCGCAGTGGCAACTACTCCCGTGTTCAACGGTTTCTCGTCTCGAGCGGCTTCTCATTGCTCGGCACGACATCTAACCGTCGTGTATAAGTTTGAGTTGTCTCACACTTGCATATATTGTGACGTGGCGGGTCTACCAGCCCGTCACTGACCCGCACCTCCACTCCCAGACGGCCGTGTCAAGCGCTCTTGAAGAGTAAGGGAGAGCCCTGCCGTGCCGCCAATGAACAACCAGAGTTAGCTTTAAGATTTGAACGATCAAACGAACTTACCTGTACGTGAAGTTCGATCGTAATTATATGAAGTCTCGTTCGAAGATATTACCATGTAGGTCCCCTTTGTGCCGCTAGATGTCACAACCTTTAGCTAAACTAAAAAAGCGGAAGGGAACTGCTAGCGCCAGCAGACCCTCCAACTTCATAATCTTCAGAGATGATGTAAAATTGTAGAACTATGGGAATGGGAATAATTGAATAATTAATGGGGCCAGAGTTGGTAATATCTTCGAACGAGACTTCATATAATTACGATCGAACTTCACGTACAGGTAAGTTCGTTTGATCGTTGAATTATATTGCGTCTCGTTCTCAGTATTACCATGTAGATATTCAGAGACAACAATTTTACAACAAAATACAACGTAACCAACCGTGTTTAATTACCAGGTACATACATCTTTAACGTTACAGTATCAAACATCTTTAGAATTTAACAGTCTTATGATTCAGTACGGCTAATGCCAGTTTTTGAGTTTCAAGGGGCAATATTGGTCTACTGTAGAACCTAGCGAAGACCTGAGATGATTCGGACCAACCTGCAGTCCGCCGAATAGTATCCAAATCTACCCCCTATGACAATGCTAACGAAGTGGCCGCATGTCGGGTAGAATGCGCGCAGAAAACTGATACATCTACTCCGCTCTTTCCTAATACTATTTTAGCCCATCTACTAATCGTCTGCGAGCTCGCATCTTTGAATGGCTTTCTTGTAGAAATAAATAGTTTTTCTGACTCTTTGCGTAAACCTTTGGTTACCTCTAAATACCTCTAAACTGTTGAGGCCACACAAATCTTTGGGTTCTGACTAAAAAAGGGGATTGACAACAACGGTTGACAGTGTCCCGGTGCCGATGTCTTGATCATATCGGGTATATGAATCAATAATCCATCCGCTGACTGTGTAATGTTACTTAACCTAATATTAGCAATAGTTTGTGCCCTGTGAGCCGTACATAATAGTAACAACATTACCGATTTTTCAGTTAACTCTAATAACGATAAGGTATTCAACGGGTAAAGCCCTTCCAGGTATTGGAGTACTAATGACACATCCCACGTGTAGCAATACTTAGGTCTGGGCGGTCGTAACTTCGAAACTCCTCTCAAAAACTTACAAACTAAAAGATCGTCACCTATTTTGTTTTTAGAAACAAGGGAGATAGCCGATCTTGCAGAGTTCAGAGTGCCATAGCTGGCGCCTTCCTTATATTTAATAGTGAAAAAACTTAATAATGATACCCTCGTGGGGCTGAAGCAATCCAAGTTGCGCTCCGCGCAGAACTCAAACCATGGTTTTAGGGCAGTACCGTACTGCTTCCTTGTGGCTTTCGATAAGGATGACGTTAAAATATCCACAGCTTCAGGTGGTACATCCTGCCTCAAGAAAGCCTCCCCGATACCCAGGCAGCGATCAAGCCTAGGCTGCTCGCCCTTGGATGCATCCGAGATCTGCATGGGGATAAGAGTAAATCAGGTCTTGGTTTCAACGTAACCTTCTCTTTCACTGACGATAAGAAGAGGGGGTACCAGGGCTGGCTAGGCCAATTGGGTACTATAATGATACCAGAGGCATTTTCCTTCTTGATCTTGGCTAAAGATCTCAATACTAACGCGAAAGGTGGGAAAGCGTAAAAATGCAAGGCCGACCATTTAGTTGTAAACGCATCTATTAACCAGGCTTCCGGATCTGGGAAACGAGAGCAATATTTCCCAATCTTGGGATTGTTATCATTGGCAAATGAATCAACCTCAAAAGGACCAAATTTCTCTTCAACTAAACTGAATGCCCTGTCACATAGTTCCCATTCCGTATCAACGTGATAAAGCGTCTGCCTCCGTGTTCTCCTTGGATGCGATGTATGACGCGAAGAGGAAAACCCGTCTCTTTTCTGCCCATTGCCAAATTTCGCTGGCCAGCCTATTGTATTTTGAAAAACGAGTACCGCCCATCTCATTAATGTAAGAGATGGCTGATGTATTATCTATTCGGAGCAGAATCTGACAATCCTCCAAGCTATTTGCAAGTCTTTCCAGCGCAATTTTCACGACTAATAATTCCTTGAAATTGATGTGTAACACCTTCTCTTTGTGATTTCAAAAGCCGAACAACCTATTATTACCGTCTGTGGCACCCCACCCCGAATCCGATGCGTCTGTGTGAATAACTAGGCGAAAGGTAGTGGCTCGAATAACACCCACGGAGTTTTTAACACTCTTGGACCACCACTCTTAATCAGACAATAACTTAAGTGGAATGGTCATTCTAGCTGCATAATTATAATGGTTAACTACCAGGCTAGTTAATTTCTGTGATTCGAGTCCCTTCGTGTACAACCATCCAGAGTCTATGGCTGGACAGGCTGCTACCAGTTTACTATCAACTGAGAGAATTCTAAAATTGTACACGAACGTCTGTGTGTGTCCTGACTTCTATTACTGTGCCTGTATCGGAGTCGGTGTTTGTCGGGTCCGTTTCTGTGTCCGTGGTGGTAGGGTGGGCGGGGTCATATGCGTTTAGGGTTTGTATTGTGCGTTTAGCCTGTCGTGTGTCGTGTGTCTTGATTTTTTGTGTTGTTGGAAACGGTGGGTAGTCCCTTGTCCTTTGTCTCGTGTGTGTCGTCTGTAGGGTTTTTGGTGTGGTGGCGTATCGTGTATGGTGTTGTGTTTTTGTTTCGATGGTTTGTGTGTTTTTGGGTGTGTCTCCGGTGTGTGGTGATCGTTCGTTGGTGTGTGCTGGTTGTAGTCCGTAAATAGTCATGGCTGTGTCGTATGTCGGTTTTGTGTTTGGTGTGTGGGTGTCTGGTCGTGTGTTCGTGTCTGTTTTACCCACGTGTCGAGTTTTTCCGCCTCGTCCAGTGCTCTTTCTACCCGGTCTCTGAGTCTTTGTGTCGGTGATGGTGTTCGTATGCGTGTACTTGGGTTGTGTGATGTGTTTGTGTTGCGTTTCGTGGTGGTGTCTGAGTGCTTGCATGCGTTTTCGTGTGCGTGTAATTTTTCTTTGCGGACCAGTCCGCCGCATTTGCTGCAAGTGGCCGCGCCGCTGGGATTTGTTTTTGGTGTGTGTTCTGTTCTTGGTTTTGTTGCTTGTGTGGTGTGTGTAGGTTTGCTTGTGAGTGTTTGTGCGTATGTGCTTGGGGTTGTAGGTTGTCTCGGTGTCGTGGTTGTGATGGATGATGTGTGTGTGTTCGTGTGTGTTTGGCCGGGGTGGGCAGTAGTGTGCGTCGTGTGGTGGTGATGGGTGGTGTGTGTGTGGTTGTGTGTATTCGGCCGGGGTGGGCAGTAGTGTGCGTCGTGTGGTGGTGATGAGTGGTGTGTGTGTGGTTGTGGGTGGTTGTTTGTATTCGGCCGGGGTGGGCAGTAGTGTGCGTCGTGTGGTAGTGATGAGTGGTGCGTGTGTGGTTGTGGGTGGTTGTGTGTATTCGGCCGGGGTGGGCAGTAGTGTGCGTCGTGTTGTGGTGGTGGTGGGTGTTGTTTGTGTGCCTGTGCTGTCTATACCGTCTGGTCCGTACCTGCGTAGGTGTGGTGGTTGTCCTGATGTCTGTAGTAGCGGTATGTGTGGTGTCTGTCGTGTTCGTCTGTCCGGGAGGTATGCCATCCGAGGAGTGATTCCCGATGGCCCGGATTCCTCGTGTTCTCTCTCCATTTTCTTGTTTTACCTGTCGGATCGTGATGTGTGTGTGAGGTTCTTATTTAGCTTGGTTATGTATATAGTTTTGAATTGTCTATGTGCCATTTTCCTGCACTTTTGCCGCTTTCTGATTTTAGTTCGTATATTGTTAGTGAAATTTTGTTTGTGATAATAAATGGACCTGTGAAGCGTTTGTTTAGTTTAGCTGCAACTCTATCTGCTCCGGATGGGAGCGTGTGATTGCTTTTTAGTACTCTATCTCCTACCTTAAATTCGATATTACGTCGACGTAGGTTGTAATAGTGTGCTTGTTTTTCGTTTGCTTCCACCAGGTGTCTTTGTACTTCCTCGCGGAGCGTCTGTAATCGTCTTAAATGATCTGTCCATTTGTCTGTGTCCTGTGCTTCTATTTTCCTGTCATCTTCTAGCTGTTTTTTCATACATTGGGTTGGGTTTAATTCCCTGCCTAGATTGAGGAATGCTGGTGTGTGTTTGGTTGACGTGTGTGTACATGTGTTTAGTGCGAATTGTAGGTCTTGTGAGTGTGCGTCCCATTTGCGGTGGTCATCGTCTATGTATGCCTGAATCATTGTTTTGATTGTACGATTTACTCGTTCTACCGGGTTTGCTTGAGCGTGATATGGGGGTATTGTAGTGTGTCTGATGTTGAATTTTTGTGTGAGTTCGCGGATTAGTTTGTTGATGTATGGTGTACCGTTGTCTGTTAAAAGGATGCGTGGCGTTCCCCAGCGTGATATTACGTGAGAGTGGAGTGCGCGTTCTACTGTTTGTGCATTTGCTTTCTTCATTGGCGTCATCTCTACCCATTTTGTGTACAAGTCCTGAAATACTATTATGTATTGGTTTTTGTTTTTTGAAAGTGGTAGTGGTATATCCGATGCTACCACTATCCACGGTTCCTCAATTATTCTTAGTCCCATGAGTCCTGCCGGTTTTGCTTGTATTATTTTTGTCCGTTGGCAAGTTCCGCATTTGCGTATGTGGTTGACTATGTCGCGGTACATGCCGGGCCAGTAGTATTCTTTTGCTACGCGTTGGTATGTCTTTTCTATCCCTCAATGTCCTGCTTGCGGTGTATTGTGGTTTTCGTGTAATATTTGTGTGATATTGTTTTTTGGTATTACTAATTTCCATGGGTTTGTGTCGGGTAAAAGGTTTGAGTGTAGTGGATCTGATCTATGGAAATATATATTGTTGTCGCGGATTCGCCATGCTTCGTTTTTCTCTGGTCGTGTTTGTACTTGTGCTTGTCGTAATTTGTCTAGTATTGCGGTCATGTATGGTAACGGGTATGCATCTTTCCGGGATACTAAGTTCACTTTTCTGAAGTCTAGTCAGAATCTGTATGTTTTATTCGGTTTTTTTATCATAACTATTGGACTTGACCATTCGCTGTTCGAGGGCTCTATTACGTCCTCTCTCAGCATTTTCCCTACCTCCTCGTAAATTGCTTCCCGTATTTTCGGTGATACCATGTAATATCGTTGTTTTATTGGTGCGTGTCCTTGTGTGTCTATTTTGTGTTTGATGAAGTGAGTAAGGCCTAGTTGTCCCGGCGGTTTGATGATTTTCTCGTGTATTATTGATTGTAGTTGTGTGTGTTGTGTTTGTGTGAGCTCCTGTATGCCGGCACATGCTTGTGTTTCTGGTGGTTGTGTCTGACTTTGCGTTGAGTGTGTTTGTGTGTACAGGTTCGGGTCCGGTAGGAAGTCTGGTGTAGGTAATAGTGCATTTCTTATTTTATTTTTTTCTTCCGGTTTTCTCTGCGTGTGGATTTGTGTTGGGTGCGGTTGTGTGTATAAATTTGGATTCGGCGGGAAATTCGGTGTGGGTAATAATGCTTTTCTTGTTTCAATTTTTTCTTCCGGTTTTCCCTGCGTGTGGATTTGTGTTGGGTACGGTTGTGTGTATAAATTTGGATTCGGCAGGAAATTCGGTGTGGGTAATAATGCTTTTCTTGTTTTATTTTTTTCTTCCGGTTTTCCCAGCGTGTGGATTTGTGTTGAGTTTGTTCGCGATCTCCGTGCGGTTAGTATTTTTCTTGGTTCTGTTTGTGTCTTTTTTATTTCTGCTTCCGCCTGTTGTAATTTTTCCGCGGCTTTCGCTTGTTTTGTGTGTGCTTGTGCTGCTTGGTCGTGGGTGATTGGTTGTGGGGTGTGTGTTTGTGTTGCCTGTTCTCGTGTGGTTGTTTCGATTGGTGTTGGTAATTTCTGTGGGTCGTGTGTGATGTTGTATTTTAATTCTGGTTGCTCCGCTATTGACCATGTATTTTTTTCGTAATTAATTATCATGCCGAACTCTGTTAACGCGTCTACGCCGAGAATGCATGGTTCTGCAAGTGTCGTTACGGTGCTGAAATGTATGAGTTTTGTGACCTTGCCGATTCGTAATGGCAGCATTGTAGCTCCGCTTATAGGTGTTTTGGAGCCGTTCGCTGTGCTCAGTGTTCTGTTCGGTGTGTCGTATATGTCTATTTGTGCTTTGTGTATCACTTTGATGGTTTCCGCGTCTGCATATGAGTGAGATGAGCCTGTGTCTATTAACGCGTTGAATTCGAAGCCTATCATATCAACTCGCACGTGAAATCTTGGGTCATGTGTGTTATTGTGTAATGTGTATGTTGTGTAATCGGGTGTGTTGGTGTTGTTGTTTCCGGGAGCTACCTCCACCCTGTTTAGGTGTTCCCTTATTCGTTTCCCTGGTTTTAAGTGTGGGGGCATTCTCGTCTGAAATGTCCTGTTTGGTTGCAGTTGAAGCATCTGCTTATTGCTGTGTTTGTATTTGTCTGTGGTTGAGTGTGTTGGTACGGTGGTCTGTACTGTGTTTGGCGGTTTGTTGGCAGGTTGTAGGTTAACGCTGGTGGTATGTTTGATGTGGGTAATAATGCTGCTCGTGTTTGTATGTGTGTTGCTATCCGTGGTGTGAATGTGTTTGTGTTTTGGTATGCTGCTGTGTAGTTTTGTTGGCGGGAGCTTGGTGTTTGTGATCTAATCGTTTGTTGTCTGGTGTTTTCCCAGTCTACGTTTGATTCCCACATTTTCGCCGCGTTTTCTAGTTGGTCGAAGTTTGCGAAGTCGTATGGTTTTATATACGTTTTGTATTCTATTCTCATGTTTCGGTATGCTATGTCCAGTTGCTTGTGTATTGGGCATGGGGGTATGAGTTGTGTAAATAGTGTTCTCATTGCGATGAGATATGGTGTGATTTTTTGGAATTGTCCCTGCATGTAATTTCTTATTTTGTGTTCTAGTCTGTCTCTGTATTGTGAGTCCTGGAATGTGTATAGTAGATCGATCTCGAATTGCGCACGTGTTTGCCATTTTCCGCGGTTTAAGCGGTATCAGTTTTTCGCATCTCCGTCTAAGATCGGGGTTAAATTGTCTATTAGTTGTCTGTCCGTCATGTCGTATCCTGTCTGTAATTCTCTTAGGTTTACTATGAATTCGTATGCGTTTTCGTTTGTTCGCCCTGCGTATGATATTTTCCATGTTTGTATGGTTCGCATTGGTATTGTTGACTGTTGTGTGTTATTCATGCTCGTGTTGTATGTGTTGATTGGTTGGTTATGTGTGTGGTGTGTTGTTTGTGTGTCATATCGTCGCGGTTCGTCAAAGTCTATCAGGTTACGAATTCCTGCTACGTTGAGGTTGTTTGTGCCCATAAATGTATCCGCGCCTATTGTTGGGTGTGTTAGTCTGTTTTGTGGCTGGATGGTTCTGTTGCTGAGTTCGTGTAGTGGTGAGATTCTTAGTGTCTGTGTGAGGTCTATTGGTTCGATTCGTCTCGGTTGTATCTGTGTGCTGTGCAGTGATTCGCTAATCGGTTCATTTATAGGTTCATCTAATAGGCTTAACTCGTGGTTCATTAAGTTTCCGTCGTCTCGAAATGGTTCGTGAACTTGCATACGCTGATAATATGGGTATTGTGTGTGCGTCATCTCGCCTGTGTTGTGGGTTTCGCGCGCGTCGCCGTGTACCGTATTGTTTTGGTTCCGCGCCCGGGTGTGTGTGCCTGTGTCGTCGAGTGCCGAGCCGTGCGGCATGCTGTGTCTTCTATTTGACATTGTTTTGTTTCGATTCTGTGTGTTAGTGTATATGTGTGATTTTAACCGTTCCTTTTCAAATATCTCGAATATTCTCGTCGTGCTTCTAATTTGTTAGACTGATTAATTTGTGTATTGTGTCGTTTCTCGTCTCGATTTTTGGGACTTAATGTGGGTGATTTACGTTGGGCGCTAATTTGTGACGAGGGGTGAACCTCGCACTTATTTGGGGAGAGAGGAGGGAGACGAGAGACGGGGCAGAGTAAGTTCACGCCGAAATTATGAATTGCGAAAGTCGGACGTATATTTGGGGTTTTGTGTCGTCGTGCCGTACTTACTAAATAACAATGGGGTGGGTCCCGCGTGGCGGCTGGTCACGCCCCAGCCGATTAGCATTTTCTTAAACCTTATTCCTTAAAACTAATGAGTAAGTACAAATGATCGTGTGAATGAAAGGAGGTGTGTGTGTGTGGGGGTAGGTGTGGGGGGGGGAGAGTGTGGGGAGAGCTGGTGAGGATGCAGTGGTGCGATGTGGTGACTAGCGGAGGAGATGCGTAGCGCGGTGGTTGCACGAGGCAGTAAATGTGAAGCAGCTGACCTTTTCCGTCGAGAATGCTTGGGGTCGCGTGGGCTTCCTTCTCTGGCTGAGGTTGTCACAAGAGTGACTTCTCCGGCCGGCCCGGCGCGTCTTCGGGTGCGCCCGGGCCGGTTCGGCATTGTTCGGCCCCGCTCCGCGGGTTTGGGGCTTATTGTGACGTGCACGCGGGGTGCAACGTCACACGGTCTTCTGTTTAATCTTCTGGCTCAACTTGGTTGAAGCTTTGGATTCCCTTATGCGTTCTCCCAGGTTACTGCCGTACAGTGTATCGTCCATTTCCGCTTTCTTAATTATATCTGTCACTTGTGGTGTCAGGTCTGGGATAAATATATTGGCTTTTCTGGATACCGATATCGAGTGATGAATAACAATATTTATTTTAGCTATATCACTGAGGTTCCTTAACAGGGTGAGTTCGCCACACTCATCCTCTGACATCAGCTGTGTGATTACGGCCCCTAGTGCCATCAGAGAAGACCCCGCGAGATTCTGAAGGTCAGCCATGTAGGCATCCTTCCTCACCGACTTGGGAGCGAGTGATGCTGAGATCTCGGCGTTAAGCTTCTTTGCCTCAAAATTCCGGAATCCTATAGTACAAACTTAAGTTATCACAAGCCGATATAATGTCCTTACTTTGAACTTTTTTTTTTTTTTCTTATAAATAATGATAACAAGTAGAATTGTTAGTGCCTTTTATATTTCTTCACTAGTCGCTCCTTTTCCTCCCTTGATAGACCTGAATTCAACAATTTACGCCAGATTCCGATCAGACCCCTGTCAATAGTCGCCTCCTCGGATAAGTCCGTGTTGGCATCAATCCCCAGGATATCAAGTACATCCGGGTCGGTCGGTGCTTTTTTGGGGCTGGCCCTCGATACTTGTTGATTCTCCGCGAAGTTTTCTGCAAGAGGAATTCAGTAGATTAACCAGGTAGGTTCTACAAGAGAATGATATTTTGAGATATCTCTCTTGATTTTTTTTTTTTTTTTATATATATATATATATATATATATATATATATATGTATATATATATATATATATATATATGTATATATATATTATTTTTTTTTTCAGATATTTATCTGTACAGGACTTCTTGCCTATCCCTATAAGTCGCTCTCGTTAGTCCGCCTTGTAGCCCATCTAGAACAGACAAAGAGATGCGTTGGGGGGGTTACTCAGGGCCCGAAAGGCTTGTACCAAAGAAGAGATAGATTCGTCGGAATCGTCATCTGACGATTCTTTCTCCTCGAGCAATGGTGCCAATGCCGCCATTTCCTCCTGCATTTTCCGCAGTTTTGACCGGACCTCCTCAATATCCAGTTTTCTCTTCGTCATCTCGTTTCTTTACTGTCCACTTTCTTCACTCTTGATTTCTTCTTTCAATTCCACACTTGTTTTTGTGTTTATTTCTCGTTCTAGGATCACTCAATCCTCTTCGGATCACTCGTGGTCACCAGTCTAGCTGAATGTCTTGACACACGCGCACAACAAAGCGATATGAAGTTGGAGGGTCAGCTGGCGCTAGCAGTTCCCTTCCGCTTTTTTAGTTTAGCTAAAGGTTGTGACATCTAGCGGTACGAAAGGGAACTACATGGTATCATTGAGAACGAGACGCAATATAATTATGTATTATTGCTAATGCCTCTTGTTACTCCCCCAACCAATTCTCTGAGGTGACCGCCACTGTCGCCGCCACTGCCGCTGCCACTGTCGACGCCGTCCACCAACCACCCTGCGCTGCCGTCACGGGGTACTGGAGGGACCCCAGGACGACCAGCGAGGAGTTCGAAGCCCCGGACCCAGTAGTCGCGCTGTTGCTTGCTCGAACCTCGATGCCGCCCAGGACATACCGCTGCTGCCGCCCAGGGGTCGAGTTGCCGCCACCTGAGTCTCTGATAAGTCCGGCCTTGCCACCCGGCACCCACAAACACCTGGACTCAGTCTCCCCCTGGGCACGCCGAAGCCGTACGAACGATTCCGCCTTCGCCAGACCACCCTCGCAACCCGCAGCACAGCGCAGCGAACCGACCGGCTGCCTAGGCTCCCGCTGGTCTATCGCCAAAATCCACCTATCGTCCCACCCCCGTAGCTCCACCACGGGATCGCGATCGCTGAGGGCCGGCGGCCACCTCACTCTCCCTTGCGCCGTGAAACAGTTGATCACGATTCGCTTCGCTTTGAGTTTTTCTTGGGCTTATCACTAGTTCCCTTCATTTTGCCTTAGTGCGTTTTCTTTTTGTATCGGTGCCGACGTTCGACTTTCTGATGGACCGAGTAGCTGCCGTTTTTAAGGAAAAACGCCGTGGTTGCCGTAGAAAGGTAGGCTGTCGCTATCCCGAATCTCGCTAGCTATAGATTCACAACGGCCTCAGGTCATTTTCGCTTGTAACAGGTTGCCGGCCGGCTTTGGTCGGCCATTTTGTATGAAAGCCCGCGAGCCTCGTGGTAGCGAAGCTTTTCTATTTGAATATATTGTTGATCTTGTTTGCTATTCTTATTTTACAACTACTGTTAAATGCTCTGGTTGTTCATTCGGTAATTTTCTACCGTCTTATTGTATCGTGTAACTTGTAATAGATCGTGCACCGTGCCGCTTCCCGGCCGCATACCAAGTACGTGAGTGAGAGAGAGAGAGAGAGAGAGAATCTGTGAGTGAGTGTGTGCGCCCGTGCCGTTGTTGCCAAGCGTAACTACCAACGTCAAGCAGCGACAGGCGACCGTGCCGATCTTGTAGACGAGCGAAAGAGGATTATATTGTATTTGCGAAACTGTTAGATTGTCAGCGAATTTGTTTTTGGAATTGTTCTGCCTTGTTTTGAGTTTGGAAATTGTTAACGAATTTGCTTCACAACGATTCTGTACTTGCATGAGTTATCGAACTGTTAATGATTTTACGTCGCTTATTATTCGCCTAGTCGGTCGCTTGCCGCTCGTCGCCTCTAGCTCATACTGCTTGATTTTTGCCGTGTTATATTGAATTGTTTAATTTTGTTGCTGTGGTATATTTTATTTTATTCTTATTTGTTTTTGAATTGTATCGAAGCATACCGCCACCGATAAGACCGCTCGCCGTGTGTTTATTTTATTGTCTATGCCTTCTGCCTTGCCGTAACGGCTCTTTTTTTTTTTGTTAATAAATGCTGGTAATTACATCTATAATCATTCGATTATCAACTATACTATTTCACCTTCGCGCCCACGTTCCCCTCACCGCTAGCTAGTCGGCTGTTTTTTTGTGTTTGCCCCTGCCATAGTTTTGCTTTGAGATTTGGTTGTGTGAGTTTGGTTCGCCGTTCGAGTCGGCGAACGAATGCTATAGGACGGTAAATTTTGAATCTGGTAAGAGTATAATCTCTTACGGCTCTCTCGAGCCTGGCGCCCAACACCTGTACTGCAGTGCCGTCAATTATTACTTTTCCATCTTTCTACTGCCGTGTTGGTCAACGTCATTTTTGTAAACGAGCCTCTGTGCCGACCCCGCTTTCCCCCGGGTGAAGTAAAAAGCCCGTTACAGTATATATATATATATTGTAACGTGACCGGTGACTGGTCACCTTACACGCTAGTCACCGGGTGAGAACCCCCGGCGCACAGTAGGAGAAAAGCCCAAAAACCTGGCCAAAACCTCAAATGACCTTTGACGGGAATGAAAATTGGCTTACAGGGGTTTTCAAGGTCGCTGATTACGAATCTGAAAGCCAAATTATCGTAAACAAAATGGCCGATCCAATATGGCTGACATGAATGTTAAAAAGTTGCCAGATGTCGACAAAAATTGGTATTTACGGGTTTTCAAGGTCGCTGATTACGAATCCGCAAGCCAAATTATCGTAAAAAAAATGGCCGATCCAATATGGCCGACATGAACGTTAAAAAGTTACCAGATGTTGACAAAAATTGGTATATACGGGTTTTCAAGGTCGCTGATTACCAATCCGATATCTATTGTCTATAACTTGCAACAAAGAGCTTACAGCAAATTGTTATAAACAAAATGGCCGAGTATCCTGCTAAATAGATAAATTAATATATTGAAAAAAATCATCATAATAAAATAAACGTGAACAGTGTATTCTACGCAATTATTATTTTTATTTCCAAAATACATACGGAACGTTTCAAAAATAGAAAATTTTATTCCTAATCAAAATCGTAATCGGAGTCGGAGTCGGAGTCAGAATCATTATCCGAGTTTGTATCTATTACAACTCCCGGCACGGCTTCAATCTCTGCGCAAAATTCGTCTGCTGCAGCAGTCACTTTAGGAGCGATCAACATCGCTACAGCTTCCGGCGACAAACTCTTCAGCTTCTTCTGTGGTAGTCTTCTGACACTTCCTTGTCAGCACCAATTCTTTGTAACCGGATCCTGTAATAAAGACATAAAATTGTAGAAAATTGGTGTTAAAGGAAAAGATAAAATTTTCAATTAATACAAAAACTTGAACAATGTACATTATTTTACCAAATAAATAACCGCAATAATTGAAATAATTTTAAAAAAATTAGACAGAAAATATTGACATGGATTTGGTTAAAAGAAAGCTTTGCTTACTATATAATATATGTATATTCAAATATTTTATTTGAATGTTATAACATTTCATTCATATTTAAGAAATTTTTATGTGGTTGATTTTAATATGTATATATATATATATGCATACGTATATATCACAATTAAATCACAGAAAATTTATATATATATATATACACATACATATATATTAAAATAATTTATTTCAAGCGTATAACAGCCGACTTGTCCGTTATGATGCTACTTCACCCATTCTCAGGTAGAGGCGCAGAGGCTGCTCAATAGTGCCGCGTGCACGCTCGGCTACCGCACGATGCGAAAAAAATCATAACGGACAAGACGCACGTTTTCCGCAGGTAACTCTTGTAAATTTCGAAAGCTTATACATTAAACTAAAGGCCGAGACTAGGAGCTTTGCAAAATGTGACAAAATATATAACTTTTCGGACCGTTGAAAATATAAGTTTTCAAAATTATTCAATTTTATTTATGCCGAAGGCTATACTACATTTCAATCATTTATACATAAACTTTAGATTCAACCGATGTAAAAACATGTTCTACATACCTCCAGAAGTCATATCCATGTTGCAGAATTGAAATTAAACCCGTCACTTTAAAGTTATGGGTTTTTGAAGTCAGCGTTATTTTCGTCTGTTCAGCGCGTGACACGTACACTCTTCACGAACACTAGCTGCCAATTGACGCTGCGGCGCAGGTATACACTTAAAGGGCTTCCCCTTCCACAATAGAATTCAGTTACTAGTCCTCTACCTGAATGACTACTCAACTGACCCTATTTCGAAAATTTATTTTTTGGGGTTTTGGCCAGGTATTTGGGCTTTTCTCCTACTGTGCGGCGGGAGCCGCAGACTGACCACCACAGATGACAGAGACCGACCATAACAAGACAGAGGCCACCGACAGTACTGACCATAGACCGACAGGGGGACGACGCGGTGACCAGGGCCCGATACAATAGCGACGCGGGGAAGCGAATATCAGACTGGCGAACCGTGAACCAAGCAGCAGACCTGAGGCAACAGACTCGGCTGACTGAAGGCAATTTTGATAATACGAATTCAGACCACGTGTCAGAACCCGGCTGATAGTATAGGCGTTCTGAGTATAGTTCCACCAGAATATTCAAATCAATTACAATGGTTAGATTCTCGAAATAGAATTTGAAATCAAATTAGTTTCCTTTGTTGTTATATTTAAATTAATTACTTTTGTTTTACTTTTATTCTATTTGTTCTAAATTTCAGTATGTTTACTTTTCGTACATTGAATATAAATAATTGGATAAAATCCACTTATAGAATAGAAATCCACAACTTGGTGGAGAAGTAGTACTAAGGCAACCAGTAGGCATTCACCTGTAACTAAACTATAATTCACTTTTCATATTAGATTATAAGTTGTATATATTTTGATTCAAATTATATTTCGTTCAGTTTTACAAGTAAAAGAAACGTGGCACTTGAATTCATTCGACGGCATACTAACAAACCAACCTAGCCAGGGAAGGGCAACGGATGAAACCCGCGCCCAGCTCAGGAATTAACAAAATAATTAGAGAGGCACAAGCAACGGATAAAACCCGCGCCTAGCTCAGGAATTAACAAAATAATTGGAGAGGGACGGAGCAACGGATAAAACCCGCGCCTAGATCAGGAATAACACACCAACCTCGGATTTAGGAGCAACGAATAAAATCCGCGCTCAAGTATAGCAACGGATAAAATCCGAGCTGAGAATAGGTCACACATCGCACTAACTCAATACCATTGCACAGACCATCGAACGAATGTCCTTTTCTTTAAAATATTAATGTAAAGTAACTTGACGAATTATATTGAACAAATACTACTCATCGGCGCACTGTCGGCACTGCAGCTGTATATATTGTAACACGGCGATTTGCCCCGCGTTATATGACCTCCGATATCCCCGTTATCGTAAAAAGGCAGCAAGGATTATTGGCAGTCGATATGGTCACTTATGTAATCTTAAGTACTATTACTAATTTCTTTCGATTTTGTTTCCCTTTCTTCCCACCTACCCCGAGCTATCCTGAACGATAAAGGCGGAGAGAGAGGAGGGAAAAGAGCAGCTACCGACAATCCGACACCGAGGGTACATCTACGAGGATGAAACCATCCTGGCAGGTGGCTCAACGCCTCGCAGTTAGTACCCGTGCCTCCCCCGCATACGTTCCCGAGAGCTACGAGGCTGCCGCCAACATCATCCACGGAGCCGAGAAATGCGAGCGAATCTGCTCGCCTGAACGACATGCCCACTCAGCTGTTCCGTCACCCTGGTCCGATGAAATTAAAATCGGCCAGGTTAGTCATGAGGGATATCCACGGCCGTAACATGATGATTACCAACAACCTCGGGAACATTAAAGAGCCCTCTACTGAATCCGTACCGCTGAAAGTACCGCCCACGCATCTTAAAGGGGTTAGGCACGGCGAAAGCTGCGTGTGCTGCGAGGCCTGCCAGAAATCATGCCCAAGAGGTGCTGCCAACTAACGTCCCGCCTAAGAAGTTCGGCATGCAACGCCGCTGCAACAACGACGCTGCGCGGAAGAGTCCCCGAACGACTTACTTCTACATCTTGACTTGGTCTGATCAGACGTGTTCTCTATCGTGCCTTGCTGCTTTTCTTTTTATCGTTTATATCGTTCCTCTGTTTTCTAATCCCTCTTATCGTTACCGAACTTTTCTCTTTTATCGTTTTGTGTCGTTTAGTGAGCCTGTGTCATAAACTATTAACCAGGACTCTAATTATTGTGTGTGAGACACCGATCCCGTTCTACTAACGTAAGTGAGCTTTTGTTACCGCTCGAACCCCCGAGACGCAATTGCTTATCTTTTGTCTTGGAGACCGTTTGGGTCGTAATTTTCCGTATCTCGGGTTTTCGTGTGGCTTATTAATTTATTTAATGACCATTTCGACGAGCCTAACTAATTACTAACGTCCCTAATTCTGTTCCCGAATTTTTCTGTTAATTTTACCCCGTATGGCCCCCTCTCCCCGCGTCCGCGTGGCGCTGGCGTCATTCTAGTTTTTTGTGTTTTCGGGTAATTTAACTGTTATATCGTGAAGAAATATTGTTTCGATTATCGTTCTCGTTTAACTCAATATTGTATTTGATTTCGTTATCGTGTTACCGTTCATAAAAAATTGTATCTTGTATAATTGCGCAACAATCGTGTAATATTGCGCAATAGCGTCGGTTGCGGCCATCTTTGTGGCGTCCTTGTTTGAATCGTCCCCGCGCTATCTCCCGCTACCGCGTGGCGCTGAATTCGATATATCGAAATATCGCGGTAAACCGAAGCCGCGCCACGCCACTGTGCCTTTCGAGAGCTGTCGAGTTATAAATCGAGCGCTCCCTGGGTGGTTACGCCACCGTACCTTCTGCCCGTTGTACCGTGAGCCGCGTAACCGTACGCTCCTCTTTAATGTAGATTCAGCGCATGCGCGATAAGTAGTATATCTCGTATTGTTTAAAATATCGTTACTGGTTATAATTTAACGTTGAGACTTTTGTTACTATTATTTTGTAATTAGACGAGTTCTAGTCTTGTGACCGCTGACGCTGTATATCCCGTTTTCGACTCCTCTGTATTATATCGAGTTTTTCGTTAACAGCTGTCACGTTGCGTTTATTCCGTACCTTATTCCGTTAAGCTTTCTTGTATCTCACTTATCGAAGATTGTCTTTCAGTTTTAGTTATCGTTATTATTCTCGAGTTGTGTTAAGTTTAAAATCACTTGTATCTCGCTCATTGAAGATTGTTTATAGCCATTTAAGTTACTATCTTTATTTTGTAACAATTTTCTTTTTATCGTCCGTGTATTTCGATCAGAGAAGATTGTTCTATTTTCGTTACGCTATTATTTCCGTTTCCTGTATCGAGTCTTCGAAATTATCCTTTCTTTGTCACCACTCTTCCTCAAGGACTGTGTACGATCTAGGTAATTTTGAGACCTACTTCCGTCCCTATTCATAAACTAACATTTCGTTACCTTTACTCTTGGTTAGTTTTGATAATAGAAAAATGTGTTGTCCGTTCACTATCCGGCCACTCCCCTCCGCCAAATACTGAGCTACCGAGTTCCTTTTTTCTTTTTTCCCTATTAACTTTCAGATTATCGCACAGTAGGAGAAAAGCCCAAAAACCTGGCCAAAACCCCAAAAAATAAATTTTCGAAATAGGGTCAGTTGAGTAGTCATTCAGGTAGAGGACTAGTAACTGAATTCTATTGTGGAAGGGGAAGCCCTCTAAGTGTATACCTGCGCCGCAGCGTCAATTGGCAGCTAGTGTTCGTGAAGAGTGTACGTGTCACGCGCTGAACAGACGAAAATAACGCTGACTTCAAAAACCCATAACTTTAAAGTGACGGGTTTAATTTCAATTCTGCAACATGGATATGACTTCTGGAGGTATGTAGAACATGTTTTTACATCGGTTGAATCTAAAGTTTATGTATAAATGATTGAAATGTAGTATAGCCTTCGGCATAAATAAAATTGAATAATTTTGAAAACTTATATTTTCAACGGTCCGAAAAGTTATATATTTTGTCACATTTTGCAAAGCTCCTAGTCTCGGCCTTTAGTTTAATGTATAAGCTTTCGAAATTTACAAGAGTTACCTGCGGAAAACGTGCGTCTTGTCCGTTATGATTTTTTTCGCATCGTGCGGTAGCCGAGCGTGCACGCGGCACTATTGAGCAGCCTCTGCGCCTCTACCTGAGAATGGGTGAAGTAGCATCATAACGGACAAGTCGGCTGTTATACGCTTGAAATAAATTATTTTAATATATATGTATGTGTATATATATATATATAAATTTTCTGTGATTTAATTGTGATATATACGTATGCATATATATATATATACATATTAAAATCAACCACATAAAAATTTCTTAAATATGAATGAAATGTTATAACATTCAAATAAAATATTTGAATATACATATATTATATAGTAAGCAAAGCTTTCTTTTAACCAAATCCATGTCAATATTTTCTGTCTAATTTTTTTAAAATTATTTCAATTATTGCGGTTATTTATTTGGTAAAATAATGTACATTGTTCAAGTTTTTGTATTAATTGAAAATTTTATCTTTTCCTTTAACACCAATTTTCTACAATTTTATGTCTTTATTACAGGATCCGGTTACAAAGAATTGGTGCTGACAAGGAAGTGTCAGAAGACTACCACAGAAGAAGCTGAAGAGTTTGTCGCCGGAAGCTGTAGCGATGTTGATCGCTCCTAAAGTGACTGCTGCAGCAGACGAATTTTGCGCAGAGATTGAAGCCGTGCCGGGAGTTGTAATAGATACAAACTCGGATAATGATTCTGACTCCGACTCCGACTCCGATTACGATTTTGATTAGGAATAAAATTTTCTATTTTTGAAACGTTCCGTATGTATTTTGGAAATAAAAATAATAATTGCGTAGAATACACTGTTCACGTTTATTTTATTATGATGATTTTTTTCAATATATTAATTTATCTATTTAGCAGGATACTCGGCCATTTTGTTTATAACAATTTGCTGTAAGCTCTTTGTTGCAAGTTATAGACAATAGATATCGGATTGGTAATCAGCGACCTTGAAAACCCGTATATACCAATTTTTGTCAACATCTGGTAACTTTTTAACGTTCATGTCGGCCATATTGGATCGGCCATTTTTTTTACGATAATTTGGCTTGCGGATTCGTAATCAGCGACCTTGAAAACCCGTAAATACCAATTTTTGTCGACATCTGGCAACTTTTTAACATTCATGTCAGCCATATTGGATCGGCCATTTTGTTTACGATAATTTGGCTTTCAGATTCGTAATCAGCGACCTTGAAAACCCCTGTAAGCCAATTTTCATTCCCGTCAAAGGTCATTTGAGGTTTTGGCCAGGTTTTTGGGCTTTTCTCCTACTGTGTATCGTGGTACAGCGTACCTGGCGCCCAACAAATTTTGCTCCTGTTTATTTCGTAGAGTTATTACTATGCAGACTGTTTCCCCGATTCAACAATTCCTTAATTTCGTAACGTATCGTAAGCCCCATTTGTCCTCATCCTTGCTGCTGACACGATCCTCAGTAGGCGTGCATCGATTGACGGGTCGCAATATATTGTGACGTGGCGGGTCTACCAGCCCGTCACCAACCCGCACCGCCACTCCCAGGTGGCCGCGTCAAGCGCTCTTAAAGAGCAGGGGAGAGTCCTGCCGTGCCGCCGATGAACAACCAGAGTTAGCTTTAAGATTTATGTATTGTTGCTAATGCTTTTTGTTACTCCCCCAACCCATTCTCTGAGGTGACCGCCACTGCCGCCGCCACTGCTGCCGCCACTGCCGCCGCCAATGCCGACGCCATCCAACGACTACCCTGCGCTGCCGTCGCGGGAAACGCGGAGGGACCACAGGACGACCGGCGCGGAGTTCGAAGCCCCGGACCCAGTAGTCGCGCTGTTGCTTGCTCGGACCTCGATGCCGCCAAGGACATGCTGCCGCTGCCGCCCAGGGGTCGAGTTGCCTCCACCTGAGCCTCCGATAAGACCGGCCTTGCCACCCGGCACCCACAAATAACCGGACTCAGTCTCCCCCTGGGCCCGCCGATGCCGACAGGACATTTCCGCCTTCGCCAGACCACCCTCGCAACACGCAGCACAGCGCGGCGAACAGACCGGCTGCCTAGGCTCCCGCCGGTCTCTCGCCAATCTACCTATCATCCCCCCCCCGTAGCGCCACCGCGGGATCGCGATCGCCGAGGGCCGGCGGCCACCTCACTCTCCCTTGCGCCTCGTTGCTCATAGCTTCGGACGTATCGTAGTGCTATAAATTGCTTAGTAGACTGTGTAGTAGTTGCGAGAATTGGAAATCGAGTCCTCTGGTGTACCGCTTGAAACAAGAAGTAGCTGCCGTTTGTTCAGAAAGGACGCTGTGTGCCGTAAAAAGGTAGGCTGTCGCTATCCCGAATCTCGCTGGCTATAGATTCTCAACGGCCTCAGGCCATTTTTCCTTTTGCAACAGGTTGCCGGCCGGCTTCGGTCGGCCATTTTGTGTGAAAGCCCGTGAGCCTCGTGGTAGCTAAGCTTTTCTATTCAATTGTATTTCTGATTTTAATTGCTACTTTAGTTTATTCTAATTACGATAAGATATTCTGGTTGTTCATTCGGTAATCTTTTGCCGCTTTATGGTAGCGTATACTTTGTAATAGATCGTGTACCGTGCCGCTTCCCGGTCGCGTACCGAGTACGTGAGTGTGAGAGAGAGAGAGAATCTGTGGGTGAGTGTGTGCGCCCGTGCCGTCGTTGCCGAGCGTAACTACCACCGTCAAGCAGCGACAGGCGACCGTGCCGATAATATAGAAAAAGTGAAGGAGGATTATCTCGTGGTTGTGAAGCCGTTAGATTGTTAGCAAGCTTGTTTTAAGAATTGTTCTGCCTTGGTTTGAGTTTTGAAATTGTTAACGAACTTGCTTCACCACGAGTCCGCAGTCGCATGAGTTATTGAATTGTTACTGATTTTATGCCGCTTATTACTCGCTTATCTCGGTCGCTTGCCGCTCGTCGCTTCTAGCTTATACTGCTTGATTTTGCCGTGTTCTATGGACTTGTTGAACTTTGTTGCTGTGTTATATTTTAGGCTATTTTGTTCTATTTTTATTTATTTTTGAATTGTATCGAAGCGTACCGCCACCGATAAGACCGCTTGCCGTGTAAATAACCATTTTATTGTCTGTTGCCTTCTGCCTTGCCGTAACGGCACTGTCTGTTAATAAACGCTGGTAATTACATCTATAATCATTCGATTATTATCTATACTATTTCACCTTCGCGCCCACGTTCCCCTCACCGCTAGCTAGTCGGCTGTTTTTGTGTGTGCTTGCCCCTGCTATAATATAACATAACGAAAAATAATATAACGAAAAATGGCCTGAGGCCGTTGAGAATCTATAGCCAGCGAGATTCGGGATAGCGACAGCCTACCTTTTTACGGCACACAGCGTCCTTTCTGAACAAACGGCAGCTACTTCTTGTTTCAAGCGGTACACCAGAGGACTCGATTTCCAATTCTCGCAACTACTACACAGTCTACTAAGCAATTTATAGCACTACGATACGTCCTAAGCTATGAGCAACGAGGCGCAAGGGAGAGTGAGGTGGCCGCCGGCCCTCGGCGATCGCGATCCCGCGGTGGCGCTACGGTGGGGGGGGGGGGGGGGGGGGGTGTAAGGTAGATTTTGGCGATAGACCGGCGGGAGCCTAGGCAGCCGGTCTGTTCGCCACGCTTCGATGCGGGTTGCGAGGGTGGTCTGGCGAAGGCGGCAAGGTCATTTCGGCATCGGCGTGCCCAGGGGGAGACAGAGTCCGGTTGTTTGTGGGTGCCGGGTGGCAAGGCCGGTCTTATCGAAGGCTCAGGTGGAGGCAACTCGACCCCTGGGCGGCAGCAGCAGTATGTCCTTGGCGGCATCGAGGTCCGAGCAAGCAACATCGCGACTACTGGGTCCGGGGCTTCGAACTCCACGCCGGTCGTCCTGTGGTCCCTCCCAAAGAGGATTAGGTAGAGTGGAAGGTTCGCGTAGCCGCCACCGTGAGCGCCATCTGGCGAGTTGGGTGTCACAACACCCGTAGTTGCTTGGTGAAGGAGACGGGTGGAGCGCGTCCCTTGGCGGGTCCATTGCGTCCATTGCGTCCATTCGATTAACGTGTGTTGTGAAGATTAGGTGCGAACTTTGGCGATAACAGTGTGCTGCATAAAAAGTGATGAAAACTAAAATTGTTCATGAATGTGGGATAAAGGGCTGCAAGAAAAGCTCCCGTATGCACCCACGTCACACATATTTTCGTATTCCGCGAGATCCAACAATGTAAGTATTCAACGATGAATATCATAACCTAGTCCAGTTCACTTGATCACGCTTTGTTTTGCAATACAGCAGTATGTACTGTCTCAGTAATCTCTTTTGTGTTCATTACAGACGTACAAAATGGCTATCATTTTTATCCACGCTGTTTATTGACTGGAAGCAGCGTTCCCACTATTAAGCCCACCTTGATACCAATGGGCTCATTCATGCTGCAGAAAATATATTTAAAACCATACTTGCTTGGGAACACCATTACAAGGCAATTATTCGAAGCATGATGCACACACGTAACATCACCATGGTGGTGAAACGAAAACTCATAGAGACGTGCACTCCTTCACATTTATGCAGCGCAGAAAGCAGTAGGGCTTTTATGCTACTTTTCATACGAGTCAGATGTCATTGGGAAGCTAGGTTCTTGCGGCGGGAATTAAAAGAAGAACGTAAAATACAAACTGCAGCTCAGGCTGAGCAAAGAGATGAAACAATTAGAAAATTTGGAACGAAAAAAAAATAGCAATCAATAGAGGTTAACAAAAAGAAAACGTAAATACTGTAAATATTGTAAATACCAAAACTGTAAATAGTATAGATGTTGAAACGGACTTATGTTTCGAAATACAATGTGATTACTAATACACCTATTACTATGATTTTACATTTGTGTTTGTATTTTTCACTCGTATAAATATCTAAGATCGCAATATTCGAATTCAAATCTACCGCTACTATGAAATTGTAGAGTGGGGGGTTACTAATTCGCCCCCCAACTTACCAGAGGCGCTGCGAAACTGGCCACGAAATTATACATGGGCGCCTTATGGGACCTTCCACTCTACCTAATCCTCTTTGGTCCCTCCGAGTTTCCCGCGACGGCAGCGCAGGGTGGTCGTTGGATGGCATCGGCAGTGGCGGTGGCAGTGGTAGTCACCTCAGAGAATGGGTTGGGGGAGTAACAAAAAGCATTGGCAACAATACATAAATCTTAAAGCTAACTATGGTTGTTCATTGGCGGCACGGCAGGACTCTCCATTGCTCTTTAAGAGCGCTTGACGCGGCCGCCTGGGAGTGGAGGTGCGGATCGGCGATGGACTGGTAGACCCGCCACGTCACAATATATATTATATATATACAGGTCCTTTGTTGATGTTTGACCTCAAATAAATTTTGAAAACGTTCAATTTCCTACAAAAACATGTTTATGAATTCTCTGTACGACGGATCGTTATATATATATATATATATATATATATATATATATATATATATATTATATACCGGGACCATCTATAGAAACTAAACAGGAACTGCGCATGCGCCAAATGATTCAGTTTCATTGGTCAGCGAAATTGCCCCGCGGAGTAATTTTCGTCAGCTAACCAAGGCGACCAACGTACACGAAATGTGACAAGGCTCTGAATATCTCGCGCGTAAAGTAGCGTATTGAGGTTAGGTTGTTATTTATTCCTACTTATCGTGAATTTTCTAAGAAAAGTGTCATTCAGCAATACCGTAGTTGATATTAGCAGATATTTAATCGACACAATAAAGGCGTCAATGGAGAAACAAATATCAAAAGCTACAGAAATTGGATCAGTTATTTATTGAAAGAAGAAAACTGAAATTAAATGTGGAACGTCATCAACGAGTGGGAGTCTAGACAAACTGAGACAGGTAAGTAAAAATATTGTTTATTTCAAACAGATTCTTTATTTACATAAAATTGAAAATAAATGGATTGTTGAAACCCAGTAGAAGGTTGCTCCAGAGTAGATTTGTTACAGTGCAGTGCTCCGGAAGCCAGTAATCAGTGCCGATGAACATGAAATATTAAAATAAAATCAGTAACAAGGAATAAAAGAAATAGTGTATCTTGAAACACAAAGCTTAGGAGTACAAAAAGTAGCAAATCGTTTTTCTGTCGCAATTTATTGAAAATTAGTGGTATCCAAATCAATTAGAAGCTCTTGTCTGATGATAATATCTTTTAATATTTTCAGGTGGGAAACAACCATCATCGAAGCGAGACTAAAGTTGTCAGGCGTTAAAGCGTGTAAGTAAATTTCTGATGCTATGATATTTGCATACTACAATATTTTCACATGTATTTAATGATAAAATTCGTTTGTTCTGACATACTTAGAGTTTCAAGTTTGGATAATAGGATGAAAATCATACCTTACCTGATGGTCAAAACGTTTTGGTGGGTAGGACCCTAGTTTCTCGATTGGTGCCACCGTTCCAACCATCGAACCTGGTTGTTCCGTTGTTCCATTAGACAACAGGTATCCGAAGGAATTTCTTCTGGTCATCGCCACCTTCTGAACATCAGTCGTGGCAAAATTGAAGAGCACGACACGCTACAGATCATAGTGTTTGAATATTCCATTATTTTAGATCTATCGAGCCAATAGTAATAAGTTTGTTATTCAACAATTGCTGCTAACTAATTTTACAGAGCAATCATTCCGTGCACCATTGTAATCCAAGCAGTATTATTGGCCCGCATTATTTTTCAAATTTTATTATCAGCAGTTTTGATATTTTATTTTTCACTCTCTTGGTATTCAATTCAGATGAATAGTGTTTCAAGTGTTAAATCAGATTCCAAGGATGAATTTTGATGTGTAAACTGAATCAATCTCAATCTAAAAATGTTGGATAACTTCAGTTGAAAATGTTTTTAAAGTCAATATTAATCGACAGTATCATCTGACTAGCTAGTTGCAGCTATCATCCGTGCTTGAGCCTCGTTCAACCCCAGCAAGGTCTAAGGAATGCAATCACTTACTAGTACACGTTACAAATGATCACTTTGTTTACAATAGGACTTACTTGCTGGCTAACTTTTTGATGATGAATCCTTATCAGGGAGTTATCCGGTAACTTATTGAAAGCTTGAAACCAGATTCAATTTTATACTTTAACAATGGTCCTTCATTGAAACTGAGAGTTTGTGAATCTCCATTTATTACAATTAATTCTGCATCCCATGTTAACACTGTTCGAAACAAAAAATCTCATCCTAAGATTGGAAATGGAATCTGCAATGCAAAAGTTATCTAGTGGCACAAGTTAAAAACAAAGAACCTTATAACGGTTTCTGCGACAGAGGGATTCCTTCCGGATATTCATGTTACTGGATGATGTTCGGAGCACTATGAACAAGATATTGTATTGGATTTAGGTTTAAGTAAATATTTTCATGAACTTCAGTGAAAATTAGATATTCATTTTTTTCAAAGGAACAAGGGGTACAATGTTGAATCCGATAAGTCAATATTTTCATATGAATGTTCTGAACATTACTCTAAAACATGATTATCCTTAAAGTTAATTGTGACACTGAGGCACATTTTGAAAATGTTGATTTTTAACTTGTGTCACAGAATGTTTCTGAGTTTTACTCTTCGGATTAGATTTGAAATTGAAAGAAACCGTAAGATCTACAACTTCCTTTTCCAACCAACAAAAGTGGCCGATGATCTCTGCGTGTGTCATGAATTGAATGGGAAGAGAAGACATCAGCTAACAGCAGAGATGCTATTATTTTGGCTGTATTTTCTGTTAAAAAAAAAAAATTTCATTGTTATTCTTAATGTATGAAGTAATGAAAATTGTTGAATAAATTGTCCCCACCTACCTGCTTGGTTTCTTCCAAGCACCCAACATTTGAACAGATTTCTTGTTTCAATCAAATAGGACGAATTTTCAAAGAGCATCAGCATTAAATTCCGACCGTTCTTTGAACAATCAATTTTCAATAACAAATGCTTCCCAAGCCTTTCCGAGTGACTATCTCAATGACTTGAGATTCTAACCTCAAAAATGCATGTGAATTACATCGCCGACAGAAACAGAGTTTGACAGCAGGGTCTCGGGGTGGCCAGACTGTATATATAGGTCCTTTGTTGATGTTTGACCTTAAATAACTTTTGAAAGAATAGATTTATCGTAAAATGACAACAGACCTTTTTTGTTGAACGTTCAATTTCCTACAAAAACATGTTCATGAATTTTCTGTACGACGCGTCGATATCTAGTTATAAAAATCGCAAGGAGCAAGAACCATTTTTGCCATGTTATTCTCATGGAAAGTAGAAAATCGCGATGAGGCACATCTAAATATCAATATTAAAATCTGAAATTTTTATGGTATTTCTTTTTCGTCATCTCGAACAATATTTTCAGTATACTATTAAAAAAAAAAACGTCAATTTTTTTGATACAGTCTACTATACATACATATAGATGGAGCTAAAGAAGTTTTACTTCAGTCGTGTGGTCTAATTTTGCTTTTTCCAATCAATTTTTTCAACGATTCAAAGTATTAAAAATCAATTTACTCAGAATGTGCGGATGTGAACAAAAATTTCTAAAGACCTTTTCTTTGAAAGATATCTGTAGGATCTTAAAAATGAAGACATAAAAATTTTTACTCACGCAGATTCCGAGTAAATTGATTTTTAATATTCTAAACCGTTTTGAGAATTGATTGGAAGAAACGAGAAAAAATCTAAACCACTAAGTTTTCGAATAAATCAATTCTGAACAAAAAGCACACCTTATTTTTTTGAAATGATTGTTTTTCCTACTTTTTATGAATTTTTAAATATCTAGTAATTTGTCGCCGCGTCGAGGCGAAATCCCCTAAACTTTGGAGTCCTCCCACGCCTTATCTACGAGAGGCGGAGGGGGTCACTCGCGGACTTTATTTTTGAGAATGCAATCCTCTAAAAAACTGTTTTCAAATTTGTTCGAGACACTGTTTTGGCGTCTTGATTTTTGATGGTTTTTACTTCTTTTTTACCCCCCTACAGCAGTGGGATTTCAAAAATTCATTACGTAAAATGTTGCGACGTATACATTTTATAGCAAAAAATATGTAGAGTCATTAGATTGTAAGTACGGACATGCCGAACCCGGTATATGGCCTCAGCCAGGTCAGTCCGTGCCGCGCTGTCCGGCAGCTGTCACCATCCCACATCTGGCAAACAATATACTTATTCGGGACCTTCAAATCAAGTAATAAATATCTTTTTGGCGAGTCAAATCATAGCACGAATTTCACCCTCATGGGTTTTTCCCATTTTTTACGACACTCAGTTGGTCAACAGATGTGTACGGGAACCCGCCTGGACAACGCGGCTGCGACACGGTCGCCTATTGTTTGACTTTTACGTTTACCTGGTCCTCTCCCCACTGTCTACGCTGTTACGTTCTGAGAGGAACGCCACGAGTTGATTATGATTCACTGCGTGATTTTGGTTAATCTCTTGACTTACGTAGTTGATGTTCGAAAATCTGCTGATCAGCTCCTCAACTCTTCTCGTTCAGCTCAATTAATTCTGAGAGTTTGTAAGGTAATTAGGCTCGTGCCAACCATCACTATGCGTGATTGAAGTAATTCTCTTTACACAACACTTTAATTTAGAATAAACATTTATTAATAATCAACAATGTTCTTTACATTCTCAATTGTCGAATTTACAATGGTTTATAAACTGCTGTTTTGCTTATTACAATCACGACTGTTATTAAATCTTCGAGGTTCTGAGTTTGACTTTATTCACTGAGTCTAAACTTTTCTATGATTTGTGGATTAAACTCTGTTCTAAAGTTGTTCTGTTTTCTATGGCGTCTAAAACTGTTCTCTCTGATGTCTGGATTTATTCTGCTCCGATCTCTCTGATGTCTAAAACTGTTCTCACTGATGTCTGGATTTATTCTGCTCTGATCTCTCTGATATCTAAAACTGTTCTCACTGATTTGAATTAAGGTTGAGAAAAGAGGTGGAAAAAATAGGAGGAGTTCGAAAGGGTTACAGTTTCTCGCGGGTCTAGGATGATTGGATGAGGATATTAATTAGTATGGGGGTAAGGTTTCTGATTAGTGCGTAGGATCTTGGCGGGGAATTAGCGTGAGGTGGTTGGTTTAGAAAGCAAGCGGCGATACGCTAATTGGCCGCGTGATCATTAAATAAGGGCGCTATTCCTAATTCTGAGAATAAGGCTTCTTTATCTGAGAGCTATTCATGACTTCTCTTCCCACGTTTCCTCTGTTTAGTCTACTCGACTATCTTTATTGAGTGATAATTGCAAGTGATTATTGACTTGAATTATCGCAGGTGTTTATTACTCTGAGTTATTGCAAGTGTTTATTGCCCTGAATTATTGCAAGTGTTTATTACTTTGAAGCACTGCAGCTGCGATCGTAAATTAAGGGATTTATTTAAAAGCTAGTGTTGAAAAATATAACGGTCAAATGTGAGAAAAATATAAGTACCATATATGTATATAAGTTTAGCTGATGAAATAACGGTTAATATAGCGTAGAGAACTGTCGATATAAGAATATTGCACGTTATGATTATAATTGTGCATGTCGGTATTAGTTTAAGAACTACGGGTAAGAGCTCCTAAAGCTCTCCTATGGTAACTGCACATCGGTAATGTAGGATACAGAGAGGGTGCCCCCGTGGATACCGGCTGGCACGTAACAACGCCATTCCATTTCATTTTCTCAACCAATCCGAAAATTTGTTATATTCCTACCAATCAGAAATCAGGACCAAGAATTTTTCTAACTTCCGTCTCCTACCCTTAAACCAAAACTCCCACTCCTATTATCATCTACCTCAGAAATATTTCGAAACTAAAACTTCGGTCTAAAACGATCCTCCCGGTGGTACACACTAGTACTATCGCCCCGAAACTGAACTAAAGATCATTGGCTCCGGGAATATCTAACTTGTATTCTCGTTATTAAACTATCGAAAACAAACAAAACTCATTCAACAAACTAACTTCTAACCAATTTTGTAACTACAACTGTAAACTTCCAACCTTATTGATTCGTACTTAAATATATTTAAATATAAATATTATACTCCGAGTCAATCAATATCTTATCCAGAAGTACCTACAATCCTTTAATTAGAATTGTAGGAGTTCACGTCGTGCGAGACGCGATTCCAATAATTGTGCCGCGGACGCGTGAACATAAAAGTTACTTGGAATGATGTAATGCGTCTACCTTAAAAATTTAGAACTGTAGATAATTTGTTTAGTTTGTTGATGAAAATAGAGGCTCATTTGACTGGCCTATATTATATTTCTTACGTCTGTGTTTGAAGGAGATGCAAGCAAAGCCGCATCGGGCCGCTAGTCGCATATATATTTATATATATATATATATATATATATATAATATAAGTAACTGTTATCGGTAAAACATGTATCTACTCTACATATCGATCGGCAGATCAAAATTCTTGCATCAGTGAGCCTCATGTTATGATAACCACGGTATGTTTATTTTAACAAAATAATGATTGAAACAATAATTTTTCATCGAACTAAATCCATTTGGTTGATTAAACGACTTTTTCCTCTCGCGTAGTAACGTGAATTATACGTATTCACTAAGCACGAGATCCACGTATCTCAAGCGGACTTCAGACCTGAAAATATACTATGGATAATACTTATAATCAACTATTAACTGCATGGTCTGAAAATTGTGGAGTAAACGGGCATATAATCACGTGTTTTCTACGTATGTACAAATACGTTTATTGAGTGATGTATCACACACGAATAATTCATCCACGTTTACCTAAATTCCACAGCTGTCTCGTTTGTTAAACGTCGAATCAACGGCTGTGTGTTTATTGGGTTGGCTTGGATTTCGTGTGTTTCGCATGGTTGAACACAGCTATGAAAATGCTTATAACGAGATTAACGCTCCAACCATATTCGTATGGTCACAGGGACAATATAGTATACTAGTTGCTATTTTAACCATACAATATAGCTGGATTAAACGAAATTATGCCTGTCGTTCCTAATTTTTTTGCTCCGTGCGACGCCGCCGTCGCGGGGTGGCCGGACTCGTTCTAAATTTTGAGCCGTGCCGTTCAGCGATACATGTGGATCTAACGAGTCGTTTTGTCTTCTTTCATTGCAGTTGCTGTACTATGGACACCACAGGACAGAGGAGTCTCGTCCAGTACTCGGACTCGTCTTCGGACGAGTCCGCTGGGGACAAGGTACCTTTTGCACCGGCCCAGGATCGCCGCCCACCGGTGAGTAGCGTTGTTCGAATCCTAGACGTGGCTGCGAGCGCCTCTTTCAACTCACGGTGAATAGTGTGTTCGAACGAATCGATTTTTTTGGTTCATTCATTGATTGTTCGTTTGACAAACAATCTGTTGTAAGCGAATGAACGTCCGTACTATGTTTTTTCTTTTCTTTCTGATACTATGAAAATAAATGCAAGCGACCATGCGCGACTTATTCGTGAAAATATTTTTTTTCCATTTCCTACGTAATTTCGAATGTAAAGTTACCGTAGAATAAGTTTTCCAGGGTCGAATTATTTTCTTGGTGTGTAAATTCAATATATACAAAATGACCAACCAAATTGTTTATTTGCTATTAGACATTACATATATTGAAAAATGAATTATTATGCGAATGTAACGAACTAAACAAGGTTATTTAGTGACCGTTATGCGAAAGTATAAGTCTACTTCTTGAGTCTCGTGTGTTTCGTGGGTGTACGTTCACCCGCGAAAAGACGTGTATTACTAGTTGGATACTCGACGAAGACTGACGTTGTGTTCCCCGTTTGAAACGTCTCAAACGGGGATATTTTAACTGAACCCGAAAGGGTGGGAGGCAATGCCAGATACCGCCATGCGTGGTCCGGTAGGGGTTGGAAAAAAACCCAGAGTCAATCGTGTGACTCTTGTGAGGCCCTCGGCGCGGGCCCTTCGGGGAAGGCCGAGAGACGGCGTTCAGCGCCATATGAACGTCATAAACTAGAGAATGTTGGAAATCCCTAACTCGTAGGACGCCAAGAGGTACCGAACGTGTCTGGCATGTGTTTTGCACGCTACCTTTCCAGGCATGGTCAATTTCTTTAACGGTTAAATGCAATATTCTTGGTACTTGAAAATACCCGAAGGTTTAGACTTGGCCTGGGACTGCCTCCCCTCATAGTGTGGGAAATTCCATGAGCCTTAATTTTCTATACTAATTATTTAAATATTTTTTTTTCTTACGGTATATCGGGTTGTATAGGACCGAACATCGAATATTCTAGCGTTTTCGAGCTGGCCGTTTTCTGGGGTTATTCGTCGTCGCGGCGACGTTTGTTGACTTATTCTCGTTTGTTCGACGTAAAAAATCGGAAATTTTTCTTTTCCCACACGTAAATCGAAGTTCTCGTAAGCTGATGGGAACACGGCAGGGATATTCGCATTTTTTCATTTAAAGATCTTCAAACAAGTGCTTGTTGACTGGGCTGAATAAACTTTCTATTGTGTCACGCTTTGTTGCAGCCATCGTCACCGATTGTTATTACGATCAGCGACAGCGATGACGAGGAGGCGCCGCGACCGCCGCCACTTGCACCGGAGTGTGCGCCGGTTCCGGCCGACTTACCGGCAGCCGCCACCACCACCATCGCGGTCACCACCGTCGCGCCCGGCTCCGATTGGGCGATTGGCTTTGCCCCGGCTGTGCGCTGGTGCGCCATCTCAGCCGCGCGGAACCATCGCCGTACGGCCACTGGATAAGGTGAGTACAAATGCTCTTTTCGAGCCGCGGTACAGGCACGTCTGCAATTTTCCAACTGCGCGTGCGTATATGCGTACCGAGAAATGGATGGATATTTTTTGATTCTGTTGGTAGCAATGTTGGACGTTTACACAAAACGATGTGATCGAGGCGAACGGAAAGGTCGCTTGAATATAATAATAAACGGAAAGACAATAATAAAGAGAAAAAATTAGAGTAAATTACAATATTCACTGTAGGAATAGGTTGAAACAAAGCAGAAAAATGAGAATAACTTGAAGTGAAATAAAATAGAATACAATAGTATGAGATAAAATAATGTGAAATTAATTAGAGTGAAATAAAATGAAGTCGATTAATACGAAATTGAAAAGATCTGCTTGGCCCCTTTGATAAGCGATGTACAATTATAACACTACGCTTACACCACGATTGATCTTGAGATATTTATTCCTCAGTCTGCACCGCTGTCGACCCGTCGGTCGCGGCTGCGGGTCACACCCCCGACCCGGCCACAGCCGCGGGTCAGACCGCCGCCACCGGCACAACGGACACGTTTGTCCGCAGCACCGCCCGTGACGAGTCTGCCAACACCTCCTGCGGGGTGGTTGACACGTCCGTCGCCGCCACGTCGAGTGACGACACCACCACCACCGCCGAGGTAAGTCGTGACTCCGTCCAGACGCACGTTCGGACGTCTACCGGGACCATCTCTAGAAACTAAACAAGAACTGCGCATGCGCCAAATCATTCAATCTCATTGGTCAGCGAAATTGCCCCGCGGCGTAATTTTCGTCAGCAAACCAAGGGGTCCAACATACAGAAAATATGACAAGGCTGTGAATCTCTCGCGCCTAAAGTAGCGGATTGAGGTTATGTTAATATTTATTCCTATTTCGCGAGAATTGTCTGAGAATAGTGTCATTCAACAATACCGTCGTCGATATTAAAAGATATTCAATCGACATAATAAAGGCTCGAATGGAGAAACAAATATCAAAAGCTGCAGAAATTGGGTTAGTTATTTATTGAAGAAATCTGAAATAAAATGTGAAACGTCATCAACGAGTGGAAGTCTAGACAAACTGAGGCAGGTAAGTGAAAATATTGTTTATCTCAGAAAGATTCTTTATTCACATAAAATTAATAATAAGTACATTGTTGAAACCCGGTAGAAGGTAGCTCCGGAGTAGATTTCTTACAGTGCAGTACTCCAGAAACCAGTTATCAGTGCCGATGAACATGAAATAAGTAATTAAATCAGTAACAAGGGATAAAAATTAATTATTGATTGTAAACACAAAGTTTAAGAGCACAAAAAGTTAGCGATCACAGCAAACGTACTTGACACATGTTCTAATACCCTCAAAAACCCTCAAAGACTCAGTTGAATAGTTGACAAAGTTTATGCGAGTCCATTGTACAACAGTGGATGTTCCGTTAACAAAGAAGGGTTCACCAGACATCCAAGTACGAAAAGATAAAAAGGACAACAGTTAATTTCACAGTGTTGTTACGTTCTGAGAGGAACGCCACGAGTTGATTATGATTCACTGCGTGATTTGGTTAATCTCTTGACTTACGTAGTTGATGTTCGAAAATCTGCTGATCAGCTCCTCAGCTCTTCTCGTTCGGCTCAATTAATTCTGAGAGTTTGTAAGGTAATTAGGCTCGTGCCAACCATCACTATGCGTGATTGAAATAATTCTCTTTACACAACACTTTAATTTAGAATAAACATTTATTAATAATCAACAATGTTCTTTACATTCTCAATTGTCGAATTTACAATGGTTTATAAACTGCTGTTTTGCTTATTACAATCGCAACTGTTATTAAATCTTCGAGGTTCTGAGTTTGACTTTATTCACTGAGTCTAAACTTTTCTATGATTTGTGGATTAAACTCTGTTCTAAAGTTGTTCTGTTTTCTATGGCGTCTAAAACTGTTCTCTCTGATGTCTGGATTTATTCTACTCTGATCTCTCTGATATCTAAAACTGTTCTCCCTGATTTGAATTAAGGTTGAGAAAAGAGGTGGAAAAAATAGGAGGAGTTCGAAAGGGTTACAGTTTCTCGCGGGTCTAGGATGATTGGATGAGGATATTAATTAGTATGGGGGTAAGGTTTCTGATTAGTGCGTAGGATCTTGGCGGGGAATTAGCGTGAGGTGGTTGGTTTAGAAAGCAAGCGGCGATACGCTAATTGGCCGCGTGATCATTAAATAAGGGCGCTATTCCTAATTCTGAGAATAAGGCTTCTTTATCTGAGAGCTATTCATGACTTCTCTTCCCACGTTTCCTCTGTTTAGTCTACTCGACTATCTTTATTGAGTGATAATTGCAAGTGATTATTGACTTGAATTATCGCAGGTGTTTATTACTCTGAGTTATTGCAAGTGTTTATTGCCCTGAATTATTGCAAGTGTTTATTACTTTGAAGCACTGCAGCTGCGATCGTAAATTAAGGGATTTATTTAAAAGCTAGTGTTGAAAAATATAATGGTCAAATGTGAGAAAAATATAAGTACCATATATGTATATAAGTTTAGCTGATGAAATAACGGTTAATATAGCGTAGAGAACTGTCGATATAAGAATATTGCACGTTATGATTATAATTGTGCATGTCGGTATTAGTTTAAGAACTACGGGTAAGAGCTCCTAAAGCTCTCCTATGGTAACTGCACATCGGTAATGTAGGATACAGAGAGGGTGCCCCCGTGGATACCGGCTGGCACGTAACACCTCCCCCGTTAAGATTCGAGCGTCCTCGCTCGACATAAGCGAGTGTTATAATACCGACGTGAAGCTTCCATAATTCGATTTACTAGATCTAAAGGTACACTTGATAAATCATATATGTTATAACGTCTTTTCATAGAGATTGTAAGTTACCTAAGAATTACATAAAATTAATAATGAGTTATGTGGTTACTTGAATAATAGTAAAGTATGATGAACAAAATATTGATTAACGAAGTATAAATGAATATGCTCAAAGTGAATATAATAGTACTGGATATCTGATATTTACGATTATTCTATGAGTATGTACGATTAAGGTAAGTAATATTGATATAAATGTTGATTATTATTCTACGATTAAGCTATGAATTATATAAGGGTTGAAATATTTAGTGAATATACTTAAGATTATTCGATACAATTCCTTAATTTTATGGATTATTCTGTGAGTTATTCTATTAATTATTCTTCGGGTAATTCTGTGAGTTATTCTATGATTTATTCTATGATTTATTACAGTTTTCAAAATATACCTTAATAGTGTCATGAACTTATATATACTATATTCATAATTTCGATATTTTCATATTCTGCAGTTGTTCAATTCCAAGATTTATTGATTCAGTATGATTATACGGATTTCTGAAGATGTGTATAATTGTTTCGTTCTATAATATCTGTGTTTCAGTCGTGTCATGGGTGGAGTTATTGTCTGAGAGGTGGTAAAAAGGTTAGTTTTCTTTCATTGGTCCGTCCTTTTTCCTTGCTCGTGATTGGTCTGCTGTTGTCTAGGAGGTCTGGTCTGTTAGTCTATATAAAGGCCTGTCTAAAAAAAATTGCTCATTGCTAACGCAAATTTTGAAATTTTTTTTAAAAACGAAAGCGACTGAAGGAAAAAAACATGTCTAACCGTGAAATTGCTGAGATTATTGTAAGTGTTCTGTGCTTTCTTTTTTTGATAAAGTGTTTATTAGTTTGTTTAAATATGAGAAAAAAAATTCTACTCGGGTTTCTAGATCCTCATATGTTTAACATAAATTGTTCCTGAGTTCCGTCATTCATGTGAATTTTGTGTTATGTTACAGTCCTTTTTGAAATCATGCGGCTGGCGTCACATGAGAGAGTGCGGTGAGCGTCGGAGGGAGAGGAGGGAGCTGCGCGAGGACAATGATGACTTCCAACAGTTCCTGGATTCGAAATACAATTGTCCCGATCTAACAGATTATTTCGGAATTCGGTGGCTGCAGGAGGGGCGGTGGGGCGAAGATAGCCCCTTTGAAAATTGGTTTCACCCAGCCCACCGTGCTCCTGAAGGGGTATGGGCTGCCTATAGCCCCGGATATTAGATTTCGGAAGGAGAAAGAGAAAGGAAAAAGAAATAAAAAATAAATAAACCAAATCTGAAATCTAATTAATAATTTTGTTATATAGTGTTAAATTTATTTTCCTTCCCGATAATCTGTAAGTTAGTCTGTAGGATAGTCTGTAAATTAGTTATAAATCATTTCCAGGTCTTAATTTTAATAATATCCTCTGTCGAATGAGCTGCTGGGTTTTTCTGAAGATTGTTCTTTTGCTCTGTCGTCGTCTGTGTTCTGTGATTTGTTGGAAAGCTTTTTGGTAGTGTCTTGATTTTCTGAAATGTCTCTGTTGTCTGTAATTTCGCTCATTGTCTGCATTTCTATGTCTGAATCTCGTTGTTGTGTTCGTCTAATCTCATTCGGTTTCTTGCTTAAATGTAATAATAGATTCGTAACTGAATCCCAAATTGCGCCTATGAGCCATATGCTCCATCCATATATCGAATGCAAAGCATAGCCATGAACTATAGTGTCGATTAAAAATTTAATTGTTTTGAATGTGATCCAAGCTCCTAGTATTGTTGCACTGAATGTTCCGACTGTAGTAAAAAAATTGTAAACTTTTCCCCATGCTTCTTCTAGAGATTTCTTAATGGCATCTTTGTCTATAAGCGAATTGACAGATAATCCGTGATTAATCGACGTTTGTCCAGTTACTTCTCTGGCTAATGTATTCAAAACAGCTGGTTTCTCTGAAGGAAACATTATATTTTCGCGAAGTTTTTCTAAATCTTCGTTTGAGTAAATTCCACCTGACGCAAGATTTTCTGGCATTACGTATTTCCATGATTTTTTAGTGCTTGTCGAAATTTCATCTGGAGCTATTGCAGGTACTAGATTTGGTGAAGTACTATACCAAGCGTTGTTGATGTTAAACATTGGTGCTAAAAATATATTACACTCGATTTGATTTCCCGATTTAACTAGAATGTGCGTTCTTGGTAACATAAAGAGGCTTTCATTTCCTCTGAAAACTGGTAATTCTTGATAACATTCATCCATTTTTCGTATTTTGACGTCTACTGGCACACATTTAGCTATTCTTACTACTTCTCCTGCGATATAGGCAATGTACCCTGGTTTTTTCATGAGATGGAATGCAAATTCTGCGGGTGCTAATGGAGCTGTCGTAAGAGCGGTACGTAAAACCTTGTTTTCTAATTCACATTGTTGTAATATGGCATCATTGTATAAGGCGATGATTTGGCTTCTCACATGCCTTTCGAGATAGATTAATTTAGAATTTACGTATGTAAAGATGTCCATATTTTTGACTGATATTCCATTAGTAGATGTAAAAAATTCTCCATTCATTCTATCTACGATAAATAGTTTAGGATGTTCGGTTTTAATTAATCTATATCCGCATAGAGTGTAAACTCCACGAACTGATAATGCGAAAGTAATATCATTAGTTGTTACTGAATAGATTTCTTGTCCATATTTTTCGATTGAATCATCTTTAATTTTTTGAGCTGCGCCTTGATATAACACAGAATATCTATCGAATTGACATCTATCTGCTTGTACTACGTCCCAGTATGTATATCCGCCTTCTATGTCAATGCACTCTCCTGTTGAATAACTACATCGTACGCCTGATCTAAGAATTATTTCGTTATTCTGCAAATTTACTGTAGCTTCATAGTCTTGTAATGTGATAAAGATTTGACCATAAGCTATTACGTAATTCCAGCTTCCGTAGTGATCGGAAAAATGTTCTCCGTCACAGTTTCCATGTTTATCCACAGTTCCGGCTAGAATTAGGGATCTCGATGTTGTTGCGTTCGGTTTTATTTGCGCGAATAGCTGTCTGTGAGTCTTGTAAATACGTGAGTAGTGTAGGTTTTTGCATGCGTCTCGGGATGTTTCGTCTACATATTCAATGTCACCATCTGATACTGCTGATATATGTGAGCTTCTCCCACAATAGAAAACTGATCTATGAATTTCTACCTTACATTGGATTACTTTGACGCTTGAGAATTCAGCTGTTTGTATTAATTGTATGTTCGTATCGATTGCAGTTGGATTTGAGATCGGAATATTACATTCTTTAATATTAATTAATGATAACGTCGTTATATTCATCGACGGTGCTCCACAGTCGTAAGCTATAAAGCTATTTCCTGGTCGTATGGCAAGTATTAAGAGAGTCTTGATGAAAAGCAATCTGCGTGAATGTGCGTCCATGATCATCTGAAAAATTATTACTGCGTCAGTAATTTAAGTAGTAAAAATAAACTGTGACTTTAATTAATAAGCTATTTTGGCTCTATCGCAATGGACTATTTTACGTTTATTCTTTTTCAATTCTATCTCAATATCATTTTTTTCTGGAAATACTTCTGTAATTATGTACGGTCCTTTGTAATTGTCGTCTAATTTTCCTGTCTTTTGGTTTTTTACGAGATAAATGCTCTGTCCTATTTTGAAATTGACTGGATTTATTTTCCTGTCGTAGTATTGTTTCGATCTTTCCTTGGCTTTTTCTAAATTTTCACGTGCTGTATTCCGGATTTCTATAGTTTTCAGCATAAGGTTTTTCACGTAATCGTCGTATGTTAAAACTTCGTCCAGGGGTGGGAACTCTGAGGGCATACGGGCGTTGCGTCCGTAAACTATTTGAAATGGGGTGTGGTTAGTTCCTTCGTGTTTACTTGTATTGTAAGAAAATGTCGCGTGAGACAGCCATTCATCCCAGTCTTTCTTTGTTAAATAATGTTTTAGGTAATCTACGAGTACTTGATGGCTTCGTTCTAATGATCCGTTGGATTGAGGATGAAATGCTGTTGTTTTGAATTGCGTAATTTTGAATGCTTTTGCGACACGTCTCATTACTTGTCCAATAAAAGCTGCTCCTTGATCTGTCAAAATAGTTTTTGGACATCCGTATTTACAAATAAAGTTTTTAACGAATGCATCTGCAATATCTTCGGCGGTTGCATGGACTAATGGTATTGCTAAACTGAATTTAGAAAGGTTGTCTTGCATGGTTAACACGTATTTATAACCATTTTGGGAAGTTTCGAAGGGTCCTACTATATCTAGAGCTATTTTGTCGAATACATCTGCGCATGTATCTGTTATGACCATCGGCTGTTTAGTTTTAATACGCGTGAGTTTCTTCTTTTGACAACTGATGCATTTCTTTATAAAATCTTCTATCTGTTTTTTCATATTATCCCAAAAATATTTCTGTCGAATTCTATTGTACGTTTTTGTGATACCTTTGTGTCCTGCGATCGGGGATTCGTGATTTTCTTGTATTATTCTGAGTCTAATATCAGGAGGTGGTGTGATGATTTTGTCTTTACAAATCATTATTATTATTTGTGTTCCGGAAAATACTTGTCTAATTATATTCTTTATTTTAATCCATCCAAGGTCGTTTATACCACTTTTACCTTGCGATATACTTGCTGTTTTAATATTCAACCATTCCATATTTTGTTTCAAGTTTTTAAATGCGTCGTAAAAGTTCTTCTCCAGAGGTAAATCTTGTTCGTGTTCTTGAGTAACTAATGCAATTACTCTTTTCTTTGGTGTTCCTAATATTACAATGTGTCCTATCTGATACTCTGTTGCTGGTTCGATATTTTTCAAATATCCTTTTTCAGATAAAAAATTACCTACTTCGCCTAATGCTGTTCCATTGGCGGAAATAAAGCATAGATAATTGTCTTTCCTCATCTCTAGATTGTCTCGTGTTTCTATCAAATTGGTAGGTTCTTGTTTTGATAATTTTATTGAGGTTTGTGAATCATCAGATACCGTGGTGTCTGATACACTGTCTAAACTGCTAATTTCTACAGATTTATCTTGTAAATTCTGTGAATCATCAAGTTCTACTATTGCGTCTAGATCTGGTAAGACATTAGAATTGTTTATTGATATTGCATTTTCTTGACTCTGAGATTCTGGAGTTAGATTTAATTTCGAAGATTCTTTGTTAATATTGTCGAGTGAAATCGGAGTTTTGGGTGTCGGTAATATTTCTATTGCTTGTTTTCTAATTTTCTGACTGCAAATTTTCTCTTTCATGGGTTTTGATTTTGAAGGTTTACTCGTTTGGTTACCTTGGTGATCTCCAATACCTTTGTAACATGCGTATCTGTGTGTTGGTTTATGTTGTCTCGTTGTTCGTCGGGGTTCTGGCATGTGTTTCACAATACTGTTAGGTATAATTTTTTCTGTAACTGCGATATTTCGTTTCGTCGTTATTGTTCTTGGTTTTATGGTTTCGGTCCAGTTTTTCTGTTGGTCTGGCAAATGTCGTTCTGGCAATGGTTCTGTCCCTTGTGTAGCTTTAGCGTCACTCTCACTTGAAGGTGAATTTATTGTTCGACTTGTGCGATCTCTGAGCGTTTCGTCTATGTCCATGTCTTCTACAATCTTGAAGGACTCGTCTACACACATAGATTCTAGAAAACGGTGTACGTCAGCCTGAACTGTAATTGTATTTGGTGTGTCGCATTCCGAAGCTGATGCAGAGACTGCAGTTATGATTCGTCTTTCCGTACATTCTTTATCTAACTCTATGTCATTATGCGATCTCATTTGTCCAGAGATTACATCGTTTGTCTTATCTGTAATATTTTTTCGTCTTGTCCTGAGTAATGGCGAAGGTGTAAATTCAGCTGCTCTAGACGAACGCTTGTTTAATAAATCTCTAGCTAAGCTTCTTTGAAAATTATTTTCTCTATTAGTCGAAGGTGTATTCGAAGATGACGGTGTGTTAGTAACACTCGGCATGGATACAGTCTTGGAAGTGTGAATAGGCGTAGCTAAAGAGGGTACTTGAGTTGGTGTTGAGGGTGAGTCAAGGGGTTGTCTGTTTCCCACAGTGACTGTAACTGGATTTTGTCTGGGCGTACGTATATTCGATTCTGTATTATTTGTTTTAGCTCGATACCTAACTGGATTTAGTTTGTAAGAATCATCACTATCCGGTGATGATGATTGAGTATCTACATAATCTGGAAGTATCGTAGATTGATTTTTCTTTGATTTTCCATCTACTGAAGATGAAGTTTGAGAGTCTGATTCTATTTCTATGATTACTGATTGTTGTTTTTCATTCGATTTATTACGAGTAGTATTTCTATGATTTACTGGAGAGTCTGATAATTCATCTGATGATGATGAATCCTCGTATTCAGAACGATGTCTGAACGGAGTGTAGCGTTTAGCACTTGATTTTCGCTTTGTAATGAATTTTAATTTTCTTTGATTACCGGTTTCTTGAGATTCTGTGTTTTTGTCTACGAATTTAGATTTATGACGACTGGCAATAGGTTGATCAGGCCTACCGTTATCCATCGCTTGTTTTTTGTCGTAGTCGGAGTTCGAACCTAATCGTGATCCTCTCGGGTTTGTCACGTTTTTAGAATTTACTTTCTCGACATGTTTATTACCATCCGGATTAGGGAATCCTAGAAAGTCTTTCTCGTCCGTACTCATTGGATTTTTATGAGTTTTGTTGGATATTTCTATAATTTTTCCTTCCTCAGAAGAACTGCTTAAATTTCGTCGCCTAATCTTCGCGTTTTTCCGTGTGGATTTTTGAGCAGAGTCAGATGACGATCGTAGCCTGGCTATACCCGGTGCTACGTTAAGTGCAGGGTCTGTTGACCGTCTCCACTTGAATTTTATGGGATAGACTTCCCTTTTTTCTATATCAACAGGGTTTCTAGACAACGCGTCTGCATTTGTATTGATTTTACCTGCTTTATATAGAATTTTAAACTCGAATTCTTTTAAACGTTCTCTCCATCGCATTACACGTGACGTAGGGTCATTCGTAGAATTTACCCATACTAACGGTCTGTGATCGGTTAACAATGTAAATTGTCTACCATAGAGATACGGTCTAAAAGTTTTGATTGCGTAAACGATTGCTACCATTTCCTTTTCAGTTGTTGAATAATTTCTCTCATGCTTGTTCAAAACTCTAGAAGCATACGCGATGGGTGTATCTTCGCCTGGTTTCCCTTGCGACAAGATGGCTCCTACCGCGAAACCAGATGCGTCTGTTGTAACTATAAACCGTGACGAAAAATCAGGGTATTGTAGTATAGGTGCTTCACAAAGTCTATCGCGTAACGTTTCGAAAGCTAATTTTGTTTTAGAATCCCATTCAAATTTTTTGTTCTTGCTAGTTAGTTCTGACAAAGGCTTAGCGATTTTAGCAAAGTTTTTAATGAATCGACGATAGTATCCGGCTAATCCTAAAAATTCCTTAACATTCTTTGGTGTTTTCGGAACTGGAAATTTCTTAACAGCTTCGATTTTCTGTGGGTCTGGTTTAACTCCATCAGATGATATAATATGACCTAAATATTTAACTTCTGTTCTAAGAAATTCGCACTTGTCTGATTGTAACGTCAAGTTAGCTTTTCTTAAACGTTCAGCAAGCTTGATAAATTTAGTTGCATGCTCTTCAAGCGATCTTGCATAAATTACGATGTCATCTAGGTATACAAATAAATCTATTCCCTGTAGACCTCGTAAAACTAAGTCCATAAGCCGCTGAAAGGTTGCTGGTGCGTTTTTCAGTCCAAAAGGCATTCGGTTAAACTCATAATGACCGTGAGGGGTTGTAAATGCTGTCTTATGTTTATCGTCTGAATGCATAGCAATTTGATGGAATCCTGAGGCTAAGTCAAATATTGAAAAATATTTAGCTCCACCTAATTGGTCTAAAATGTCTGATATTAAAGGTAATGGATATGCATCTCCAATCGTTTTTTCGTTTAATTTTCTGTAATCAATAACTAATCTCCATCTTTTATTACCTTGTGAATCTGCTTTCTTTGGTACAATCCATAGCGGTGAGTTATATGGTGAATTTGACGGTTCTATGATGTTCATTTTTAATAAATTTGTAATCTGTTTTTCAATTTCTGGTTTTTGAAAAGGAGGGTGTCTGTACTGTCTGGTGTTAACGGGTATCTCGTCTGTTGTTATTATACGATGCATGCATGTGTTAGTCATTCGCAGGGGTTCTCCGGGGATGTGGAAAAGGTCAGCATATTCATCTATCAAGTAAACGACTGCTTTACGCTCTTCTGAGTTCAAGTGGTCTAAGCGCAATAAGTTGATTACTTCATTAGCACGATTTCCTCGCGTCCGAGTAATTGTGTGCTCTAAAGTTTCACTTTTTACGTCGTTAGTATCTTCGTCTACGCTTGTATCGAAAGGGTACAAGGGAATTACGGGAACTTCCACTTCAACATCTTCATCCAGTGTGTTGATCGCGTACAAATAAGCTATTCCATTATTATTTGAAACAACGGTTTCGCCTATGTATATACCATCCTGCGTATCTAAACGCGGTACGTAACCCTCTGAAATTTCCGTATTCTTGACTCTAATAAACATGGCAGTTTTCTGTCTGGCCAGGAGCAAAAAACTTTCAGTTTCTGAGAACGGTATATTGATGTTATTTAGGGTAACAAACCTTGTTCGATAATCGATCTTGCCTTCATTGTCATGCATAAATTCTGATCCTATGATACCTGCATAGTGTAATGGAAAATCTTGCGGTACGACATTGAATTCTCCAAGAATATTATTAATTCTGATTTTAATTTTTCCCAATGTTATAGGTTTATCGAGTTTTGAAACTCCGTTAAGTTCGTAAGTAATTGAGGTGTCAATTAATCTCGGATTCTTCAATTCGTTTATTCTTATCAAATTTAATTGAGAACCTGTATCTACTAAAAATTTTCCACTTTTGTGTTTGAGATCTATTGATTCTATAATTATTGATGGTGATCTATGATTTGGAGATATTGAACCTATATTACATTCAGCGCTACGGATTTCTGGTGCATTTTTACGTTCTGTCTTGGATTTTATTGCTGTGTTACCTGACGCTGGGTCTCGGAATTTCCCGTCGTCGCGTCTGTTCGAGGGGAAACTTGAGCGTTTCCCGCTTGTGTATTAGTGACGTTATTTGTCTGTGTTGAACCATTTTCACGTTTACTATTATTATAGACGCGTTTTCTGCAATCGCGGATAATGTGTCCTAATTTTTTGCAATAGTTGCATGGTAAATTAGCATATTGATTTGTGTTTCGATTTGTTGTGCCACTGTTATTCGCATATTGATTTGTATATTGATTTGTCGTTCCGCTGTTTTTGTTTTTCAATGCACGACATTCATCTACTGTGTGATTGTTCCTTTTACAATAATTACAGTATTTATCTGTTCTTTGACTTGAATTTGGTTGTGATGTTGGATCTACCCTAATTTGTCGATTGCCATTGTTTTGAAATTTCGCATTTCTAATTCGATTTGCTGTGTTTGAATTGTCTGTTTGAATGGTATAGCACGGTTTTTCGTCAGATACTGTTGTTTTATAAATATTTTCTATGTTTTTGACATTTTTCTGGCGCTTTTCTAATTCTAAAGCTTCGATGACTACTTCTTGTAATGAGTTGTACGTCGTTTTAGTCAAGAAAAGGGAATATCTTGGAAAGATTCCAGCTATAAATGCTTTTACTGCGGCTTTAGTTGCCCATGGTTTTAACGACTGAGCATCTGTAGTTCCTGTTAAATCAATTTCTGCCATTGTCAACTGATAATGGGTGCCTATTCTGTAATTGAAGTCAATGATTCGTTCGTTTGGTCCTTGTTCGAAGTTACTAAATTCTTTTATCCAAGTGTCTATGTCTTTGTCTGGCTTGAAGTGCGTTCTTAGAAAGTTTGCTAGTTCGTCAATCGTCTTTATCTTAGCGTTCGTCACTCGTTTCAGTGGTTCTCCCTTACATTTCGAACGTAACATTTTTACTATAAAATCTTCTCCGCATTGTGGTATGAATTGTTTTACACTTTCAAATTCGTCTATAAATGTTTGAATTGAACAACCAGCGGGTGTACCATCGAATTCTGGTATTATTTTGAAAACATCTTTGTAATCGAATTTATGGATATATCCCGAACTGTCTACTCTAATTGATGCATTGGGATTTGCGGTACTTGAATTTTGTTGGGTGCTAACATCCATGGGAATTTGGGTATCGTTATTAGGCATTTTGAAATAGTAATTTGACTTACGTAACGGAGACTACTAACAATGAATGATGATTCTCAAGGGTTGGGCGGGAGGGCGAAGCTTCCGTTGAAATTGATGTTCTGTGATGTGAGGATCTGCGATGCGAAGTTCTGCGATGCGACGTTCTACGATGCGATGTTCTACGGTGCCACGTTCAATGATGTGAAATTCTACGATGATATTTTCTGCGATGCACAATTCTGTGATGTCTTGTGCGGCAATATGTTGTTGACGATTGTTTTATATGTTTAATCAACAATATACGTTGACGACGAATTGAAGGAGTTCGCTTCAACGATGATTTGGTCACAATCACTTAATAATTATGTCGTTGATGTTTATTCTCAATGTTAAAAAAAAATTTTCGAATTTTTGTGTTATTTCAGTACGATGATAAATCGATGAGTTTTTGAATTACTTCCAGTTGGCTCTCGCACACGCTGCCACCATTTTATTTATTATTGAGCTGTTACGTTCTGAGAGGAACGCCACGAGTTGATTATGATTCACTGCGTGATTTGGTTAATCTCTTGACTTACGTAGTTGATGTTCGAAAATCTGCTGATCAGCTCCTCAGCTCTTCTCGTTCGGCTCAATTAATTCTGAGAGTTTGTAAGGTAATTAGGCTCGTGCCAACCATCACTATGCGTGATTGAAATAATTCTCTTTACACAACACTTTAATTTAGAATAAACATTTATTAATAATCAACAATGTTCTTTACATTCTCAATTGTCGAATTTACAATGGTTTATAAACTGCTGTTTTGCTTATTACAATCGCAACTGTTATTAAATCTTCGAGGTTCTGAGTTTGACTTTATTCACTGAGTCTAAACTTTTCTATGATTTGTGGATTAAACTCTGTTCTAAAGTTGTTCTGTTTTCTATGGCGTCTAAAACTGTTCTCTCTGATGTCTGGATTTATTCTACTCTGATCTCTCTGATATCTAAAACTGTTCTCCCTGATTTGAATTAAGGTTGAGAAAAGAGGTGGAAAAAATAGGAGGAGTTCGAAAGGGTTACAGTTTCTCGCGGGTCTAGGATGATTGGATGAGGATATTAATTAGTATGGGGGTAAGGTTTCTGATTAGTGCGTAGGATCTTGGCGGGGAATTAGCGTGAGGTGGTTGGTTTAGAAAGCAAGCGGCGATACGCTAATTGGCCGCGTGATCATTAAATAAGGGCGCTATTCCTAATTCTGAGAATAAGGCTTCTTTATCTGAGAGCTATTCATGACTTCTCTTCCCACGTTTCCTCTGTTTAGTCTACTCGACTATCTTTATTGAGTGATAATTGCAAGTGATTATTGACTTGAATTATCGCAGGTGTTTATTACTCTGAGTTATTGCAAGTGTTTATTGCCCTGAATTATTGCAAGTGTTTATTACTTTGAAGCACTGCAGCTGCGATCGTAAATTAAGGGATTTATTTAAAAGCTAGTGTTGAAAAATATAATGGTCAAATGTGAGAAAAATATAAGTACCATATATGTATATAAGTTTAGCTGATGAAATAACGGTTAATATAGCGTAGAGAACTGTCGATATAAGAATATTGCACGTTATGATTATAATTGTGCATGTCGGTATTAGTTTAAGAACTACGGGTAAGAGCTCCTAAAGCTCTCCTATGGTAACTGCACATCGGTAATGTAGGATACAGAGAGGGTGCCCCCGTGGATACCGGCTGGCACGTAACAGTGTAACTCATGGTACTAAAGAAAAATTAGGAAACAAAGCAATAACGTACAGGACAATCATCCCATAGCTCAAGAAGACCAATCTTCACTTCCCTGATAAAAATAAATGGATCGTTGAATCTCAGTAGAAGGTGCCTCCGGAGTAGATTTGTTACAGTGCAGTGGTCCGGAAGCCAGTAATCCGTACCGATGAACATGAAATGAATAAATAAAATCAGTAACGAGAAATGAAAAAAAACTAGGTATCTTGAACATAAAGCTTAGGAGTACAAAAAGTAGCAAGTCACAGTAGACGTACCTGATGCAATACCCTAAAAAAATCCTCGCTGACTCCGTTGAATAGTTGACAAAGTTTACGCAACTCCAATGTACCACAGTCGATGTTGAGTTAACAAAGAAGGGTTGACCGGATATCCGAAAACAGAAAAGAACAGCAGTCAATTTTACAGTCTAACTCGTATTATTGAAGGAAAAAGTAAACGATAACTTACCGGACAATCGTCCTACAACTCAAGGAGACAAATCTCAACTTCCCTACTGATCACCCATGATCATCTGGCCACTGGTTCCCTTTCAATAAATGCTCGAAATGCCCTCCAGCAGCTGCAGCGCAGTAACCGAGCCGATCGTGAAATGCATTTGCTGTGTTCGATATAATATCCGGCGACAGGTTCTGTAGAATTTCCAAAATTCTGGCTTGCAGTGCTGAAAGGCCTTCAATTCTACCTCGTGCATAGAGAACATTTTTCAAATGACCCCACAAGCCGTAGTCCAGAGGGGCGAGATCAGGGGAACGAGCTGGCCATTCCACCTCCGGGCTTCCTCTACCGATCCGACGTCCAGGGAACTCTTGGTCGAGGTAATCCCGGACGGCTCGTGTAAAGTGAGCCGGGGCTCCATCCTGCTGAAACCAAACAGGTTTGCCCTAAAATACAGAAAAAGACACGTTACTTTTAGTAAGCATAACAAGTATTTATTTCAAAATCACAGGCAGTCTGCTACTAAAAAGGCCCCCCCTCACACGATAAGGTACACTCACGATTTCTTCTTCAATCAGCCTAAGAGCTGGTACGATGTGGTCCCTAAGTAACCGAAGATACTTTTCACCGTTGAGGTTCCCATCGATGAAAAATGGCCCGATCAGCCGATTACCAATGGCGCCGAGCCAGACGTTGAGCTTCAACGGGTACTGCGTGCCGGCCTGAATGGACAGACGAGGGTTGCTTCGGCACCAGGCTCTGGTGTTCTGCCTGTTGGGTTTTCCGAGAAGTATCACCGTACTTTCATCGGAGAAACAAATGCGACTCAACAAGCCCTCACCTGCATTCAGACGTTCCATCATCTCTTGGCTGAAGCGAATACGATTATCGCCATCACCAATCAAGAGTTCGTGATGTACTTAAAACTTGTACGATTTGTACTTAGCTTCACGCAGCACTCTTCTGACCGACGCCTCGGAAATCTCAAGCTCCTGTGCAACATGGCTGGTTGGCTTGAAGGGATCCTCTTCGATGGTCAAGCAGATGCCCAGCTTGGTATCCCAACTTAGTTGCCGGTTTGGCTGGACCACTTTCTTCGTCCTCTCGTCGACACTCCCAGTTTGCTCAAACTTCAGGACCATGTTCCTGATTGTCGTGATGGATGGTATCAGTCGATCCGGGTGGGCAGCCGCGAAATGATCTACATTTTCCCAGTACGTCAGTCCTTGATGATGATGCTTCACCAGCTCCACTTTTTCTTGAACAGAAAACTTGTAATTAGGCATTTTCAACCTGTAAAAAACTTCACAAAAGGATTACGATACTTATCTAACACGAGGTTCACCACGTGCAATCTTTTTGCAAAGTGGCCAGTTTACGCGCGCAAGAGAGTTTATATTCGCGGGTGGAGAAGTTGGGAAACTTTACAGATAGATAATTTGATTGGCTGATAACGGTCGCGACGTTGGTCTCATCCAATCAAATTGTGGTAGCTGCGTGATTTTCGCGCCCTCACGGGTGTTTTTCAGTATGCACAGAATTATGATACGTACTATTGTCTGGCTAAATACCACGTGGTGATCTGTTTCTGACTTTCAGTTCAAGAAATCGATATCCTTTCTTATCATTACGTGGGAAAACATGGAAATGGTTCCGCGATGAGAACGGCGACGTTAAATTACCGCGTGTTCAGCGGTTCGGGTAAGCAAATTTTGATAACCTCGCGAGCATGATGTGACATTCGCGATTCGATGAATTTTGTTGATTTCGGGAAAATATGGACTATAAGAAAAATTAACAATTCAAAGTCAATAAATGGAACTTACAAACGCATCACCTGAAACGATATCCAACGATCGGTAACTCGTGATTGTAATTTTCGAACGTGGAGTCAGTTGATGTCACATGGCAATGAGTTACAATAACGCTCATTTTTCATGCAATTTTTTACAAATCAGTTGTGTCCAAAAATATTAGAAGCTCCTAACTGATCATGATACCTTCTAATATTTCCAGATAGGAAACAATCCATCATCGAAGTGGGACTAAAGTTGTCAGGCATCGAAACGTGTAAGTAAATTTCTGATTCTGTGATCTTTGCATATGACAATATTTTCACGTGTATTTAATGATAAAATTCGTCTTTTTTCGTAGGCTCAAAGTTTCAAGTGTGGTTAATGGGAGGAAAATCATACCTTACCTAATGGTCCAAACGTTGATGGCAAGGACCCTGATTTCTCCATTGGTGCCACCATTCCAACCATCGACCCTGATTGTTCCGTTGTTTCATCAGACAACAGATACCCAAGGGAATTTCTTCAGGTCGTCGCCACCTTCTGAACATCAGTTGAGACAAAACTGAAGAGCACGACACGCCACAGATCATGATTTCTAAATATTCGATCATTTTAGATTGATCGAGCCAATAGTAATAAGTTTGTTTTTCAACAGTTGCTACTAATTAATTTTGCCGAGGAATCATTCCGTGCACCATTGTAATCCAAGCGGTATTATTAGCCCGCATTTCTTTTCAAATTTTATTATTTACAGTTTTGATATTTTATTTCTTACTCTTTTGGTATTCAATTCAGATGAATAGTGTTTCAAGTCTTGAATCAGATTCTACGAATGGGTTTTGATAGCTAAATTGAACCAATCTCAATCTAACAATGTTGGATAACTTCAGTAGAAAATATCTTTGAAGCCAATATTAATTGACGGTATCATCTGACTAGCTAGTTGCAGCTATCATCCATGCTTCAGTCTCGTTCAACTCCAGCAACGTCTACAGAATGAATTCACTTACTAGTACACGTTACAAATGATCAATTGGTCTACAGTAGGATTAACTTGCTGGCTAACTTTTTTATTATGAATCTTTATCAGGGAGTTATCCGGTAACTTCTCGATAGCTTGAAACCAGATTCAATTTTACACTCTTACCATGGTCCTTCACTTAGACTGAAAGTTTGTGAATCTACATTCATTACAATTACTTCTGCATCCCATATTATCACTGTCCGAAACAAAAAAATCTCATCCTGAGATTGGAAATGGAACTCGCAACGCAAAAGTTATGTAGTGGCACAACTTGAAAACAAGGAATTTTATAACGGTTTTAGCGACATAGGAATTCCTTCCGCATATTCATGTTACCGGATGATGTTCCGAGCACTATGAAGAAGATACTTGATTGGATTTAGGTTTGAGTCTATTGTTCTTAAATAACAGCAAGTAGGAGATTATTTGAGAAAATGTTTTTATGAACTTCGTTTAAAATTAGGTATTCATTTGTTTCAAAGGAACAAGGGCTAGAATCTTGAATTTGATAAGTTAATATCTTCATATTATTGATCTGAACATTTCTCTAAAACATGGTTATCCTGAAAGGTAATTGTGATACTGAGGTACATTTTGAAAATGTCTATTTTCAAATTGGGTCACAGAATGTTCCTCAGTTTTACTCTCTGGAATAGATTTTCGTTGTTTCGAACTGCACCAACATGAAATTCAGAAATTATTTCAGTAAATCAAATATTTTGATTTTAGTATTAGGTTCCCTTCATTTATTTAATCGAACATTGTTGAAAATTCACAAAATGAACTCGAATAATTATTGGGTAATTTTCTGTAGTCGTAACAACAATTTTGTTGAAATAAATTCTAGAAAAATAGATTTACAGTTGTGTTATTAACGGTAAGATATTCCAATTTCTTAAACAATCAAGAATCATCAAATCTAATGTTACCTCCTGAAATTACCAGAGAGTGACAAAGTTGATTAAAAGATATGTTGCACGCGATATGAAATTAAAAGAAACTGTAAGACCCACAACTTCTTCCAACAACCAACAAAAGAGGCGATAATGTTTGCATGTGTCATGAATTTAATAGGGGGAGCAGATATCAGCGAATAGCAGAGATGCAATTATTTTTACTGTATTGTCTGTTGATAGAAAAAAATGTCATTTTTATTCTCAATGTATAAAGTAATGAAAATGATTGAATAAATTGTCCCTACTTACCTGCTTTGTTTCTTCCAAGCACCAAACATTTAAACAGATTTCTTGTTTTACTCGATTAAGACAAATTGTGAAAGAGCATTAGCATTAAATTCCGACCGTCCTTTGAAGAATCAACTTTCTGGCGCAATGACGAATGCTTCCCAAGCCTTTGCGAGTCACTACTTCGATTATTTGACACTCTTACCTCAAAATAGCGTATGAACTACATGGCCGACAGAAACAAAGGTTGACAGCTGAAATTCGGGGTGGCCAGACTGCACGGACGGCGGATTTAAACTCGCGCATGCGCAGTTCTTGTTTAGTTTTTAGAGATGGTCCCGGTATGCGCCTAGTGTAAATATTTCAGGCCTATGCGTTGCAACGTGATTATTATAGTTAAAAAGGAAAATAGAGATAATTCTTGAGGGAGGGATAATCACGCTACCCTACGGCGCAGGTACTGATCTGATCACGGAATAAACGATAATTAGAAAAAGAGATAAATGTTGGGCGCCAGACGCAGTAGCGTCAGAGATACGATAATTAGAGAATACGATATGACGAAATAGATCAGATTCTACGACGGTTTTGCACAGCTCACTCAGCAGGTAAAGATAATGGTAGAGGGGATGGGTCGTATCCAATTCGATAAAACACAATATTAAAGAAAATGGTAATAGTATCAATTGTATTGAAAAGGCAAGTAGAGAAATTCAGATACAGCCAGAGAGAAAGCGAATTCAGAGATAACACGGTAGCGATACAATTATTCACGTAATTTAGCGGTATGAAGCGGGTGATCGCGATACTATCACTCGGTATAACAATCAGCAAGTTTACAAAGCAGATAAGAAATAGGCTAGCATGCAATGCACAATCTAAGGTTCTTAAACTAATTGTTACAATTCAAGTCAAATAGCATAGTATGGCGAGAAAGATATGATCACATAGAAATACAGAATAATCGCAGCAATGTGTAACAATAATGAGGCACGATAATAGATAGAAGATACGAAAATGCAATTGGCAAAGGAGGCAAGAGATATCATCGTTAGTCGAAAAGCAAATGATATTATAGTTAATCGGGAAACAAGAGATATTACAATTAACCGACAACAAGAGATATAACAATTAATAGAAAGGCAAGGATTACAAGTCAGTTAGATAATTCGATATTTGAAGCGAAGTCAGAAATAATCAGGCATAGCGAAATAATATGAAACAGGTATGATAGAAATTACAGAAGAAATTACGATAAAGATTACAAGAGAGGTTACGATAGAAATTACAAGAGAGATTAGAGAAATACGTAGGTTCTAGCTTGCGATATATGCGATACGACGAGATATTATAATTACGATAAACAAGAAATAGAGATCTTGACGTGTCAAGAACAGGTATTATAGAGAGAAAAGTAGTATGATGCGATATATTACAAACTAGAGATCTACGGACAAACTACGTAACAGCGGTATTAGCAAAGAAAGCGGTGAAAAAGGTGTTATTCGGTACGGCACAATACTCCAATGTCAAAAGAGAACAACGGCTATACCGCGCAGCGATACAAGATCGCGCACGCGGTACGCTTACGATACAATTTCTCCAAGATACTCGATAATAATTAAATCCAAAAGATATTCGATAACATTCCAATCAGCAGAATATTAAGAAATCAAAGAAACGATATTTGAGAAATTATAGAAGAGATACAGAGAGAAAATAGATATTAGATAGCGAGAAACGAAATAAGAGACAAAATTAGAGACTTTATAAGCTAATTGATTGAACAATCACTACTGAGAACAATAAATCAGAGATTCAAATAAGATATGGTATTCAGAGATATTTTTTGAAAGCATAAGTAAGGCGCTGCTATTCAGCGATATCAGGAAAATCATTCAAACAAGATAAATCAAAGAAATAGATAATAGTCACTACAAATAATAGTAAACTAACCAGTCGCGAAATTACTTGCAATATTCGATAATAAGGGAGAGAATAAGATAAGAGATAAGAAGAGAATACGATACGAGCCCACGTGGCTCACGCAGAGCAAACTGCGAGATAAAAGAGAGAAAATCGATAATAGGTAAGGAAAGAGAGAAAAAGATATAAAGCAAGTAAATTCGTGGCTTCACAAAATAAATAGAAGAAAAACCTAACTCACGAAAATAGAAGATAGAAGAGAGATAGGCGGAGAAGCAGATAGTCGAAAGCGAAAGCACTGAAGTGAGATAGCAAAAATAGCGTTAGCGAAAACACGTCCAGTTGGAATCTAGGCTGAACGTAGAATGTGAGGAGACGAGCGGCGATCCTGACGATCCCGGTCGATTTTCGGCGAGATTTCGTCACGTGATCCATTTCCGGTGTTCGGTGATCGATAATTGGGCCAGAGGGTCACGTGGTACGGGTCAACAGGTGTAGATGGGCGATAGTCCATTCCTGGGTGTCCTCTCCTCCCACGTTGTCATGTATAGAATTATCGATCCGTCGAGCGATATGTGGGAGGGCTATGGTCAGCTGCTTGCGGTACTCGTGAGAGGGGAAGGTCTACCCCTCACGGTATTGCGGAATCGATGTGTGCGAGAAGATCTAGGAACGACGACGAGAAGAATGATCCTACTCACACTGTTGCGGTATCGATACTTTGCAGAATTCGGGATTGATGCGTCGTCAACTTATGCAGTGCTAGTACTCCCCGCGCTGACTACCTCTCCGGTAACTGCAACTCGGTGCGGGCCCTACGGCACTGTTGCACCGAGCCTTCCTGATGGTGATGATTTACACGCAGGGTTCCCATCCTTAGGACCATCAGTCCGGCGTGGTCCACCACTGTTTCTCGGGCTTGTCCTCACGATGCAGTCCTTCGATAATCGTAGGTTTGTAGACAGCTACGATTCTGCGGTATAGTAGGCGAGACAGTAGATATTATGCTGGTTCAGCTCCAGGCTGATAAGTACCGCGACGGGAGGCTTGATTGTGTTTTTGACGCACAGCCCTGTACGCCGTCTACGATGCATCCATGCGGCAGTGGCGTTGTAGCGATGGTTCGGCCCCTGGCCGATAAGTCTAAATGATCGGAGGTCTTCGTTGTGCTTCACGCACGACCCTGTACGCAACCTAGGTAGGCATCCATCTGAAGTTGACTTTGCGGTATCTGATCTGTTGCAATTGACGATAGTTGGCTGTTGACCCTGTACGTGACCTCGGCTTCGCGATATTCAGTTCCCTCGAAGCGGTTTCGTTGAAGATAGTTCTCGTAGTGCGATACAAAGATAAAAAAAAAGACAGGAATTAGCTTAATAATTAAGTCTCACTTAGAAATTAATTAGTTGTTCTTTTTGGAGTATTGGCCCCAGACGTGTTTTCGTTACTTTTTACGACATTCTGAAAATAAGGAGAGCGATATTCAAACCATGTGAAGGGGTATAAAATACCACGTCACAGCGTATACATTCGCAATATTTAAACATGTTGAAACTTTTCGCAGATCGCGAGCCGAGCCGTCCAGCGACTTCGCAGGGATGCGTCATCTCACCGGTCGAGAACCCGGTCTCCGTAGGAGCGGGGACATCGACTCCTACGCGATCCTGGGCTGCGACCTGCGGGCGTTCTCGTCGCCCTCAATTTCACCGTCAACGTGAGTATGCGCGACGCGGTGCCGTGCCGGAACCGAAAGTAGGACGAGTTGGTGGAACGGTAACGCTCGGAGGCCGGGATCGTGGACCGCGTCCCGCGCAGATATTTCGAGTTTCAGTTGGGTGGATACGGCTGGGAGGCCATTTTTGCCTTGTCGCGGTGTCGGTGGGCGCGGTATGGACACCGAAGAAGGCGTTGGCCGATTATCTGCGGCGGATCATCGAACCCGCGTTCATGGCGCTGGCTCCGGCGTCTTTGACGGGGGCCAAGAACCGGTCCTCGTTCGGTGCCGCGGATATGACCACCCTGACCGTGAACCAGGAGGACTGGGCCGCTTTTGCAGCAGCGACGGTGAGGGTGCCCAATCGATGGAGCGGGACCGAATGGTTCTGTTATAGGGCATCGCACGGTTTGGTCGGGAAGGGGAGAGCCGTCGTCTACCAGGTGACGTGCGTAGCCGACTTCACGAGGGTTCGGTTCGTCCAGCTGCACCACGGGCTCGAAATCTCCCTCCCCGGCGCCGTGATCGTGTTCCGGTACGAGGGTGTGAGGTAACAACGCGATCGTAGTACGATTCTCTGATAAATACGTTTCTAAATATGATTCGATGATGAATGCAGACTGGTTTTTCATTTATATGTCCTATATTGATCTTGAGATCTTGACATATTTTGCAGGAGAATGATTGACGGCACCGCGGAGCAGCAGAACTTCTCCCGCCATGTGAAGTATCACATCAATTTCAGCTACGATCATTTTTCACAAATGACCTCCCTGGCGGGATTTCCGCGCGTCTCGTACGTACAGGAGTACGATACGACGGCGCACAGGCTTCCCGACGTCCGGTGCCCGTACCCGTGGTTGGGGTGGCTGTTCAACAACTTTTGAGCATCGGATAACACCGCGATGACGAGCTTTGGGGGTAGCGCGGAGCACGCGGAGATGGCCGTCGACCAGTACGTCCGGGACGTCGAGGCGGACAGGCTTGGCGCAAGGTTCGAGGCGGTCTGCTCCTACAAGGCCAAGACCCTGAAGGCGACGAGGGCGGCCATGTTGGCCGACCTTGCCATGGCCGACGCCTTCTTCGAAAAGCTGGTCGACTCCGATGCGTTGGTCTACCTGCCGGACCCAACGGTCGTCACCGGGCCCGTGTTGCGCGACCTGGGACTCCTGGAGCCGGTGTGACAGGTCGACGCGGTGGATCACCGGGGTGCCGTGATATCGATTGCGGCGGCGGCTCGCCTGCACGTGCAGCTTATCTTGCTGCACGTGTGGCTGCAAGGGGTCGGACGGTGGACCGACTACAACATCTACAGTCGCCTACGTTCCGGTGCCGACCAGGGACGAGGCCTCGTCAGGCGGTACCGGAACCCGGGGTAACTGGGGGAAGATTTGACTCTGTTCCCGACGTCGAGCGCGATGCGCGCGATTTGGTCCTGCCCGACAAAGGAATTCCCGGACAACCTTTGGATGATTCTACGTTGCCTCGCGGCAATCGGTTTACCTGGCGGTGCACAGACGCCGCAGGTACGGGCAGAATACCTCCTGCGGTTTCTCGGCGCGTGGACCCTTCGCTCCGTCGGAATCGCGACGGAGTGCGTGCGGGACGACGTCCGCTCGCACGACGTCTTCAGGAAGGCGACCTTCGGACGCATGAAACGGAACGCCAGACCCGTCTCCACGGCGACGCCCCGGGACGTGCGGGACGGGATTCTGGTGGAGTGCCATGGGTTCGTTACCATGGCCCTCTGTGCGGTGACGACGCGCAAAGACGCGATCAATGAGGCCCTTCTCGACTCGATCGGTGCGTGGGTGAACGTGATCCCGGCGGTGCTGTGGTCGCCGCAAAAGGGATTCCGGAACGTGGAGTGGACGAGGGTGCGAACCTTGGTGCAGCAGGTTCGTGCGGCGAGGGTCAAGACGCCGGGAGCGCGGCTGCCGTCGACGGACGGAAGGTTCATGAACCCTAAACAGTTCGACTGGGGAAGGCCAATGGCGTGGCGTCCTAGGGCGAGTCCCGTTCGGCGTGCCGTTCCAGCTACCACGACTCTCGTTCTGCGTGCCGTTCCAGCTACCACGAGTCCCGATGGTAAGTGATGATTGCAGATGATCGCACGTGTGGCGCCTATGCGAGCTGGTATATGCGTGCTCGACATTCGCTGTTACGAAACTGTAAATGAATAAATAGACTTTACGAAATCGTCGCGTCGTTGTGTACCTCTCTAATGTCCGAATGTTCTGATTCCAGTCGAGATCCGGCCGTTGAGAGTGACTCGTAAAAAAAGACCATCTGACTGACGACCAGATTGCCGAGTTGCTAGGACAAATAGCTGACGACCAAGAGTGCCCGAAATCACTGCCGCCGCCGCCGCCGCCACCGGTGCAAGAGCGGGAACAGCCAGAGATTGGCTCGGTGAGTAGAATTCGACGCGGTGAAGGCTGTCTCGTACCCCGTCGCGAGTCAAACTCACGTCATCCCGTTGTCTTTACAGAAACGGAAAAGATCGGTTAACCCGTTCCTGAAACGGACCACGTCGATCGCCCGGGTGAAGCCGTGCCGCAGTAGCTATTGGCCTCGCGTCGCGCCCACCGTCAAAACCATCGCAACCAAGGTGGCGCTGGCTGACGCGTTGGACGACTTCTTGACGGAGGAGGAGGCGGCGGATACGGAGGCCCTCATCGCGCTGTACGCGAAGTCACCCGTGGCCGGTCCGGGGACGACGACGCAGACGATTTCGGCGGTAAGTAGCGCGATGTCGACAATTGTGGTAGTAGTAACAGCCTTAATGTAAATTCGCGTCCCCCCATATAGATACGGAAGCGCAGATGGACGACTCCGGTGTCGTCGGAGGGCGAACGTGACTCGGTGGGGAGGCCGCCGTCACCGAAGAGGCGTGCCGGGGGCGGGCAAGCCCGGATGAAGATCCTCGAACCACAAGTAACTACTGTCCCGTCTCACGGGCGTATTGTGACCGTATCCTCGTATTTGTCGTGACACGCTTACAACTTTGCAGCCTGGACCATCGGGACTGTCCGTGCCACGGCCGCCGTCGCCGTCAAAGGAGCAGTTGCTCGCGGATACCGCTCAGGTTAACATCGTGCCGGCCGCGTTACCAGCCATCTGGTAATCGTTTTAACCTGGTTTTGTTTTCACAGCCTGCGTCGTCCGGGCTTTTGCAGCTACCACCGTTCGCCGAGCTACGCTACCAGACCGTTACGTGACGAAGCCTCAGCCACGGAAGCGGCCAGGGGACCCGTACAGCGAGGAGGATGACATCCTGTTCATGTGGTGGGTCGTCGCTTCGTCGGCGGTGGTCTATCGACTATATAGTCGCAAGTTGTGGGACTCCGTGGCACGGTCTGGACACGGCCTAGGCCCGATGTGTAGATCCGGAGCCTCCCTACGGAGCTGCTTACTCAGACTCATTGAGTGCGACGATGCAATGAAAGTGATTGCCCCTGAGCTCCGGAGAAAACTACTCGAATTGTACGCAGCCCGGCGATTAGTAGGTTGCTTCGGGATTGGCGACGATTTTGGATTCTAAGTTGTGTATAGTGTGTATAATGTATCAAGTGTATGTAATGTATATAATGTGTATGGTGTATGTAGCGTGTGTGTTGTCTAAAACGTATATAATATATATAATGTATATGGTGCATGTAGCGTGTATGATGTATAAAACGTATATAATGTATATAGTGTATATGGTGTATGCAGTGTGTATGATGTATGTAGTGTGTATGATGTATATAATGTATATAATGTATATAATGTATGTGGTGTATATGGTGTATGCAGTGTGTGTGATGTATGTAGTGTACATGATGTATATAACGTATACCTATAATGTATATAGTGTATATGGTGTATGTAGTGTGTATGATGTATATAACGTATATATTGTATATAGTGTATATGGTGTATGTAGTGTATATGATGTATATAACGTATACACGTGATCTAGTACTCGGGGACCACCGGGCACTGATGGATTCCTTGTGAAAAAATAAGACTAAAATTTCTCTTGACAATTTTTTTTTAAAGCAAAGGTTTTTGAGTTAGAGCCGTTTGAAGTCCATCAATCACGATGCGCAGATAGGGCCAGGCGCACGAGCCTAGCACGAGGCTAGCGTAGGCTAGCGTACGCTGCATCGGGCTCAACTACACTAGCCTCGCACTTGGCTCGCGCGCTCGGTCCTATCTGCGCTGTGATTGATGGACTTAAAACGGCTCTAACTCAAAAACCTTTGCTTTAAAAAAAAATTGTCAAGAGAAATTTTAGTCTTGATTTTTCACAAGGAATCCATCAGTGCCCGGTGGTCCCCGAGTACTAAATCACCCTGTATAATGTATATAGTGTATATGGTGTATGTAGTGTGTATGGGGTATATAGTGTACATAGTGTATACGATGTATATAGTAGTGTATATGGTTTATATGGTGTATATAGTGTGAATAGGTGTGGAACGGTGAACAATGGACGCGCGCGCACCACGTGGATTAGGCCTATCGGGGATACCACGTAAAAAAAAACGCACCGAGAACTCTACCCCTGTGGTGGTGCGGAAACGAGTTCACTGCCAATCTGCTCCCTCTTCCTACTTCGCTCCTACATTTACCAATTACTGTGAATAAGTAGATTTTCCTTCTTTTCTTGTTGTGTTTGGTCGCTTCGGCTGTGTGTTGATCTCGTCGAATATTAGGTATATCCTTCGATGTGTTTGGAATGTGTTGTGAGATTCGAACGTTAGCGCGCTCAGCTGGATATGTATAGGTGGGAGAATAGAGGTAGTTTGCTTGGACCACGAGCACTCTACGAGAAGACGCCCGACTGGTAACAACAAGATTCTCTCAGAGCAGTTCAGTTTTTCTTGATATTTTATATTTGCTATTTTAGACCAATTTATACCTATTTATGCAATCAATTCTAGTCATCAAACAATTATGCACATATTTAGAGAGACAGAGAATGGACAAGTATAACGATTTACCACGTGTAATTATTCTACGGAAACGAACATATTTATGAAATACGATTTGAAAGACATACTCATTGCCGTTATGAGAACAGTAGTTAATCCACAGAACCGGTTTGAACGAATTACGGATAACTTATGAATTTTCAATTTAATTACTGCCTTGAGAAAATAATTGTTTTTGATAACACGAGAAATTTAACACCAAAATTCGAGATGAGGAAAATTGTCGTAGAAAATTGATTAACGAAAAGAGGCATATTTAGACTTTATTGAACGTTGATAACGGTGTATATATACCGGGACCATCTCTAGAAACTATACAAGAACTGCGCATGCGCGAGTTTAAATCCGACATCCGTGCAGTCTGGCCACCCCGAATTTCAGCTGTCAACCTTTGTTTTTGTCGGCCATGTAGTTCATACGCGTTTTTGAGGTTAGAGTGTCAAATAATTAAGGTAGTGACTCGCAAAGGCTTGAAGAGCATTTGTCATTGCGTCAGAAAGTTGATTTTTCAAAGAACGGTCGGAATTTAATGCTAATGCTCTTTTACCATTCGACTTGATCAAGTGAATCTAGAAATCTGTTTGAATGTTTGGTGCTCTGAAGAAACAAAGCAGGTGATTAGGGACAATTTATTTAATCATTTTTATTACTTCATACAGTAAAAATAAAAATTAAATTTTTTTCTATTAACAGAAAATACAGTGAAAATAATTGCATCTCTGCTATTCGCTGATATCTGCTCCCCCTATTCAATTCATGACACATGCAAACATCATCGCCTTTTTTGTTGGTTGTTGGAAGAAGTTGTGGGTCTTACAGTTTCTTTTAATTTCAAATCGCGTGCAACATATCTTCTAATCAACTTTGTCACTCTCTTGTTATTTCAGAAAGTAACATTAGATTTCATGATTCTTGAAAATGAAAGACATCAAACCGATTGTTCAAGAAATTGGAATATCTTACCGTTAATAACACAACTGTGAATCTCTTTTTCTAGAATTTAGTTCAACAAAATTGTTGTTACTACTACAGAAAATTACCCAATAATTATTCAAGTTCATTTTATGAATCTTCAACAACGTTTGATCAAATAAATGAAGGGAACCTAATACTAAAATCAAAATATTTGATTTACAGGAATAATTTCTGAATTTCATGTTGGTGCAGTTTGAAACAAAGGAAATCTAATTCGAAGATTAAATCTCAGGAACATTCTGTGACCCAAGTTGAAAATAGACATTTTCAAAATGTACCTCAGTATCTCCATTACCTTTCAGGATAACCATGTTTTAGAGAAATGTTCAGATCAATAATATGAAGATATTAACTTATCAAATTCAAGATTCTAGCCCTTGTTCCTTTAAAACAAATGAATACCTAATTATCTAAATAACTTCTTCATAGTGCTCGGAACATCATCCGGTAACATGAATATGCAGAAGAAATTCCTATGTCGCTGAGACCAGTATAAAATTCCTTGTTTTCAACTTGTGCCACTAGATAACTTTTGCGTTGCGAGTTCCATTTCCAATCTCAGGATGAGATTTTTTGTTTCGGACAGTGTTAATATGGGATGCAGAAATAAGTGTGATAAATGGAGATTCACGAACTTTCAGTCTAAGTGAAGGACCATAGTAAGAGTGTAAAATTGAATCTGGTTTCAAGCTATCGAGAAGTTACCAGATAACTCCCTGATAGAGATTCATAATAGAAAAGTTGGCCAGCAAGTAAATCTGACTGTAGACCAAGTGATCATTTGTAACGTGTACTAGTAAGTAAATGCATTCTGAAGACGTTGCTGGAGTTGAACGAGACTGAAGCATGGATGACAGCTGCAACTAGCTAGTCAGATGATACCGTCAAATAATATTGGCTTCAAAGATATTTTCTACTGAAGTTATCCAACATTGTTAGATTTAGATTGGTTCAATTTACCTATCAAAACTCATTCGTAGAATCTGATTCAAGACTTGAAACACTATTCATCTGAATTGAATACCAAAAGAGTAAGAAATAAAATATCAAAACTGTAAATAATAAAATTTGAAAAGAAATGCGGGCTAATAATACCGCTTGGATTACAATGGTGCACGGAATGATTCCTCGGCAAAATTAATTAGTAGCAACTGTTGAAAAACAAACTTATTACTATTGGCTCGATCAATCTAAAATGATCGAATATTTGGAAATCATGATCTGTGGCGTGTCGTGCTCTTCAGTTTTGTCTCGACTGATGTTCAGAAGGTGGCGACGACCTGAAGAAATTCCCTTGGGTATCTGTTGTCTGATGAAACAACGGAACAATCAGGGTCGATGGTTGGAATGGTGGCACCAATGGAGAAATCAGGGTCCTTGCCATCAACGTTTGGACCATTAGGTAAGGTATGATTTTCCTCCCATTAACCACACTTGAAACTTTGAGCCTACGAAAAAAGACGAATTTTATCATTAAATACACGTGAAAATATTGTAATATGCAAAGATCACAGAATCAGAAATTTACTTACACGCTTCGATGCCTGACAACTTTAGTCCCACTCCGATGATGGATTGATTCCTACCTGAAAATATGAGAAGGTATCATGATCAGTTAGGAGCTTCTAATATTTTTGGATACAACTGATTTGCAATAAATTGCATGAAAAATGAACGTTAATGTAACTCATTGCCATGTGACATCAACTGACTCCACGTTCGAAAATTACAATCATGAGTTACCGATCGTTGGATATCGTTTCAGGTAATGCGTTTGTAAGTTCCGTTTATTGACTTTGAATTGTTAATTTTTCTTATAGTCCATATTTGCCCGAAATCAACAGAATTGATCGAATCGCTAATGTCACATCATGCTCGCGAGGTTATCAAAATTCATTTACTCGAACCACTAAACATGCGGTAATTAAACGTCGCCGTTCTCATTGCGGAACCATTTCCATGTTTTCCTACGTAATGATAAAGAAGGATATCGATTTCTTGAACTGAAAGTCAGAAACAGATCACGACGTGGTATTTAGCCAGACAATAGTACGTATCATAATTCTGTGCATACTGAAAAACACCCGCGAGGGCGCGAAAATCACGCTGCTACCACAATCTGATTGGATGAGACCAACTTCGCGACCGATATCAGACAATCAAATCATCAATCTGTGAAGTTTCCTAACTTCTCCACCCGCGAATATAAACTCGCCCGCGCGCGTAAACTGGCCACTTTTCAAAAAGACTGCACGTGGTGAACCTCGTGTTAAATAAGTATTGTAATCCTTTTGTCAAGTTTTTTACAGGTTGAGAATGCCTAATTACAAGTTTTCTGTCCAAGAAAAAGTGAAGCTGGTGAAGCATCATCATCAAGGACTGACGTACCGGGAAAATAGAGACCATTTCGCGGCCGCCCACACGGATCGACCGATACCGTCTATCGCGACAATCAGGAACATGGTCCTGAAGTTTGAACAAACTGGGAATGTTGACGAGAGGATGAAGAAAGTGGTCTAGTCAAACCGGCAACTAAGTTGGGATACCAAGCTGAACATCTGCTTGACCATCGAAGAGGATCCCTTCAAGCCAACCAGCCATGTTGCACAGGAGCTTGAGATTTCCAAGGGGTCGGTCAGAAGAGTGCTGCGTGAAGCTAAGTACAAATCGTACAAGTTTCAAGTACATCATAAACTCTCGGTTGGTGATGACAGTAATCGTCTTCGCTTCAGCCAAGAGATGATGGAACGTCCGAATGCAGATGAGGGCTTGTTGAGTCGCATTTGCGCCGATGAAAGTACGGTGATACTTTTCGGAAAACCTAACAGGCAGAACACTAGAGCCTGGTGCCGAAGCAACCCTCGTCTGTTCATTCAGGCTGGAACGCAGTACCCGTCGAAGCTCAACGTCAGGCTCCGCGCGATTGGTAATCGGCTGATCGGGCCATTTTTCATCGATGGGAACCTCAACGGTGAAAAGTATCTTCGGTTACTCAGGGACCACATCGTACCAGCTCTTGGGCTGATTGAAGAAGAAATCGTGAGTGTACCTTATCGTGTGAAAGGGGCCTTTTTATTAGCAGACTGCCTGTGATTTTGAAATAAATACTTGTTATGCTTACTAAAAGTAACGTGTCTTTTTCTGTATTTTAGGGCGAACCTGTTTGGTTTTAGCAGGATGGAGCCCCGGCTCACTTTACACGAGCCGTCCGGGATTACCCCGACCAAGAGTTCCCTGGACGTTGGATCGGTAGAGGACGTCCGGAGGTGGAATGGCCAGCTCGTTCCCCTGATCTCGCCACTCTGGACTACGGCTTGTGGGGCCATTTGAAAAATGTTCTTCACGCACAAGGTAGAATTGAAGGCCTCGCAGCACTGCAAGCTAGAATTTTGGAAATTCTGCAGAACCTGTCGCTAGATATTATATCGAAGACGAGAAATGCATTTTACGATCGGCTCGGTTACTGCGCTGCAGCTGCTGGAGGGCATTTCGAGCATTTATTAAAAGGGAACCAGTGGCCATATGATCATGGGTGATCAGTAGGGAAGTCGAGATTGGTCTCCTTGAGTTGTGGAACGATTGTCCGGTAAGTTATCGTTTTGTTCACTTTTTCCATCAATAACACGAGTCCGACTGTAAAATTGACTGCTGTTCTTTTTTTGTTTTCATACTTGGATGTCTGGTCAATCCTTCTTTGTTAACTAAACGTCGACTGTGGTACATTGGAGTTGCATAAGCTTTGTCAACTATTCAACGGAGTCAGCGAAGATTTTTTTAGGGTATTGCATCAGGTACGTCTAGTGTGACTTGCTACTTTTTATCCTCCTAAACTTCGTGTTCAAGATACACAATTTTCTTTATTCCTCGTTGCTGATTTTATTTATTCATTTCATGTTCATCGGCACGGATTACTGGCTTCCGAAGCACTGCACTGTAACAAAACTACTTCGAAGGCACCTTCTACTGAGATTCAACATGTGACGTTGCAGCCCGCGTGCACGTCACAATAAGCCCCAAACCCGCGAAGCGGGGCCGAACAATGCCGAACCGGCCCGGGCGCACCCGAAGACGCGCCGGGCCGGCCGGAGAAGGCACTCTTGTGCCAACCACGTACGACGCCGGACGCCTAGAAGTTCCAGCAACGAAACGAAAAGGTCAGCTGAACTAGATCCATTCTACCGTGCACCAACCACGCTCCGCACCGCCACTGCCAATCACTGCATCCACACACTGCATACCCCTCAGATCCCCTCACACACGCCCCCCCATTCCCCATACACATCCACACACTCACACACACATCCACCCCTTTCACTCACACGTTCATTAGCCCTAATTCACTAGTTTTAAGGATTTAGATTTAAGAAACACGCTAACCGGCTGGGGCGTGACCAGCCGCCACGCGGGACCGACCCCTTTTGTCAAATTAGCTCTTAAGATTCGTTACATATCAAATACAAGATACACTTGATTTTCCACAACGCCGGCACGTGTAGTTACTCTTCCCCGTCTCTCGTCTCCCTCCCCTCTCCCCCCAAAATAAGTGCGAGATTCACCTCTCGTCACAAACAATCCATTCATTTCTATCAGGGAAGTGAAGATTGGTCTCCTTGAGTTGTGGGACGATTGTCCTGTAAGTTATCGTCTTGTTTACTTTTCCTTCAATAACACGAGTCAGACTGTCAAATTGACTGCTTTTCTTTCTCTGTTTTCATACTTGGATGCCTGGTGAACCCTTCTTCGTTAACGGAACATCGACTGTGGTACATTGGAGTTGCATAAACTTTGTCAACTATTCAACGGAGTCTTCGAGGGTTTTTGAGGGTATTAGGACATTTGTCAAGTACGTTTGCTGTGATCGTTAACTTTTTGTACTCCTAAACTTTGTGTTTACAATGAGTAATTTTTTTTTATTTCTTGTTACTGATTTAATCACTCATTTCATGTTCAACGGCACTGATAACTGTTTTCTGGAGTACTGCACTGTAAGAAATCTACTCCGGAGCTACCCTCTACTGGGTTTCAACAATGTACTTATTAATAATTTCATGTGAATGAAGAATCTTTTTGAGATAAACAATATTTTCACTCACCTGCCTCAGTTTGTCTAGACTCCCACTCGTTGATGACGTTTCACATTTTATTTCAGATTTCTTTAATAAATGACTAACCCAATTTCTGCAGCTGTTGATATTTGTTTCTTCATTCGAGCCTTTATTATGTTGATTGAATATCTTCTAATATCGACGACGGTATTGTTGAATGACACTATTCTTAGACAATTCTCGCGAAATAGGAATAAATGTCAACATAACCTCAATCCGCTACTTCAGGCGCGAGAGATTCACAGCCTTGTCATATTTTTTGTATGTTGGTCCTCTTGGTTAGCTGACGAAAATTACGCCGCGCGGCAATTTCGCTGACCAAGGAGATTGAATTATTTGGCGCATGCGCAGTTCTTTTATAGTTTCTAGAGATGGTCCCGGTATAGGATGAATACGATTAATTTGAAATCATCTTATGTTAGTATAGTAATCATGACCTGCGATTAATACATTTTTGTGAATGACTCAATATTGTATAAAAGATTTCTTTCTCCATAGTAAGACCTTTGAATTGAATTCGCTTATGTGTTTTTGTTTGATTTTCTCTCGCTTGAATGAAATTTTTTACAGCTTGGTTATTATTGGGAGGAATAGTTTCGTCATATTACAATAATTTCGTTACAGTGTGTTATTTAGATTCGGAGGTCGAAACCCGCTGCGTCGTATGTTCGAAGATACGTCGGTGTGTGCGATTGGTTGGTTATGCGTTGTTTGTTCCGAAATAATTTTGACTTTGGTTATGCCTTAGGTCGGGGGGGTTTAGCCCCCCGACCTTCCCTCCCCCCTCTCCAGGGGTTCCCCCTGGACCCCCAAGCAGGGGTTGCACCCCCGCGCCGCCGCTCTGTGTTCGCGGCGTAGCCGAACTTATTCCAACCTTCCGGGTGCGAAACTCATATTCCGCGTTGTTATTTTTATTTCTATCTCTATTTTATTTATATCATTTTATTAAATTCTATTCATTTCATTTATTTATTGATTTATTCAGTCATCTATTTATCATTTATTTATTTATCTTTTATCCATTCACCTGTTGACTTATTTATTTAATTATTTATTCATCTGCTAGGGGCTTCGCCCCTGCGCGCTTTGCGCATCAACCCCACCTCGGCGTTGCGCGCCTTATTGTTCGGCGCTTCGCGCCTCACTATTTCCTTATACATTGTCTATCAGACAGGTAAATTCACCATTTTTTTCTTCTTGCCTTTCTTGACTTTCTTCATTGCCAACGTAAATCCTGGCTGTCATTTTGACTGTTTGGTAATATATTTATATTGACTATCATATGCTTGTTACTTTTGATACTTATTACTCACTATCTGAATTTTATTTCTGCAAGACATCAAAGTGTCCACCGTCTCCGTCACCGGTGAAGAGTATCGAGAATTGTCTTCTATCTTGGGATCCGATTTGGTGTGGATGAATTTGTTCTCTGCGATACACGATTAAACATATCTTAAAAATGTTTCTTTCGTTTTGGTGTGTTCGGTCGTTTTGTCGCGTTGTCTGTGTATGTCCTGACTTCTATCACTGTGCCTGTATCGGAGTCGGTGTTTGTCGTGTCTATTTCCGTGTCTGTGGTGGTAGGGTGTGCGGGGTCGTATGCGTTCAGGGTTTGTAGTGTGCGTTTTACCTGTCGCGTGTCGTGTGTCTTGACTTTCTGGTTTGTTGGGAATGGTGGATAGTCCCTTGTCCTTTGTCTCGTGTATGTCGTCTGTAGAGTTTTTGGTGTGGTGTCGTATCGTGTGTGATGTTGTGTTTCTGTGTTTTGTGTGTTTTTGGGTGTATCTGCGGTGTGTGGTGATGATTTCGGGGTATCTTGTGTTAGTGTGTATGGTGGTCGTTCGTTGATGTGTGCTGGTTGTAGTCTGTAGATAGCTATGACTACGTCGTACGTCGGTCTTTGTGTTTGGTGTGTGGGTGTCTGGTCGAGTGTCTGTGTTTGTTTCACCCACGTGTCGAGTTTTTCTGCCTCGTCCAGCGCTTTCTCTACTCTGGCGATCAGTTTTCGTGTAGGTGACGAAGTTCGTGTGCTTGTGCTTGGTTTGTATGGCGTGTTGAGTTTTGAGGTGGTGTCTGTGTATGTACATGTGTTCTCGAGTGTATTCAGTTTTTCCCTGCGGACTAGCCCGCCGCATTTCCTGCAGGTTGCCGCGCCGTTGGGGTTGGTTTTTTGTGTGTTTGATATTTGTGTGGTGTGTGTAGGTTTGTTTGTGAGTGTTTGTGCGTATGTAATTGGGGTTGTGGATCGTGTCGGTCTCGTGGTGGTGATGGGTGGTGTGTGTGTGGTTGGTTGTGTCGGTGTGGTTTTTGGTTTGGGTGTATGGTGTTTCGTTGTCGTGATTAGTGTGGTGTGCGTGGGTGTGATCGTAAGTGTTTGTGTATATTCGGCCGGGGTAGGCAGTAGTGTGCGTCGTGTGGTGGTGGTGATGGATAGTGTGTGTGTAGTTGGTTGTATTGGTGCGGTTGTTGGTTAGAGTGTATGGTATTTCGTTGGTGTAATGTGCGTGGGTGTAATTGCGGGTGTTTGTGTGTATTTGGCCGGGGTAGGCAGTAGGGTGCATCGCGTGGTGGTGATGATGGGTGTTGTTCGTGTGCTTGTGCTGTCTATACCATCTGGTCCATATCTGTGTGGGTGTGGTGGTTGTCCTGGTATCTGTAGCAGCGGTATGTGTGGTGTCTGTCGTGTTCGTCTGTCCGGGGGGTATGCCATCCAGCGGGTGATTCCCGATGTTCGGGCTTCCTGTTGTTTCCTTTCCATTTCTTGTTTTTCCGGTTGGAATCGTAATGTATGTGTTAGGTTCCTGTTTTGCTTAGTTATGTATATAATTTCAAATTGTCTATATGCCATTTCCCTGCACTTTTACCGCTTTCTGATTTTAGTTCATATATTGTTGGTGAAATTTTGTTTGTAATTATAAATGGCCCTGTGGAAAGTTTGTTCAGTTTAGCTGCCACCCTGTCTGCTCCAGATAAGAGCGTGTGATTCTTTTTCAGTGCCCTGTCTTCTACCTTAAATTCGATTTGACGTGTACGTAGGTTGTAGTAGTGTGCTTGTTTTTCGTTCGCTTTCACCAGGTGACTTTGTACTTCCTCGCGGAGCGTCTGTAGTCGTCTTAAATGATCTGTCGAATTGTCTGTGTCTTATGCTCATATTTCCCCGTCGTTTTCTAACTGTTTTTTCATACATTGGATTGGATTTTATTCCCTGCCTAGATTGAGAAATGCTGGTGCATGTTTGGTTGACGTGTGTGTACACGTAAATAGTGCAAATTGTAAGTCTTGTAGGTGTGCGTCCCATTCGCGGAGGTCATTGTCTATGTATGCCTGATTCATTGTTTTGATTGTACGGTTTACTCGTTCTACCGGGTTTGCTTGAGCGTGGTATGGGGGTATTGTGGCGTGTCTGATGTTGAATTTTTGTGTGAGTTCGCGGATTAGTTTGTGAATGTATGTTGGACCGTTGTCTGTTGATAAGATGCGTGGTGTTCCCCAGCGTGATGTTACGTGAAAGTGGAGTGCGCGTTCTACTGTTTGTGCGTTTGCTTTTTCATTGGCGTCATCTCTACCCATTTTGTGTACAAGTCCTGAAATACTATGACGTATTGGTTTTTGTTTTTTAGAAGTGGTAGCGGTCCCATTATGTCCGATGCTACCACTGTCCACGGGTCCTTAATTACCCTTAGTCCCATGAGTCCTGCCGGTTTTGTTAGTATTATTTTTGTCCGTTGGCAAGTTCCGCATTTGCGTACGTGATTGACTGTGTCGCGGTACATGCTGGGCCAGTGATATTCCTTTGCTACGCGTTCGTATGTATTTTCTATCCCTAAATGTCCTGCTTGCGGTGTATTGTGGTTTACGGGTAATATCTGTGTGATATTGTTTTTTGGTATTACTAATTTCCGTGGTTTTGTGTCGGGTAAAAGATTTGAGTGTAGTGGGTCTGGTCTATGGAAATATAGGTTGTTGTCGCGAATTCGCCATGCTTCATTTTTCTCTGGTCGTGTTTGTACTTGTGTCTTTTCGTATGTGTGCCTTTTGTATGTGTGCCATTTGTCTGTGTCGTCTGTTATTGCGTGTGTGGTTTCTTCGTGTTCGTGTAGTCGTGATAGTGCATCGGGTACGTAGTCCATTGCTCCTTTTCTATGTTCCAGCTCGAAGTCGTATTCTAAGAGCTCCAGTGCCCATCTCGCTAGTCGTTCGGTCGGGTTTTTCAATTCCCTAAGCCATTCTAGCGCTGCGTGGTCCGTGATGACCCGGAATTTGTAACCTTCCACATGTGGTCTGAATTTTTTGATGGCCCATACGATGGCTGAGCATTCCCTCTCGGTTATCGAGTATTTGCGCTCCGCTTCGCTCAACGCTCAGCTGGCGTATGCAATGACGTGTTCTTCGTCATCGAGGGTTTGCGTTAGCACGGCACCGAGGCCCGTGCCGCTTGCGTCTGTTTGTGGTGTAAATGTTTGTATGTAATCTGGACATATGAGTGTGGGTGGTGTGCTGAGTTTATGTTCAATTGTGTCTAGTGCATGTTGTTGTTCTTTTCCCCTTTCCCATTTCTGTTCTTTTTTCAGTAGTCGTGTTAGTGGCTCGATTATTTCCACGAAATTCGGGATGAAGCGTCTGTACCACGAGGCCATGCCGATGACCCTCCGTACCTGTTTGATTGTTTTTGGTTGTGGGTAGTCTGTTATTGGTTGTGTTTTGTCTGGGTCTACGTGTAGGCCGTGTTTGTCCATGATGTATCCCAGGTATTTAACTTACGAGCACCCGAATTCGCATTTTCCTGGGTTTATTGTTAATCCTGCTTTTGTTATTCTGTCCAGTATGTGCGCGAGCCTGTGTATGTGTTCCTCGTATGTTTGTGTGACTATGATGATGTCGTCTAGGCATGCTAATGCATATGGTTCCGCGTCCGCGCCTATTAGTTTATCGAGAAGTCTTTGGCATGTCGCGGGTGCGCCAGATAGAACGTACGGAATTCGTTTAAATTGGAATAAACCTTTTCCTGGTACTGTGAATGCTGTTATATGTTTGCTGTTTTCGTCTGAAGGTATTTGGAAGTATGCTTGGCTTAAGTCCATTTTTGAGATGTATTGTGCTTGACGTAATATGTCTATTATTGCTGTCATGTGTGGTAACGGGTATGCATCTCTCCGGGATACCAAGTTATCTTTTCTGAAGTCTAAGCAGAATCTATGTGTGTTATTCGGTTTTTTGATCATTACTATTGGGCTTGACCATTCGCTGATTGAGGACTTTATTACGTCCTCTCTCAGCATTTTTTCTACCTCCTCGTAAATTACTTCCCATATTTTCGGTGATACCATGTAGTATCGTTGTTTTATTGGTGCGTGTCCTTGTGTGTCTATTTTGTGTTTGATTAAGTGAGTGAGGCCTAGTTGTCCCGGCGGTGTGGTGATTTTCTCGTGTATTATTGATTGTAGTTGTGTGTGTTGTGTTTGTGTGAGCTCCTGTTTACCCGCGCATGCTTGTGTTTCTGGTGGTTGTATGTGTTTTTGCGTCGAGTGCGTTAGTGTGTACAGGTTTGGGTCCGGTGGGAAGTCCGGTGTAGGTAATAATTCTTTCCTGGTTTTACTTTTTTCTTCCGGTTTTCCCTGCGTATGGTTTTGCGTTGAGTGCAATTGTGTGTACAAATTTGGATTCAGCGGGAAATTCGGTGTAGGTAATAACGCTTTTCTTGGTTTGGTTTTTTCTTTTTGTCTGTCATTTGGGTTTTACGTTGTTTCGGTTGTGTGTATTCGTGATCTCCGTGCGATTAGTATTTTTCTTGGTTCTGTTTGTGTCTTTTTTATTTTTGCTTCGTCTGTTGTGCTTATCCGCGGCTTTCGCTTATTTCGTGTGTGTTTGTGTTGCTTGTTCGTGGGTAATTGGTTGTGGGGTGTGTGTTTGTGTTGCCTGTTCTCGTGTGGTTGTTTCTATTGGTGTTGGTAGTTTCTGTGGGTTGTGTGTGATATTGTATTTCAATTCTGGTTGCTCCGCTATTGACCATGTATTTTTTTCGTAATTAATTGTCATGCCAAATTCTGTTGATGCGTCTACGCCGAGAATGCATGGTTCTGCGAGTGTCGTTACGGTGCCGAAATGTATGAGTTTTGTGACCTTGCCGATTTGCAGTGGCAGCATTGTAGCTCCGCTTATCGGTGTTTTGAAACCGTTCGCTGTGCTCAGTGTTCTGTTCGGTGCGTCGTATATATCTATTTGTGCATTTTGTTGTAACGGGCTTTTTACTTTACCCGGGGGAAAGCGGGGTCGGCACAGAGGCTCGTTTACAAAAGTCGTGTTGACCAACACGGCAATAGAAAGATGGTAAAGTAGTAATTGACGGCACTGCAGTACAGGTGTTGGGCGTCAGGCTCGAGAGAGCCGTAAGAGACTATACTCTTACTAGATTTAAAATTTACCGTCCTGTAGCATTCGTCCGCCGACTCGAACGGCGAACCAAACTCACACAACCAAATCTTAAAGCAAAACTATAGCAGGGGCAAGCACAAACAAAAACAGCCGACTAGCTAGCGGTGAGGGAAACGTGGCCGCGAAGGTGAAATAGTATGGTTGATAATCCAATGATTATAGATGTAATTACTAGCATTTATTAACAAAAGAGCCATTACGGCAAGGCAGAAGGCATAGAACATGAAATATATGCACGGCAAGCGGTCTTATCGATGGCGGTACGCTTCGATACAATTCAAAAATAAATAAAAATTAAACAAAATGAAATATAATACAGCAACAAAAATTAACACAATTCAATATAACACGGCAAAAATCAAGCAGTATAAGCTAGGAGCGACGAGCGGCAAGCGACCAAGATAAGCGAATAATAAGCGACGTAAAATCATTAACAGTTCGATAACTCATGCAAGTACAGAATCGTTGTGAAGCAAATTCGTTAACAAATTCAAAACTCAAAACAAGGCGGAACATTTCCAAAAAAAAACTTGCTAACAATCTTACAGTTTCACAAATACGAGATAATCCTCCTTCGCTTTTTCTATAATATCGGCACGGTCGCCTGTCGCTGCTTGACTGTGGTAGTTACGCTCGGCAACGACGGCACGGGCGTACACACTCGCTCACAGATTCTCTCTCTCTTTCACACTCACGTACTTGGTACGCGGCCGAGAAGTGGCACGGTAAACGATCTATCACAAATTATGCGATACAATAAGACGGCAGAAAATTACCGAATGAACAACCAGAGCATTTATTAGTAAATATCAAATGAGAATAGCAAACAAGATCAACAATATATTCAAATAGAAAAGCTTAGCTACCACGAGGCTCGCGGGCTTTCATACAAAATGGCCGACCAAAGCCGACCGGCAACCTGTTACAAGCGAAAAATGGCCTGAGGCTGTTGAGAGTCTATAGCCAGCGAGATTCGGGGTAACGTCAGCCTACCTTTTTCCGGCACACAGGCCCAGTTCTCCAAAAAGAAGAGTGGCAACGGTTCCTCCTCGGCAGAGACACAAAAAAAAAACTGAACTCGACTTCAAATTCTCGCAACGGGTACACAATTTCCAGAGCAATTTAATAACTACGATGAGCTACGTGACTCCACACAACGCAGCGCAAGGGAGAATGAGGTGGCCGCCGGCCCTCGGCGATCGCGATCCTGCGGTGGCGCTACGGGAGGGGATGATAGGTAGATTGGCTCGAGACCGGCGGGAGTCTAGGCAGCCGGTCTGTTTGCCGCGCTGTGCTGCGGGTTGCGAGGGTGGTCTGGCGAAGGCGGAAATGTCCTCTCGACATCGGCGAGCCCAGGGGGGGGCTGAGTCCGGTTGTTTGTGGGTGCCGGGTGGCAAGGCCGGTCTTATCGGAGGCTCAGGTGAAGGCAACTCGACCCCTGGGCGGCAGCAGCAGTATGCCCTTGGCGGCATCGAGGTCCGAGCAAGCAACAGCGCGACTACTGGGTCTGGGTTTCGAACTCCACGCCGGTCGTCCTGTGGTCCCTCCGAGTTTTCCGCGACGGCAGCGCAGGGTAGTCGTTGGATGGCGTCGGCATTGGCGGTGGCAGTGGCGGCGGCAGTGGCGGCGGCAGTGGCGGCGGCAGTGGCCGTTACCTCAGAGAATGGGTTGGGGGAGTAACAAAAAGCATTAGCAACAATACATAAGTCTTAAAGCTAACTCTGGTTGTTCACTGGCGGCACGGCAGGACTCTCCCTTGCTCTCTAAGAGCGCTTGACGCGGCCGCCTGGGAGTGGGAGCGCGGGTCGGTGACGGGCTGGTAGACCCGCCACGTCACAGTGTATTAGTTTGATGGTTTCCGCGCCTGCATATGAGTGAGATGAGCCTGTATCTATTAGCGCGTTGAATTCGAAGCCTATCATATCCACTCGCACGTGAAATCTTGGGTCGTGTGTGTTATTGTGTAATGTGTAGGTTGTGTAGTCGGGTGTGTTAGTGTTGTTGTTCACGGGAGCTACCTCCACCCTGTTTAGGTGTTCCCTTACTCGTTTCCCTGGTTTTGTGTATGAGGGCATTCTCGTCTTAAATGTCCTATTTGGTTGCAGTTAAAGCATCTACTTGTAGCTTTGTATTTGTCTGTGGTTAAATGTGTTGGTACGGTAGTCTCTCCTGTGTTTGGCGGCTCATTGGCAGGTTGTAGGTTAACGCTGGTGGTATGTTTGGTGTGGGTTATAGTGCTGCTCGTGTTTGCGTGTGTGTGAATGTATTTGTGTTTTGGTATGATGCTGTGTAGTTTTGTTAGTGGAAGCTGGGTGTTTGCGATCTAATCGTTTGTGTCTGGTGTTTTTCCACTCTACGTTTGATTCCCACATTTTTGCCGCTTTTTCTAGTTGGTCAAAGTTCGCGAAGTCGTATGGTTTCATATACGTTTTGTATTCTATTCTCATGTTCCGGTATGCTACGTCCAGTTGCTTGTGTATTGGGTATGGTGGTATGAGTTGTGTGAGTAGTCTTATAGCGATTAGGTATGGTGTGATTTTTTGGAATTGTCCCTGCATGTAATTTCTCATCTTGTGTTCTAGTCTGACTCTGTATTGTGAGTCCTGGAATGTGTATAGTAAGTCTCCCTCAAATTGCGCGCGTGTTTGCCATTTCGCGCGGTTTAGGCGATACCAGTTTTTCGCGTCTTCGTCTAAAATCAGGGTTAAATTGTCTAGTTGTTGTCTGTCCGTCATGTCGTATCCTGTCTGTGATTCTCTCAGGTTTTCTATGAATTCGTATGCGTTTTCGTTTGTTCGCCCTGCGTATGATATTTTCCACGTTTGTATCGTTCGCATGAGTATTGTTGACTGTTGTGTGTTATTCATGCTCGTGTTGTATGTGTTCATTGGTTGGTTATGTGTGTGGTGTGTTGTTTGTGTATCGTATACTCGTGGTTCGTCGAAGTCTATTAGGTTGCGAATTCCTCCCAGGTTGAAGTTGTTTCTGCCCATAAATGTATCCGCGCCTATTGTTGGTTGTGTTAGTCTCTTTCGTGGCTGGATGGTTCTGCGAGTGAGTTCGTGTAGCGGTGAGATTCCTAGTGTATGTGTGAGGTCTATTGGTTCGATTCGTCTCGGTTGTATCTGTGTGCTGTGTAGTGATTCGCTAATTGGTTCATTTATTGGCGCATCTATTAGGCTTAATTCGTGATTTCTTATGTTTTCGTTGTCTCGGAATGCTTCGTGAACTCGCATACGTTAATAATATGGGTGTTGTGTATGTGCCGTTTCGCCTGTGTTGTGGATTTCGCGCGCGTCGCCGTGTACCGTATTGTTTTTGTCCCGCGCCCGGGTTTGTATGCCTGTATAATCGAGTGCCGAGCCGTGCAGCAAGCTGTGTCTTCTATCTGACATAGTTTTGGGTTTTGGTTCCGTGTGTGGGTGTATGTGTGTGATTCTAACCGATTCTTTTTCAAATGTCTCGAATATTCTCGCCGTGCTTTGAATTTGTTAGACTGATCAATTTATGTGTTGTCTCGTTTCACGTCTCGATTTTTGGGACTAAATGTGGGTAATTTACGTTGGGCGCCAATTTCTGACAACGGGTGAGCCTCGCACTTATTTGGGGACGGGAGGATAGAGACGAGACACGAGGGAGTGTCAATTTACGCGCCGGAATTGTGGAAAAGGAAAAAAAAAGTCCAGCGTATATTTGGGTCTTTCTCAACGAATCTTAAGTGCTAATTAACAAATGGGTCGGTCCCGCGCGGCGGCTGGTCACGCCCCAGCCGGTTAGCATCAACTCAAGTCTAATTCCTTGAAACCAATGAGTAGATGCAAATGATTATGTGAGTGAGAGAGTGTGCGTGTGTGTGGGTGTGTATGGGGGGATCTGGTGAGGATGCAGTAGTGTCATGTGGTGGCGGGAGGAGGGGTGATTGGCGTGGTGGTTGCACAGAGGACCAAAATGCTGATCAGCTGACCTTTTCTGCAGCGTGGACGTGGCGTCGTTGAGGCTTTTTTCTCTTGTCGAAGTTGGCACAAGAGTGTTGCCTCCGGCCGGCCCGGCGCGTCTTCGGGTGCGCCCGGGCCGGTTCGGCGTTGTTCGGCCTTGCTCCGCGGGTTTGGGGCTTATTGTGACGTGCATGCGGGGTGCAACGTCACACAATTATCAACTGTATTCGAAACGATACTCAGTCTCACCTCTGCGTGTCGATCTTGAGTGCCGTGCGCGAACAAGACAATTCCCGTCGTGAATCATCTTGATAATTCTCGTTTGCATATTTATTTTCTGTGTGTCATAATCAGATAACTATAAATATATTTGTCAAAGACTGTCATAAACATTCGATGACAGCTGTCAATCACTTGACACTATGAACAGAGTAAGTTTTGTTTGCTGGATGCTTTTTTTTTGTATCCGGCATCTCACTCCACCGCCAACTTCATGCGTATACTATTGTTATTATAATCTTTTTTACCTGTTGCTGTGCGGTACAGGATTTTTTTATTAGATAGAGAGAAGAGAGATTTATTCATTTACTTATTTATTGATTTATTCATTTATTTATCTATTTATTTCTATCCCATCTTAGTGCATTTAATTTCATCTTATTTTATTTCTGGTCTAGTTTATTTAATTTTACTCTATTGTACTTCATGTTGTTTTATGTTAGTCCTGTTCGCGCTCGAACCACGCGGACCGCTGATGCCTCACGATGTTGACATTACTCGGCCGCAAGGTGGCGCGCTGAGCGTGAGCTGAGTCTAGCGGGCGTGCGCGCAGCCCGAGTTTCACGCCCGCGCGCGCTTCACTCAGAATCGAGCGCTCGAGTAGGTAGGACTTACTGCTAAATTTCTCTCTTCTGCCGCGCGGGCGATTATCGCATTCTTCCCGCGATCGGTCGGGTGTCAAGTTCTTTACATATCGCGTAGATTTAAGGATCGCGTTGTTAGATTAGTTATAGAACAGGTCTACCCTTTCCCATTTCTCCCTTGAGAATGAGCTGCATTGAAACACATGCATTTCCCAGAGACATTGAAATACATGCGCTTTCCCAGAGGCATTGAAATACATGCATTTCCCAGAGGCATTAAAATACATGCGCTTTCCCAGAGGCATTGAAATACATGCATTTCCCAGAGGCATTGAAATACATGCGCTTCCCCAGAGGCATTGAAATAGATGCATTTCCCAGAGGCATTGAAATACATGCAGTTTCCCTGAGCTGCATTGAAACACATGCTTTAAGAGACCCTTCCCATTTCCCCTTAAGAAAAAGTTTCATTGAAAATTGTGCTTTGAAGTTGTATTGAAATACATGCAATTAAGTTGCGCTCTCTGATCTCTTGCGAAATTGTGGACTTTATTCATTTACCCTCTCACTCACCCCTCGCATCCGGATTAGCTTCAGAACCGAACTCTAGATAAGTCGCGAACAAGTCCTAATTTCTGCTTTACTTCTACTCGCTCTTACATTTCTACCACTGCCGCTTCATGTATATTTTCATCTGCTTGTTTCCGTTCTCTTTGCTTTCTGTCTTTCTGCTGTCCTTGTTATGGTCCAACATCGCCATGGACATAATAAACTATATATATATATATGATATAGTGTGTGTATTAGACTGTATCAAAAAAATTGAATATTTTTTTTTAATGGTATACTGAAAATATTGTTCAAGTTGACGAAAAAGAAATACCATAAAAATTTCAGATTTTAATACTGATATTTAGAGGTGCGTTATCGCGATTTTCTACTTTCCATAAGAATAACATGGCGAAAATGGTTCTTGCTCCTTGCGATATTTATAACTAGATAACGACGCGTCGTACAGAAAATTCATAAACATGTTTTTGTAGGAAATTGAACGTTCTACAAAAAAAGGTCTCCTGTCATTTTACGATAAATCTATTCTTTCAAAAGTTATTTGAGGTCAAACATCAACAAGTGTATATAATATATATGTCGGGGAGCGCGGTCCAGGGGCGTGCATTGTTGCTCTTGCAGAAGCTACGTTTACACCTAATCTAAAAACTAATAATAACAACACAAATAATAGTCCTAATTCACTAACAAATGTGTTTATCTCTAATGTAGTCCGCTTCTATTTCACTAATCAATTAACTATCGCGTACAGGGCGATGCGACAACGAATCCACCCTGCCTCTAGAATACTCTCAATATATTTCACGAATCTGCACCGATCTCTAGCTCGGTTCCAATGCAACTGCCAGTTGCCACTCAAGACAGCATCTTCTAGGGCTGTGGCTACATTCGACAAAAGGCTCTGCATCTCAGAGTCTTTCGCCTCGCACATCCCCTTACGCCACTTATAAGCTAAGGGTCTATGACTAATCTAAATACTAACAAATATGCTTGGATTAAATATCAACCAAATGTCTTCCAATGTTATAAGCATAGCGCAAGAAAGCGCGTCCAGAATATCGTGCGCCGACACGGCCCACCTGACTGTCACACGCCCTCGTGTGCAATCATCGTCTTCATATTTTATCTGCAAAGGAAACCTTAGTTCATTTCCTGCTCGCCCATTCTGACCTAATAAATCAACTGAGTGCCGTGTTCCCATACCTGCCATACCTTAGCACTCTACTGGTGCTTACAATATCACAACAGTGATCTCAATTTTATTAGCACAGAACCCTCAATGGTCCAGCTCAATATCATAACAGTGATCTTAATACGAAACAGTCAAATGATAAAAATGATAACCACCAGTGAGTCTTGTGCATCTCTGTACACCATAGTCGGTATCATTACCGACACCCAATAGTCAACCATGTGACCCAGTAGTCAACCATATGACTACAACACTTAACATCCACGTGGCTACATTGGTACCATAACCAAATTCACAAGTCAAACCATATTGACTACAACATTCAACCATCCATGTGGTTCCATTGGTACCATGACCAAATTCACAAGTCAAACCATTCTGATTCTTGACCAACCATATGGCCCTTGGTCCTCTAGACCAAGCAGATTCATCGTCGCCGTTACATTGCACCATCTCCGTCCACGTAAGTGGGGTAGGATCTTTGTGACTTGCGACTAATAAGTAGACGCATGGATCAACAGGATATACCTCTAGTATACCCAACTTTTCACTCACTGTTATCTCCGCCGACATCGGCGCCATCTGACTGTTCATCATCACTACAATTACAAGGATCAAGCTCTATGGGAACATTGCTATCAGGCATCAACCTCAAACGTTCATGCGCATATTTGTAAGTTCTGTTGCCATTTATGGCCTCCAAACAATACCTATCATTAGGTAAAACTTCAACCACTTTATATGGTCCTCGAAACTTAGCTTCTAGCTTAGTTTGATTCCGCTCATGATTTTCCATGTGAACGTAGTCTCCTACCGAGAATCTACAAACTTTCGATGTTCTGCTATCGAATCTTTCGTTATCTTCTATAGCATTTTTAACAATAGAAGCGGTTGCCTGCTCTCTGACTTCAGAAATATTCACTTCTTCCTTCTCTTTTTCATCAATAACCGACAAAGAAAGAGGTTTTGCAACCCTACCAATCAATAGTTTCAAAGGACTATGCTTCGTCGTACGACTTACTGTACAGTTCAATGCTAACTGTATTTCATCAAGGGATTCTCGCCACGATTTGTCATTGCTCAGTTCTACGGCTGTTAGCATATTATTGAGTGTACTCATGACACGCTCGACCTGACCATTAGCACGACTTGTTCCTGTAGCAATGAGATGAAGATCGATACTATGAGTCTTACAAAACTCTCGAAAATCACTATTTGCGAAACATCTACCTTGATCTGCAATAACTCTAGATGGAGAACCAAATAAATTAACACATTGTTTCAAAGTCGTGATTGCACTGGAAGCGTCTATGCATAGCGTATGCCGCAAAAGTACGAATTTGGTAAACGAATCAATGAATACAAAAACATATTCCTTTAGGTTATTTTTCCGACTTAATTTACCAGTGGCATCAATGTGAATAGTATGCCATGGAACACTGACTTTTGGAATTGAATGAAGCTCGGCTTGTATTTTACCGGAATGAGATTTTGATATTGCAAGTTATACAATTTTCAACAAACTTGCGAACATACTTTGACGTATTAGGGAACGAATAGTGTTGATAAACCTTTTCCAAAGTCTTTTCCCATCCAAGGTGCATGACAGATTCATGGACGTTATTGATAACTGACCATCGAAAACTCACAGGTACTATCGATAAATATCGACTGCGATTTTTACGCTGAACTTTTCTGTAAAGAATACCTGACCGTATTTGATAGGTATTGGCAATGTCTGTATCAAGTTCGTTATTCTGTAATTTCAAAACAATCTTACACAATTTAGCATCCCGTTGCTGTTCCGCTTGTAGCCAATTTTCAGAAATTTTAGCTAAATTTACTCGTTTTTGCTCCATCCGATTGATCACAGTTTCAGTTCTTACTGGGTTACGTGAAAGAAAATCAGCGTGTCCCATACGTTTGCCTTCTTGATAAATAATGTCAAAATCGTAAGCTTGAAGGAAAGCCCACCACCTATGGACTCTTGGTGTCAGATCTTCCTTCTTACGCGAGGCTTTGAGCGCGTTACAATCAGTAAAAACGGTAAAATTTCTACCTTGCAAAAAGTGGTGAAAATGTTTGATAGCATTAACCACTGCCATGGTCTCTAACTCATACGAATGATATCGTGATTCTATGTTAGTCGTTCTTTTACTAAAGTATGCAACAACGTGTGATTTATTATTAACTTTCTGCATAAGTACAGCACCAAACCCTTCTGCGCTAGCGTCTGTTTATAACTCAATTGGATAAGTTGGGTTAAATATCATGAGAACGGGTTCACTTGTTAGCCTGGAAATTATTTCCTGTCGAATCTGTTCATATTGTGGTTTCCACTTTATCTTTCCTTTTCCCGTGGTTAAACGATATAGTGGGGCAGTAATTTGTAAAAATTTCAGAATAAATTGTCGGAAATATGATGCGAGACCTATTAATTGTCTAAGTTGTGTAACTGTTCCTGGCAGAGGAGAATCAGTCAATACTTTTACTTTTCGCGGACTAGGTCGTATCTCACCCGCGGAGACCTCATATCCCAAATAGTCGACACGTATTTTCAAAAAGGAACATTTTTTTCAGATTAAGAGAAAAACCTGCCGCACAGAGTTTATCCAAAACTATTTTAAGTCTTTCCAGTGACTGTTCTACAGAATCGGCTGGAATCATCACGTCATCTATATAGCACACCACAAATGTGTGTACAAGTTCCCCAAGTGCCTTATTTATTGCCCTTTGAAAAACCGAAGGCGCATTTCGTAAACCAGTAGGCATGGTTAGGTACCCACACAGCAAAATACGTTCATAAAATGTCCTCTGGAGGTACTGTACGTCCATTGCGGACATCCCTAGCACATCCTAATACATCCCCCGGATGTATACAAGATGTTCTAGGAACATCCAGATGTCCGCTTTTCAGATATCCGTAGGATTGCACAATACGACATCCTATGAATATTCGCGAATATAACCCGGACTTCCGCAGTACGTTCTGTTCACATTCACATTACATCCGAGGGCTATTTCAGTGACATGTATTGGAGGTAAATTTTTTAGAAAAATATTATTATATATATAGGAATATAATCAGAGGATGTGAGTCAGAATTTGAATAATAAAATATGGCATTTTATTGACGTATACAACGTATACAATATACATTCATATATACATGGACTAGACACATTCACGATCGGTATGAAATAAATTACTAATTATTAATTAAAAAAGAAAACAAAAAACAACTTAGAAATTAAGCAGTCTTTAGCCCTTTCAAATCCGAAATACCAAGTCAGAAAAATAAAACAGAAATATTCCTCTTATTGCGTAAATACAATATAAAATGCATGAACTAAGACACAGTCATGATCGTAATTATATAATAGACCATGAATTGAAAGAACAGAAAAAAAAACAAAGCAGTCTTTAGCTCCTCGTGAAACCATCAAAATATAAAATGAAAAAAATACTTCTCCTTTTTTTTCATAAGTACACGTAATATTATAATACTCATAAATAAAGTATATGTCATATTTTTAGTGACATTTATCGTGCGTATCTAGACTAACAGTCTTCATTGATTTTCAAGAATTTTTTTTTTTTTTTGTAATAAACTTTTAGGCGCGTAAACATTGATATAAAATATATATAAGTGAACAAAACTTATAATTATGAATATAGTTAGGACTGTTCAGTTAAAACTTCTATAGAATCAGTTCTAGGATGAAAAAATCAAAAGCAGTGGCTTACTGCGTTAAAAACAATATTAAAATGAAGAATAAGTTCAAAAATTTTCAGTAAATCAAAACCTTCAATTAAAGATAGACTTATGACAGATGGCTATGATTTATAGATTATAAGAAGTGATATCTGAGTATGACAATTATGAATACTTATGTATTTACAAGAAAAGTCTGCTATCGCTCGAAAATAGATTACTTTGGGACAAGTTAAAAAAAAGAAAGATTAATGTTATTAGCTGGACTATGCCATACGGTATTATGAAATTAATCAACGACGGAATTCAATCGTATATTCCTTCACAGACTTCTCTTGTTTTTCAGTGTACTTGCAGATTGAAAGACTTATGAGTTTTGTGCAGGCGGTATGACTCTTTTCTTTACCCTTTCTGAGGCATGACGCAGCCAGTCTCTAATCGGTTGGGAAATTTCATGATCTGTAGCATCGTCATATCTCCGTCGGACAGTATCTGTGAATAGAGGAATTGCTTTATCTTATTGCATCTCAATTTAATTTGTTATAGACTGAAAATTTCCAATAGTTGATTGATTTTTACAATTTGAAGGAAAGATGAATGCTTTTCATGTCACCCATTCCTGAAAAATTAGTCAAGAATATGCATCTGAAAAGTAAATACGTTTACCAATTCGATTCAATTAGAATACTCACCCAAGATAGCATTACACATCGTCAAGTCAGAAAACTTTTTTTTTCTTTTCTTTCCCTCCCAACTGTACTGCTGTGCGACCTCGTTTGAGAAAAGACGTCTTACCACATTGATTGTGACAGACTTCAAGCTATTGCCACCGATTTTGCTAAGTTCTTTAACCTGTAGAAAAAAATGATTTCAACAATCAAGGATAATTAAATATTATGCATGCAGAATTTCATATTTTTATGAAATGTCTACAGGATTATTGGCAGGTATATATGTGATGAAAAATTACAGGATCTTAAGTTTATCATGTTTCTCCAGATGGTTGATTACACTGCAATAACACGTGGAGGTGGAAAAAAATGAGAAAAAATACCAGAAAAAATAAGAGAATACAAAATCCCATTCGTCGCAGTAAGGGAAGCACTAGACTCAGTCTTGATTTTGTCTTCTCTAATTTTCTTAAAGTAATTCAATTAACCGTGTGAGGCGGAGCCCTGTTGAAGAAGAATCAACGTCAGGATATTTTTGTACTCAATCAGCCCTGACTTTCACTGGCTACTGATTCAGTTCCATTTAAAAATTGTTTAGAATCATGTGAATATTCGTAATTAAGAAATTATACTCACTAGCTTTTTGTAACATATAACATCAACAATAGACGTTTCAATGTCCTTCAGTGTTTGATCGTCTGATATGGGTAATACTGCGATGATCTTTGTGATACTGTCGTCATTTTGTTCTTCCGCTTCACGTTGCACATTGTCATTAGTTCTACGCCATTGATTCAGTAAGTCATCTTGATTCATAATGACTATTTTCAGTTTTTGCTTGAGGTCGGCAAACTGTCTCAAGACAGAGTTCGGGAAGTCGATGCTACCTATAAATATGTTGTTTTAGAAAGAAGTAACATCCACATATTGAACTTATTCGTTTTTCAAACAGTGTAGTGATTGCTGTGAACCAAGGGTTAGAATTCGACAATTATAATCACTGGAAAATACTTATAAAGGTTTTAAGTTTCATTCAAATTCGTAAAGGTGCTAATAAAGTATTAATTTTAAGAATATTTCAACCATTTTGTAATGCAATTAAATTATTTTCAAAAGAATTTTCAATTCCTTCAATATCTAATTTTTTTCCTCATTTTTCAACTATTTTTGAATGTTTACCATTGTCTGCAGTGGGAGAGCCTAATCCTGTTATGCTTCGTACTAATTTATTTGCACAGCCAAAATCAGTTTGGTTTTTTCTTTGCACAGTCGAAGTAGTAGTACTAGCTGAGTCATATTCACTGCGAGTTTGGCACCCCTTCTCAGATATTACATTGTTATCGTCAAACTCTTCATGCGTAAACTTTTTTGAAGACATCATGTTACTTGCTTTATAAGGAAGTTTTCTTCGGGGGGTTGAATTGAAATCTGTTGAATTTGATGGTTTGTATTCTTTACTGTTCACATCATCGGTTTCTCTGAGTTTCATTTTTTTGGCAGCAATGGGTGTACTTTTAATCAATGAGTTCTTCACTGGTGGAGCAGGGTACTCAAGTATACGCGGATCTGGAGGTGACTCGTCTGAATCTGAGATATCACTACTAGAGAGCTTTCTTGATGCATATTGTTGCCTTCGTTTTCTTAGGGTTGTAAGTTCCTCGTCTGAGTTGAGATCAGAGATCTTCTCTGCATCTTTTAGCTTCTCTTTGGCTTTTTGAAAGAAATCTAAAGAAGTTGTGTAATTTTAATTACTAAAAAGTGTACCACATAAAATCAAATTGACAATCCCACACCATGTATCAAAGGTATATACCTGTACAATGCATTTGGTAGTACAGCTAATTGGATTCAAAGATTAACTCAGTGACTCAAGAAATTATGAATCTAGTACTATGTCAATAATGTAATACCTGTTGAACCAAAGATTCTTTCGACCATAACAATCAAACATTGGTCATGATCAATATCTTTCATTTTTTCGACTGCATTATCATACGTTTTAAAGTTTTTGAGGTAAGTGGGCCAATATGCTTTTGTTTTTTCTTCATTGTGAACCAGTTCCGAGGTATTATTTGTAAACCGTCTTTGAATTCGACGATATAGTAGCGTTTATCAGAATCAGTCATCTTCAGCTGTATCACCCAAGAGAAATATATTGTCATTAGAATATATTATGCTAGTTCCAGTAACATTCAATATTATATTATGTCCACAATGTACACATGAATTTAACTAATTTCAATACCTTATAATGATTTTGCATGCAGCATAGGCATTGCTACGAATTTATTATCCGAATAAGGGATCATAAATATCTTTTTATTTATCTCTGATGCCCGCCATAATCTAGTTTCAGATAACTGACCCACGACAAAAATATTTACTAACGAAGATGGACAAGGTTCTGTAAATAGGTCACTTTTTCCTACATACTCTTTGCCAATAACAAGTAAACAATTTCTTGTGGAATCATGGACTATATTTTCCATTTTAATAATAGTTTCATCAATTAATTGGCAAAAGTTATTTGCCCTATCACCAATTTTGAATGTATATCCATTACACTTCAAAATTTTATATTGCGGATGATTACCGGCTGAAAGTAGTGTACCGTGATAAAAATATGGCAGCTGTACTTGTGGTTGCAACCTATAAATTTCAGTTTGTCCGATAATTTTTTTGGGGGAATTCTGTTTTATTTATGCATAACGACGACTTAATTGCTGAAGAGGTTTTTCTGACTTACGTATCAATTTTTTGATCATTTGCATGAAATTTTCATATTTGAAGGCGCTGAATGAATCTAATGGGCCAAATTTCTTGACGTCAGCAGGCAAATGAATAAGACCGTGAATATTATGAGAAATCTGATGTTCTCCATACAGAATTTTGAAAGTTATTACGAAATGGTCCAGTAATTCTTCGGCGTAGTTCAAATATTGTTGTGATAAACTTTGACAGCATAATATTCGAAATGCAACATGGAGCGTAACGAAATGATTATATATATCTCTGGACAAAACGGGTTTGAGTACTACAGGACCTGTGTATAATAATAACTGCCGAAACTCAGTTGCCTTCCACTGCTTAAGATAGCGAAGCGATCGAGGTTTTCTAGCAAATTCTAATGGAACAACTGGTTTGATTTTTGTTTCTAAACATACCGATATCAAGTCACAGTTTCTGTAAGGAAGGCGAACATTGTGATCACCACTCACCCAATTCAATGACAGTTTTTTCATCGCACCGAAACGACCCAGATGTAAAAAATTATATGGTATATTAGCAGGAAATTTAAAATGTGGAATCGCTTCCAATATACTATTTCCTAAATGATAATTTTCATCACTATGGTTTCTAAAATGAGCGTCAGTTCGTGTAGTTGCCCGAATTTCTGGAAAACATACTCTACGTTCTCGATATTCTCCCTCAGTTATACATTTCGTGCAGCTGCTATATCCTGTGTGACTTTTTACATTCATAATGAAAGATTTCGCGGGAGCGTCACATATAATTTTATGAATCCGTATCTCATATGACTTACCATTATGAATCAAACCATTCGCAACTAAATCAACTGCTTCGTTTACAAAATCTGCTAGGAATATGTTTGCGTCTTTTGGTTTTTCGTTACCATAATATGCTCCAATTAAATAAACAGAATTTGACGGATCAATGGAACACAAAATTAGCCACAATGCATGGGTAGATGATCTAGATAACGGTAACCCATCGACATTTATACCTACATATAGAGTATTCACATTACCTATCAAATCATTGGCATATTCCTAAATGTACTGAATTAAAGCAGTGCGGAAACCTAAATGCCAATATGATCCAGGCGGAACATTTCTAATATTGGTGCTTTTTAGCGTATGAAGAAGAGTTCGTGGATCTTTTGGTAAATACGCGTGACAATTATGAGTCTTTAAGATTTTTAAAAGAGCAGATAATGCAGAATGTGTAATATTTTCACTAATTGCCCAATTTCTAAGTGAAGTTTCAATATTTTCATTATCCTTGAGGTTTTCTTCAACACGAATCTGCACTACATGTTCGGAAATATTAGAATGAGTATCTGACGTGCCATCGCCTGTCGAACTACTGTTGTCTGCATCAAGAAATTCTGTACTATTCGTAACGTATTGTTCCTCCTCACTGACAATACCATCGGGAAAATCGCACGCGCTACTTTCATTACTTTGTGTAGCCTCACCCTGTACTTCTATGAAATCACATCTCTTCTGACTTGTGGATGAAACACAGTTTGATAATAATAAGGATTTCTGTACCGAGACCTCTTTGGCTACAAGTCGTCGCAAATGCTGATTTGAGAAATCAGAAATGTGCTTGTGGGTTCTATTGATTTTTGGCATATCGATCGTGATTTAGCTACAAGTATTGGTCAAAATTGGTTTATCACTATGTACTTTATATCTCATTTCGATCCAAGCAAATCTAATAAATATTTATATCGCTAGTGTAGATTTCCAACTTCTCTGTACAACAGAATTCTACGGGCAGTTATTCAACTGCCGATGCTGCACGTGTGTGATTTGAGGTTATATTGAATTGAAAGTGAGAATAAATCTAATAACAATTTTATCAATGCCTTCACCTATTCAGGTAATTGATATTCAACTTTATAATTGCCTTAATTATTTATTCGATATTAAAAATGCATACTTACCGCTTTTTGCAGCTTCCATGTCAGAGATATTGGAAAGCACGTGCAAGGCGCGTAAAAGCCGGGTAGCAAGAGAGCGCGCGTTGCCGCGCGTTCCAATTTCTATATGGCAGTGCCTAAAGGCAGTGTCAAGTATATGTATCACAACACTGATCTGATCACGAATCATATCGCCGAACGCGGAACGGTCGCGCGAATTTTGAACTAATATTCACAAAAAAATGTATATCACCGGTCAAAAATAGTAACGACATTATATACAATGTCAGAATGAACTGTTATATTATGCACATACACATACGTATAATATGCACACAACACACGCACACACATCCTATAAATGTCCTGCATGTCCAAGTCCAACAATAGGATATCCTATAGACATTGACGTGATCCTGGATTTATGTAGGATATCTTTAGGATATCGTTATAGTCCAGGATATATATGGGCTGTATAAGACACAAGTGGGATATCCCATGGACGTTTTGTGCTGTGTGGGTACTCAAACTGACCGTCCGGGGTCACAAAAGCCGTACGTTCAATCGAGTCCTCGTGAATAGGTAACTGATGAAAACCAGATGCCATGTCCAAAGTTGTAAAATATTTTGCTACACTCAACCGTTGTATTTGATCATTTATGAGCGGTAACGGATACCTATCGGACACGGTATTGCTATTAAGCTCGCGATAATCCACGCATAATCGATCAGAGCCATTTTTCTTTTTAACTAAAAGTATTGGGCTCGCAAAAGGTGAGCAACTAGGTCTTATTATACCCGCTGATAAAAGTTCATCAATTTTATTACGCACAACCTCTCTTTCACCTGGACTAAGACGATACGGTCTTCGTTGGACAATGCGATTAGGATCTATCAGTTTTATCTGCAATTCACCTGTACTTATACGTCCAGTAGGTGTTCCCACAACAAATGACGAAATAAATTCATTTAATAACTTGACTTAGTTTAATCTGTCCGTACCAGCTATATCGGTATCAATTTCATCAAAATTCTCAACCTTCTTGCCAACTTCACATATGTTGACATGTTTTGTTCTTCTCAAACAAAAATTATCACACGACATTTCAGCTGTGAAGCCCTGAGCAATCAAATCGCGACCAATTAAAATATCATGTCCAAGACAATCGTCTGTTACAACATGCAAAAGAATCTCTATTGCATACTCGTTAATAATCACTTGAGACAAAATCTGCAAGTTACTTGTAATACGGGACCTTCCCAAACCAAGAAGAGTAACCGATGATTGAATACGTTTGCCAGAAAACCTATTGGCTATTGATTTATTTATTAGACAGCATTCGGCACCAGAATCAAGACAAAATAGATACTTCTCACCGGATTGTGTTAATTCTGCAGTGACAGGCTCAATTGTGCAGACGTTAACATGACGCTCTGCGGATGTCTTCGACGACGGTCCGTCGGTCGCATCCCTCTCAGCGTTGTTCTGGCATTGAGGTGCAATGTAACCGCTCTTACCGCACTTGAAGCAAGTAACAGGTCTCTTTTTGTCTACGGTGTTGCCGGTTTTAATATTGCTCAGCCCAGCTCCTGATGTCTTCTCTTCATCCTTCTTCTTGCGATGCCAACAATCGGGAGATTTGTGACCCATTTTGCCACAAATAAAACAAGTTGTTTTTGGTCTCTTATGAATAAGAGATTTTTTCTCTTTATTACCGGTGATAGAAGCAGCAGATCTTTTGCGATACGCACTAGCCATCAGCTCTTGCTGCAGCGCACTACGCGAATTTATATTCGTGGTAAATGCCAATCTTTGTAATTGCGGTTCACGTTAAACACAATGCGCGAGTACCGTAGCTACAGCAATCTGCTCGATGGTCATGGATTGCCAACGAGTCGTCAATGCAGTCACTAGCCTACCAGCATAAGCAGACAAACACTCGTCTTCCTTGGGTTTTCCATTATTCACACGAATTATCACCGCGGCTGGAGTCTCAACCGAGTCATATCGGGCCAAAAGAAGTTCTTTAAATTGAGTCCAGTTCATTCCCGCATAACTGATCTGCGAAAACCAAGAAGAAGCCGTACCTTTTAATGCCCTGCTCAAGGCTATTATCAACGCACTTCCTTGAATTGGTTGTTCACCAAGGCACAGATCAACCGTAGCACACCAGGCTCGTGCGACTGTATCTAAGGCTAAGGGTCTATGACTAATCTAAGTACTAACAAATATGCTTGGATTAAATATTAACCAAATGTCTTTCAATGTTATAAGCATAGCGCGAGAAAGCGCGTCCAGAATTATCGTGCGCCGACATATATATATATATATATATATATATATATATATATATATATATATGTCGGCGCACGATACGAAATGTCTTGGAAGTCGTCAGTAGAGCCCGAAAAGTGATCCGGAAGTAGACATTTGATTTGATTTGATCAATTCACATATAAAAATTCCGGGCCTGACCTGGAACATACGAAATGTCTTGGAAGTCGTCAGTAGAGCCCGAAAAGTGATCCGGAAGTAGACATTTGACATATATACATATGTCATGTATATATATATATGTATATATATATGTATACTTTTCGGGCTCTACTGACGACTTCCAAGACATTTCGTATGTTCCAGGTCAGGCCCGGAATTTTTATATGTGAATTGATCAAATCCAGGACTGTCTTGGAAAATACAGGTCTCGGAATTTCTCGATTTGTCGAATCTTTTCGTAAGTCATGTTTTCACGTAACATAATACGCGGTTGAACAGTTCAGCACTCGTGAATTAACTCTACGAATGCCAGGATGTTTTCCAAATTGTGGTAAGATATAAGTACATGATCCACTAATTGTAAATGCACGATACATGACCATTGTCCCTGAAGTTCACATCTCGCTGTTCTCGAAGTCCTGGAACTTAGCATTCTACACATTACACTAATCCGTCAGCTAATCCAGTCTTGGAACTTGACACTTTACACGCATAGAGAAATGCGGAATGAAGTAGGCTTCTGGGATAACACGAGACACCCGGTAATTGTTCTTTAAAATCATTTATTTTGTACAATAATCACTGATCAATAAGATTTCAGTCACCCTGAAAAATTCTGCTATGAATTATACATAATAAACGCCTCACAATCAGTCAAATGCATCTAATTTGTCTACTGCGGACTGACGAAACTCACTATACTCGTATTTTTTGGGTCAAACTGAACAATCATGGCCCTATGAGAGTATTTATCACAACCTAGTTTCCCTTTGATGCCTCTCTTTGGTTCCTAAAAATGGAAAACTTTGAACCGGAGAATTTATTTCAGTAGATTCAATTTATCTACATTCCAGATTCAAAATTCCCTGATTAAATTTTTTTATTGATTTTATTTTTTTCTCAACAGGTAAATTTTTCTAAATTCATAACTCGTCAACGGTGCCGTTCGTGGAGGTGCCTCGGAAAACCGAACAGTTTATGTCCGTAGTAAATCCCAGTATTCCGGAAAAAACAGTGAAATTTAGGCGACATCCGGTTACGAGCTAGTCTGTCAAAAATCTAAAAATCAAAAATTATGTATTTTTCGTGTATGTCGGACGCTAGGTTTCTTTCTTACAAGGACCCATACTTTATGATAGCCCTCTGACAAGTCGTGGAACTTGACAATACGTTCACGAAAAGACCCGAAACTGGACAGTATATAGAACTGGCCTCCCGCGTGTTTAGGTTTCTGCAATTATAAGTTTTCGGATGTATAATCATATCATACATACATTCAAGATTTCTGGTAGTATTTTTCTATTCTTTTACCGATAAAATTTGAGGCGATAAGCTATCTTTTAAATACCCGTAATTCCTTCTGTCAGCGACTGGCCACACCCGTTTCGGATAGATACTTTTACAGTTTGATCCGGCAGTACAGGAATAATTGAAGCATAGAAAATGAAGCTAAAACTACGTGATAGATTGAAAGGGCCTAGAATTGATATATTTAGGCACAAATTACACATCACATTCATTCACTCCTTTTTCACGGTGGCCCGGAAATAAGCAATACATAACCAATGTATCTAAAATATACTATACGTCGATAATATTGTTCCAGAACTCATCACTCGATATATCTATACCAACAGTCAAGCTGATCTGCACTTCGAATATTCAGAGCGTTTACGCTACTGAAAATTATTCCATGATGTAGAAAGCAGCACCGATTATCCTATGGTAACAAAACTAACTTACCGACAGTCAGTATAGAAAACATCTAGAATAAGAAACGCGGAGTAACATCTAGAAAATACAAAGAACTAGAAACTACTAGAACTCTAGCCTAAGTATAAAAGGACGCACACGTCCTGTCGTCAGTGAGTCTGTCTGTAACTCATAAAGTAAAATAAAGAGTCTGCTGTTGAGAAAAGGTATTGTCATTAGATTTATTAAATCCTCAACAGGGTTATGGGCCCAGGTCAATGCAACAAGTGAAAAGTGAAGTTAAGGAACCACTAAGGAACAGAAATGTTGTTGAAAGAGAAATATAACCTAGTGCCTTTCGCGGGCGAAAACTTTTCGGCGTGGTCGTTTAGAATTAAAAGTATACTACGTGAAGGTGGAGTGATTAAAGCTATTGAAGAAGAAAGTTTCGGTCAATGTGCAGATAATACGACGAAAGAGGCAAAAGCACAAGCTTTAATCATTGGAGGAGTGGCAGATAGCCATCTGGAATATCTACGGGATAAAATAAGTGCATATCAAATGTACAAAAACTTGGAAGACAATTTCAAGAAAAAGGGAGTTCGAAGTCGTCTGTTCCTGAGAAGAAAGTTAAGCGACTTGAAATATAACGAAAATGATACAATGCTAAATCACTTTGTTAAACTGGATGAAATTTTTTCTTAACTAAAGGATGCTGAAAATGACCTCACGGAAGAAGAAAAAATAAATTATATCTTGATGTCGATGCCAAAGTCCTATGAAAATATAGTCACAGCTCTAGAAACAATCGAGAACATAAGACTGGATTTTGTGAAGGACAGATTGTTAGGAGAAGAAGAAAAAAGAAAGAAATTGTCGAACACTGAAAATAAAAATATACAAAGTGCATTCAATTGTTATACCTGTGGTAAACCAGGCCACAAGAAATATCAGTGCCGAAGAAATTATGGAGACAGACAAAATAATGGGAACCAGCAAAATACAAGTGGAAGCCAAAACAACCGAAGTCAAGAAGGGAACCAGAACAACTATAGAGGACGAGGTCGAAGTCAAGACCGTGGATACAGTCGAGGAAGAGGATTTGGTCAAGGAAGAGGATTTGGTCAAGGAAGAGGTCACAGTTCGTTCGCAGCAGATGGAGAAGAAGAAGAACCAAGAGTGGTATTCATGTGTGAACCATCAATAGGATCAGGAAGAGAAAATCAATCAAATAATATTGAATGGTATGTAGATTCTGGCTGTTCTGACCATTTGACAAATGACAGAGAGGTATTTAGTACATTTTTTGAGTTGAAAAAACCGAAATTAATATCAGCAGCTAAGAATGGTACTGTATTGGAAGCTGTAGGAATAGGGAACATAAATGCCACATGTCAGGTAAACGATACAGCAATATCATGCGAGATAAAAAATGTATACTACGTACCAGAATTGAGGAAAAATTTACTGTCAGTATCGAAAATGGAAAGTAATGGTTTAAAATTAATCTTTGCTAATAACCAGGCAAAAATATATAAAAATGATAAGCTCATAATGATAGGCAGAAGCAACGGTTCCTTATACACAATAGATATGCAAATAGACAGTTCTAAATGTAATAATACCGAATCAAATAAAACAGAACAGTTATGGCATAGGCGTTATGCTCATTTAAGCTTGCGTAATCTTGACTTACTGAAGCAAAAACATTTAGTTACAGGCTTAGAGGATATATCAATAAATACTCAAAATGAAAATCAATGCGAACCATGTATATTAGGAAAGATCACAAGACAACCATTTAATCGTAAAGGCTGTAGAGCAACAAAACCCTTAGAGTTGGTTCATAGTGATGTTTGTGGTCCAATAAGTCCAACAACCTGGGACAATAAAAATTACTTCGTCACATTCATAGATGATCATACGCACTTTGTTGTGGTATATTTGATGAAAAACAAATCAGAAGTATTTGAAAAGTTTAAAAATTACTATAACTATGCAACAAAACATTTCAACAGCAATCTATTAAAATTGAGAACAGATAATGGCAGGGAATATGTATCAAACGAATTTCAAGAATTTTGTAAAGAAAAAGGAATAACCATGCAATACACAGTCGCTTATAACCCTGAAATGAACGGCGTAGCAGAAAGAATGAATAGAACCCTAGTGGATAAAGCTAGAACATTATTAATTGATTCAAAGATGTCAAAAAGATTTTGGGGAGAAGCTATTTATTTTTCAGCCTATACGACTAACAGAAGTCTCACAACATCAATAGACAAAACACCTAGCGAGATTTGGGAAGGTAGAAAACCAAACGTGTCAAATATGAGAGTGTTCGGAAGCATCGCATACAACCATGTTCCTAAAGAATTGAGGAAGAAGTTAGATCCAAAAGGAAAAAGACAAATAATGATGGGGTACTGCTCAAGTAGCTACAAACTTTGGGACGAAGAGAAACAGAAGATGGTAGCTGCAAGGAATGTGATATTTAACGAAAACCCAGATGAAACAGAGGATAAAATTGAAATAAGTAGTCTAAATGATGAAGAAAATGAAAATAATCAAGAAAGTGAAAATAATCAAGAACATATAGAAGAAGAAAATCCAGAAAATATGGAAGAAAACAATAGACAAAGGAATACAATAGCAAATGTTAGAGAGAAAAGGAAAACAACAAGACCCGCATGGCATAAGGACTATGAGATAAATTTAAAAGATGACGATGAAGTATTATTCGCGCTACAAATAAATAAAATGGATGATGATATTCCGTTAAATTATGAGGATATAGGAACAAAAGAAGACAAACAAAAATGGGTGAAAGCTGTAGAAGAAGAAATAAAGGTATTAAAAGAAAGCGGAACATGGATAACGGTACCTACCCCTGAAAATGTAAAATTAATAGATAGTAAATGGGTCTTTGCTAAAAAGGAAGTAAAGGAAAAGGAGATATATAAGGCACGACTAGTAGTAAAAGGATTTCAGCAAGAGGAAGATTTCAGTGAAGTTTATTCCCCAGTTCTGCGACTGCTACAGAAATTATCACATACATCAAATGGATGTAAAAAGAGCTTTTTTATATGGCAGAATTGATGAAGACGTATATTTGAAACCCCCAGAAGGCGTAACGGTTGAAGAAGGGCATGTCTTAAAATTGACAAGGTCCTTATATGGTTTGAAGAAATCACCAAAATACTGGTATGAGTGCTTTAACGCAACTATTAAAGAATATGGTTTTGAGAGATCTGATAATGATTATTGTATGTACAAAAAGGGAGAGTTGTATCTATTATTGTACGTCGATGACTTGTTAATATTAGGAAGTAGCTTAAAAAGAAATAAAACGGGTGAAAGAGTTCTTCACTTCAAAATTCAGAATGAAAGATATGGGTCATGAAAACCTAACTTACTTGGGCATTGCAATAAATAAAAGATCAGATAGTATTATAATTGATCAATCAAAATATTTAATGAATGTGTTAAAGAAGTTTGGAATGAGTGATTGCAAACAATGCAATACACCTATGGACGCTAATTTTAAGATAGACGAATCTTGCATTGTAAATCAGGATTATGAAAGAGAATGTAGGTCAATGATAGGATCTCTGATGTATGCAACTGTTGGATCAAGACCTGATTTAGCAACTTCTGTTTACTATTTAAGTCGATTCCAGTCAAAACCAACCAAAGAATTATTGTTAGCACTTAAGAGAATACTGAGATATGTCAAAACTACCTTAAATTATGGTCTAGTATATACAAAATGTGATAACAGTATGTCGCTAGTAGGATATGCCGATGCTGATTGGGCCAGGGATTCTGATAGGAAGTCTACCACGGGATATTTGTTTAAGGTATATAATAATACTGTAATATGGAAAAGCCAAAAACAAGCAACAGTAGCTCTAAGCACCACAGAAGCAGAATTCATAGCCTTAAGCGAAGCTATCATGGAAGCCTGTTGGATTAACAAATTGTTAAAAGAATTGAATATTATTACAAACAGTATAAATATATATGAGGACAATCAGAGTACGATTAAAGCAATAAGTAATTATGATCAAAAGCGGCTCAAACACATGGACATAAAATATAATTTTATAAAACAGAAAGTAGCGGATAACACCATAAAAGTAAACTACATTACAACCCAGAACCAATTAGCCGATATCTTTACCAAACCCATAAGTAAAGCCAGGTTCGAAAAAATTGTTTATGATTTAGGTTTAAGAAAAATAGAATAATCGGTACTGAGGAAGAGTGTAGAAAGCAGCACCGATTATCCTATGGTAACAAAACTAACTTACCGACAGTCAGTATAGAAAACATCCAGAATAAGAAACGCGGAGTAACATCTAGAAAATACAAAGAACTAGAAACTACTAGAACTCTAGCCTAAGTATAAAAGGACGCACACGTCCTGTCGTCAGTGAGTCTGTCTGTAACTCATAAAGTAAAATAAAGAGTCTGCTGTTGAGAAAAGGTATTGTCATTAGATTTATTAAATCCTCAACACATGATAAATCACATAACGATATGACCGATATTCGGATCTATTTTATCACGTAATCTTACATGTAAATACAATATATATGTTAAATTACATGATGAAATACATCGGAACTTCGGCTATCGATATGTGATTTACCTATCGTAGAATAATTCTCAGTAGGGAAGCCAAGTAGGATATATCAGTTACAATCTGGTGATTTTGTTTCATTCCACAAGCTTTATCAGTCAAAAGAACACAATTTTTTCACCAAAGGTTGGCTGCAAGCCTACAATGCCTTGGAAATAAACAGTATACGACAAATGTTCCGAAACTTCACAATACGTCGGTAAAAAGTCGCGGAATTTGCCAATACAACCGCGTAAAGTTTCGGAACTTACGATTAGCAGTTGATGTCAAAACTAACCTCTTGCAGATTCACCTGCGCAGTTGTATCATACAAACGTTCACGATGTTTAGCGGCATTATGCTTTGCTTTTCCTCTCATCATATTTATTACGATGAGTTAGAAATTGGAAACATGTGATTCTTTCTACCAAATACTGGCTGCGTCCATCTTACAATTAGATGGATATACTTACCGAAAGAATAATGAACGGATTTAAAAGCGGTTTCGACCAAGTACATTATTGAATAACAAAGGCTAAAGTTATTTGATTTAGGTACGATTCACAGGTCGCATCCGTTCTGGTTTGGAAATTATCGATATATAGTCCGCGGTGTTCCTGAAGATTACGATAAGTGGATGACAATGTCCCGAAACTTAGCACTTGACATATATCAATCTGCCAGCTGATCCGAATTCAAACAAAATTTAGATTATGGTAGAATGTGTCCTGACAAAAAAACATTGATCTCCTGCGATGAGAGTGTATATGCAAGAAACTTTTGGTAAAAAATTTCCAGCTTACCTCTCCCAAAAAATCCTTGCGCATACACTTTCATCGCAAGATATTGATTTTTTTTCAGTATAGATACTACTATAAACTAAATTTTGTTGGAAGGAATTTTTGATCACATTGTTTTCAGTTATTTTAAAAACGAAAAACTCGATCTTACCGAAATTTTACCGTAGTCTCCCTTTAGGGGTTCTCAAATAAAAGCCAACCCTATAGTCAAAGGTCTTGTGATAAATCACATATCATTGTAACAGAAATCAGCATATCTTTCAACATGTAACTTATGTAAATACGACTTGATACATCACAAATCACATGATAAGTCATAAACTGCATATCAAGTATCGCACAAAATACGTAATAAATGACATAAGAAATCGTATGTATCGACATATAATTTATGTAGGTATTAGCGTATTTCATTTGATACTTAGAATATTTATGATTTACCATGTGATTTGTGATGTATTAAGTTAAATAACATGATGAAGTATATGCTGATTTCGCTCATAACGATACGTGATTCATCGCTGGAACTTTTTCAGTAGGGAATCGAAGCAATTAAACTGTGGAACGCCCGAAAGCCACATGAGCAATGAGCATCTTACTGAAAATGATAATGTATCAAATTATGAAATGTTATGACTAACATTCACGTGTAATTTCCTACTCTGTAATTCTGTATTCATTTATAAATTTTCTGTATAATATCAAGATGTTTAGTATACACATTGATGTAACTTCATTCTAGGTATGTACTGTGACGTGGCGGGTCTACCAGCCCGTCACCGACCCGCACCTCCACTCCCAGGCGGCCGCGTCAAGCGCTCTTAAAGAGCAAGGGAGAGTCCTGCCGTGCCGCCAATGAACAACCAGAGTTAGCTTTAAGATTTATGTATTGTTGCTAATGCTTTTTGTTACTCCCCCAACCCATTCTCTGAGGTGACCGCCACTGCCGCCACCACTGCCGCCGCCAATGCCGACGCCATCCAACGACCACACTGCGCTGCCGTCGCGGGAAACGCGGAGGGACCACCGGACGACCGGCGCGGAGTTCGAAGCCCCGGACCCAGTAGTCGCGCTGTTGCTTGCTCGGACCTCGATGCCGTCAAGGACATGCTGCCGCTACCGCCCAGGGGTCGAGTTGCCTCCACCTGAGCCTCCGACAAGACCGGCCTTGCCACCCGGCACCCACAAATAACCGGACTCAGTCTCCCCCTGGGCTCGCCGATGCCGACCGGACATTTCCGCCTTCGCCAGACCACCCTCGCAACACGCAGCACAGCGCGGCGAACAGACCGGCTGCCTAGGCTCCCGCCGGTCTCTCGCCAATCTACCTATCATCCCCTCCCGTAGCGCCACCGCGGGATCGCGATCGCCGAGGGCCGGCGGCCACCTCACTCTCCCTTGCGCTGCACTGTGACTAGCTCTGTAGCTCATCGTAGTGGACCCTCGCGTTGAAAATTATCTTGAGATATTTGAAGTCGAGTTCAGTTTGGTTTGCCTGTTTTCTGTGTTTCTGCCGAGGAGGAACCGTTGCCGCTCTCATTTTTTTTGAAGAACCGGACGTTGTTTGCCGTAAAAGGTAGGCTGTCGCTATCCCGAATCTCGCTGGCTATAGATTCTCAACGGCCTCAGGCCATTTTTCCTTTTTGCAACAGGTTGCCGGCCGGCTTCGGTCGGCCATTTTGTGTGAAAGCCCGCGAGCCTCGTGGTAGCTAAGCTTCTCTAATTGATTAAATTATTGTTCTTGGTTGCTATTCTTATTTTATAATTAATATCATATGCTCTGGTTGTTCATTCGGTAATTTTTTTGCCGCTTTATTGTAACGCATAATTTGTAATAGATCGTGTACCGTGCCGCTTCCCGGCCGCGTACCGAGTACGTGAGTGTGAGAGAGAGAGAGAATCTGTGAGTGAGTGTGTGCGCCCGTGCCGTCGTTGCCGAGCGTAACTACCACCGTCAAGCGGCGACAGGCGACCGTGCCGATAATATAGAAAAAGTGAAGGAGGATTACCTCGTGTTTGTGAGACCGTTAGATTATTAGCAAGCTTGTTTCTAGAATTGTTCTGCCTTGGTTTGAGATTTGAAATTGTTAACGAACTTGCTTCACCACGAATCCGTAGTCGCACGAGCTATTGAATTGCTACTGATTTTATGCCGCTTATTATTCGCTTATCTTGGTCGCTTGCCGCCCGTCGCTTCTAGCTTATACTGCTTGATTTTGCCGTGTTCTATTGATCTGTTTAATTTTGTTGCTGTGTTATATTGTATGCTATTGTGTGTTATTTTTAGTTATTTTTGAATTGTATCGAAGCGTACCGCCACCGATAAGACCGCTTGCCGTGTAAATAACTATTTTGTTGCCTTCTGCCTTGCCGTAACGGCATTACTTGTTAATAAACGCTGGTAATTACATCTATAATCATTCGATTATCACATATACTATTTCACCTCCGCGCCCACGTTCCCCTCACCGCTAGCTAGTCGGCTGTTTTTGTGTGTGCTTGCCCCTGCTATAGTTTCGTCTGAGATTTGGTGGTGTGAGTTAGGTTCGCCGTTCGAGTCGGCGAACGAATGCTATTGGACGGTAAATTTTGATTCTGGTAAGAGTGTATTCTCTTACGGCTCTCTCGAGCCTGGCGCCCAACACCTGTTCTGCAGTGCCGTCAATCTTTATTCTTTTTCCATCTTTCCATTGCCGTGTTGGTCAACGCCATTTTTGTAAACGAGCCTCTGTGCCGACCCCGCTTTCCCCCGGGTGAAGTAAAAAGCCCGTTACAGTACATAGGGTGTCCCTTAACAGGGGTGTTTCTGAATTTTCATGCTCCCAGGGGCTCAAACTCTTCCAAGTAAATAAAAACAAATTCCCTGAAAATTTGAGCTCTTAATATCAACTTTAAGATAGTCCGCTTTCCCGCCAAAGTTTTTTATGGAAATAACATGTAAAAAACATATTTTGGTCTTTTGAACTTTATAACTTGGTGACGAATTCACCTAAAATTATGAGAAGTAAACATATATGTAGAGAATTAAACGCCCTATAAAAAAGGTATTTCACAATTTTTTGCTTAGTCTACTGGTTCAAAAGTTATTCGAACTCAAAGTTTAATTTTTATAAGATTAGCATTATTATCAAGTATATTTGAAAGATTAGCAGTTGTATGATGAAGTATATTGTATTGTTCTTACACGTTATTTTATTTAAGAGCAATTCAAGTGATAAAATTATATCAAATGATTATGTCAATAGATGCGAATTGAAAATCATTTTTTACTGTTATTAATCGATATTGAGATTAATGAAACTCTTCAAGAGTTCTTTGAATTCTTGAAACGGCTTGATAACGGTCGTCTAGCAATTCGAATTCATAAATAGTTTAACTTTATTTTTGTTTGTTAGAATGAACGGAATGGAGCAAATGATCATTTCCAGTAGGGCAGGGCTAACAATCAAAAACAATTTATCCGAGAATGTGTGATTAACAGTGGCTTGAATTGATAAATTCACTAATACACCCACAATACAGCTGGAATTATAATTTTTCAATTAACCAGGTAAGTTCAATTGCATTTACATCTATGTTTTGAAATCTGTTTTCTGCTTCTTATTGAAAGAAAAGTCTTATATGCTGGAATCATTGTGATTTCGTCATCTAATCTATTACAGGTACTTCTTCGCATGATGCAGCACATATGGTAAGACGTTGATAAAAACGGTTTCTCACATTTGGAATAAATTTTCTTAAATTACTAATCTCATATCCGATACTTCAATTTACAGATTGTGATCGTTTATGTTTTGCGAAAAAGTATAACATTCTGCGATGAAAGTTGAGAAGCAGGAAGAGCTGTTCGCAAAATTTGATTGAAGCCCTGCAAATATTGAAGAGACATTCTTCAGGTGAGTTTGATGGCATTTTTATCTATCGTTTCGAAATTAGTTCGTTTTTCTTGTAAGTAAAGATCTATGCATAATGTTGCGAAAATATGTTTTTTTTTGTTCTGAAAGGAGCAGAAAAGGTTGAACTTCAAAGCCTTTATCTCAGTATTGAGATTGTGGTCTGATTGTAGAAAATAATGCGTAGCCTATCGCAATGGAAGTTGAAACGCTATGAATCGTTCACAGAAATTCGTCGAAGCTGTGTGACAGATGCAGCGAAAGGTTTCTTGCAAGGTTGTCATTTGGAAGCAGACTTATAATATTCGTTTAAAATATTGGAAACCGAGTTTTGTCTGATTTTAAGCTTCACTAGGATCTTTCCTGGAGAATTAAAGAAAAATTAGAAGTAGTGTGTCTCTCTTAATTGTTATCAATAGTTTAATATCAAGTAATCGACGTTTTTTCCCATGCAAAGCATTCATTTGATTTCGTCAATTATTATGTAATAGAGTTGAAAGGTATAATGAGAATAGCTGATAGATATTTTTTTCTTGAACCATTATACTTTGCATTCTATATCCATATTCCGTAAAACACTATGCACGAACTGTTAAACCATATTAAAGCAAAATCACCACTTCAGCAGATTTGAATAATCATTCTAAGTATTGGTAACACTAACAATCAAATATTATCGCTTCTGAATCAATACTCTGAACAACAATTTGTTCAGCAGATGAGGTCAATTTATAAACGAGCAATCATACAGTAGGTTGTGCAAACAGAATTTTGTATAAAAGAATAGTGTAGGGTTTCATAATAAATTTAGTAATAAAAGTTTTATGATAATACAAAAGTATTTTAATACGTTTGTTCTCATTTATCACATATACGTATATATACGATGCTAACCTAGAGCATTTCGACGGTCAAAACAAATCTTACAAGATTAATATTGCGGGACACCACAAAAAATGAAGTCGTAGGAATATAATAATAAGAGAACAGTAGTAGTACGATTATTCTTATTCAATACATATTTTGAGCAACTACGCGCTCATCAAATACAACATATAGTAAAGCGAACAATGTACTTTTCTAGTTAGGAACGGTTTACGATCAGATGCAAGATCTTTACCTATAAAGAGCAGGTTACAGTAAGTTCAATAAGACGTTACATTTTTATGATAAATGCAGTAGGAATATTAATACAGAGAAAAGGTAGTTAGTTTAATACGATATTTCTCATTCATCATACACTGAAATCAATAATGCTAACCCAAAGCATTTCACGGGTCAAAAAAAATTTTATAACAAAAATAATGCGGGATACATTCCATAAAAAATCTAGAAGTAGGAACATTGTAATAGCAAAGTAGTCGAAATACGATTATTCTAATCCCATACATGTTCGATCAACTACGCGTTCATCAAATACAATACATAGTAAAGGTAATAATGCACTTTTCTATTTAAGAAAAGTTTACGATCAGGTAAAAGATCTCTACCTATGAAGAGCAGCTGACAGTTCAATGAGATATTACATATTAAAAAACCAGAAAAGTCAGCGTAACAAGAACACTAATATACATACCGGGACCATCTCTAGAAACTAAACAGGAACTGCGCATGCGCGAATTTAAATCCGCTGTCCGTGCAGTCTGGCCACCCCGAGACCCTGCTGTCAAACTCTGTTTCTGTCGGCGATGTAGTTCACATGCATTTTTGAGGTTAGAATCTCAAGTCATTCAGATAGTCACTCGGAAAGGCTTGGGAAGCATTTGTTATTGAAAATTGATTGTTCAAAGAACTGTCGGAATTTAATGCTGATGCTCTCTGTTCAAATGTTGGGTGCTTGGAAGAACCGAAGCAGGTAGGTGGGGACAATTTATTCAATCATTTTCATTACTTCATACATCAAGAATAACAATGAAATTTTTTTCTTTCAACAGAAAATACAGCCAAAATAATAGCATCTCTGCTGTTCGCTGATGTCTTCTCTTCCCATTCAATTCATGACACATGCAGAGATCATCGGCCACTTTTGTTGGTTGGAAAAGGAAGTTGTAGATCTTACGGTTTCTTTCAATTTCAAATCTAATCTAAAAAAATCTAATCCGAAGAGTAAAACTTAGAAACATTCTGTGACACAAGTTAAAAATCAACATTTTCAAAATGTGCCTCAGTGTCACAATTAACTTTATGGATAATCATGTTTTAGAGTAATGTTCAGAACATTCATATGAAAATGTTGACTTATCGGGTTCAACATTGTACCCCTTGTTCCTTTGAAACAAATGAATATCTAATTTTCACTGAAGTTCAGGAAAATATTTACTTAAACCTAAATCCAATACAATATCTTGTTCATAGTGCTCCAAACATCATCCAGTAACATGAATATCCGAAAGTAATCCCTCTGTCGCAGAAACCGTTATAAGGTTCTTTGTTTTTAACTTGTGCCACTAGATAACTTTTGCATTGCAGATTCCATTTCCAATCTTAGGATGAGATTTTTTGTTTCGAACAGTGTTAACATGGGATGCAGAATTAATTGTAATAAATGGAGATTCACAAACTCTCAGTTTCAATGAAGGACCATTGTTAAAGTATAAAATTGTATCTGGTTTCAAGCTTTCAATAAGTTACCGGATAACTCCCTGATAAAGATTCATCATCAAAAAGTTAGCCAGCAAGTAAGTCCTATTGTAAACAAAGTGATCATTTGTAACGTGTACTAGTAAGTGAATGCATTCCTTAGACCTTGCTGGGGTTGAACGAGGCTCAAGCACGGATGATAGCTGCAACTAGCTAGTCAGATGATACTGTCGATTAATATTGACTTTAAAAACATTTTCAACTGAAGTTATCCAACATTTTTAGATTGAGATTGATTCAGTTTACACATCAAAATTCATCCTTGGAATCTGATTTAACACTTGAAACACTATTCATCTGAATTGAATACCAAGAGAGTGAAAAATAAAATATCAAAACTGCTGATAATAAAATTTGAAAAATAATGCGGGCCAATAATACTGCTTGGATTACAATGGTGCACGGAATGATTGCTCTGTAAAATTAGTTAGCAGCAATTGTTGAATAACAAACTTATTACTATTGGCTCGATAGATCTAAAATAATGGAATATTCAAACACTATGATCTGTAGCGTGTCGTGCTCTTCAATTTTGCCACGACTGATGTTCAGAAGGTGGCGATGACCAGAAGAAATTCCTTCGGATACCTGTTGTCTAATGGAACAACGGAACAACCAGGTTCGATGGTTGGAACGGTGGCACCAATCGAGAAACTAGGGTCCTACCCACCAAAACGTTTTGACCATCAGGTAAGGTATGATTTTCATCCTATTATCCAAACTTGAAACTCTAAGTATGTCAGAACAAACGAATTTTATCATTAAATACATGTGAAAATATTGTAGTATGCAAATATCATAGCATCAGAAATTTACTTACACGCTTTAACGCCTGACAACTTTAGTCTCGCTTCGATGATGGTTGTTTCCCACCTGAAAATATTAAAAGATATTATCATCAGACAAGAGCTTCTAATTGATTTGGATACCACTAATTTTCAATAAATTGCGACAGAAAAACGAATTGCTACTTTTTGTACTCCTAAGCTTTGTGTTTCAAGATACACTATTTCTTTTATTCCTTGTTACTGATTTTATTTTAATATTTCATGTTCATCGGCACTGATTACTGACTTCCGGAGCACTGCACTGTAACAAATCTACTCTGGAGCAACCTTCTACTGGGTTTGGACAATCCATTTATTTTTAATTTTATGTAAATAAAAAATCTGTTTAAAATAAACAATATTTTTACTTACCTGCCTCAGTTTGTCTAGACTCCCACTCGTTGATGACGTTCCACATTTAATTTCAGATTTCTTCTTTCAATAAATATCTGATCCAATTTCTGTAGCTTTTGATATTTGTTTCTCCATGGACGCCTTTATTGTGTCGATTAAATATCTTCTAATATCAACTACGGTATTGCTGAATGACACTTTTCTTAGAAAATTCACGATAAGTAGGAATAAATATCAACATAACCTCAATACGCTACTTTACGCGCGAGATATTCAGAGCCTTGTCACATTTCGTGTACGTTGGTCGCCTTGGTTAGCTGACGAAAATTACTCCGCGGGGCAATTTCGCTGACCAATGAAATTGAATCATTTGGCGCATGCGCAGTTCCTGTTTAGTTTCTAGAGATGGTCCCGGTATACTACACATTATACTTCGTATTTTACTGCAGGTATATCTTACGTTACATATATAAGTCTCACTTTTCGTTCTGAATAAGGAAAGACCCTAGTTAAACTTACCGAAAATCAGATTATAATGCTTTGAATGGCTGTTTCAGGATTGCAATATCTCATAGTCATTTAAAGCATTGAAACCAACTTTCCAAATAAATAAAAAAGGTCAAATAAATAAAAAATTGAACAGTTCTTGATATGCATCAGCAAAAACTTTACACGTATAACACCTAAATTGAAAGCTACTTTCATTGATTCACCGTTTTCAATTAGGAGAAAGTTAAAAAAAAAAATGTTAATTTCAAACTCATCTACCCTTTCCCCCCTTACTCAGAACATTATTTCTTTCAGGTACTTTCAGGAACTTTCTTTTCAGGTACTGGTTTCTCAGATCACAATAAAATGTTAAATTGGTAATTACTAGTAAGTTGGTAATTATACCTAGATATTCTTAAATCTTTTCTCTAAATATTCTTTAAACAATAACTATAAATTAGGCACAGCCTGAAAAACTAATAGAAAATCTTTAATAGTCGACCCTTTAGACTTCATTGTTGAAACAGACCTGCTTCTTCTTTTTCATTTGATTGTGAAGCCACGTCTTGACTTGAGGCGGTCTTCGGTTCCTCAGACATGGGTTTTTATTGATTGCCTTCTGAATTTCATCTAATGAAGGTAACTTCATGTGTATCAGATTAGGACCAAAAAGTCGGAGTACTGTTTTCTTTTCGTCATCATTCCATGGGACACGCCTAACTGGGCCATATGGAGAGGCTATAGGAATCGAAATAAAGCTTAGACAAATTCAAGTGAGGCAAAATAAATACGTAGCACTATAAATTGACATCACTGGCATTTTTTTTTTTTATTTTCATGAATCGGTCAAGGAATATTTACAAAAATCCGGAGAAGTAAACGAATAATCAAAACGACGTACGATAAACTCAATTACTTTTATCACTGCTGATCATGACCGAAGTCATGGATCCGCTTCTTTTTATTTTTTCAATTTGATGAATTCATTGAAAACCACCTAATTCTGCCATAATGCAACTTTTTCAGTCAAATTCAACAGAGCAATTTTATTCGAAAACTGGCAGATCCAAAATTTGACTACCCTTAATGTTAAATAAGTACTAATTCCACTACCAGTAAAGGTTCGACTCACATTCAATAAAAACTCCAATAAAAAAACTTACTCGATCGCTTTCTCTTGATAGAGCTTGTGTATTTTGTTTTGTCTGATTCCATCCACATTCCTGAGGGATAATCCGGATCATGTGTTCCATCACTATCGTGCCCAGCATTTGAATTGGTACCCAAATCATGACTGTTCTCCGGCTTTCCGTCGTAGTCATCTTCATCTTCATCTTCATCTTCATCGTCATCATTATCATCTTCTAATTCATCTGTGCCTCGTGCTACTTCTAAAAGCCTAGACATCTGTAGGATCTCTCGATTTACTAAAGGTTGACGGTAGATGTCTTAGTGGATTTTCTCCGCATGGCCCATGAAATTCGCCAAGTCCATTACCTCGTTCTCCGACAAATTCAACGAGATGCATGTAGTCGCAATATGCTTACGCAGTTGAGTACCGCGTAATCTTGATGGATTTGTGGCACCACAGTCTACAGAAAACTTTCGCATTAAGCCACATGCTCTTAGGAATTTATGAGGTTTTCCTCCGCCGCGAACTCCAAAAACATATGGATTTTGTTCTTTGATTTTCATATCTCTTCTATGATGTAGGATGAGCTCAATGCTTTTCAATAAGCGGACATCTAAAAGAACTGGAACTGTTCTATTAAGTTTTCCTCGAATAGTAAAACGAACATACTTCTTGGTTTTTTCTTGACTTTGCTTCGATAACGATTTGAACAAGTCTTTATCAGTATTAAAATCAATGGTATGATAATTTCTGAAATCTTCGATTAGAGTCCGTTCGATTTCCCCGGCACGACGTCTATTAAATAATTGTACAGATGTAAGAGTTGTTTCGGCTAAGTTCATCCATTCTTGCTCAGAAAACTTGTTGCTCAATTTTTGAAATGCTTCATTCCTTTTTTGTGACAGGTAGGTATGCAGCTTCTTTATGTCTTCCATTGAAGGTAATTCAACTTTCTTTCGTCGATTGTGCTGAGCTTGAGACTCCTCAACTGTTCGATTGACACTTAACGTTACTTCTTGAGCTAGTAACTTGAGAAAATCTTTGACACATTTTTTTTTTAGCATCGTCATGTTTTTTTATACATTCATTTATAAGGATTGCTCCGATTTGTTTGAGTAAAGTACCCATACTAAAGGCAACCGACGGTGTTTTATAGTTGTTTGTAGATACAACACCAAGTTTGGCTTCAATGTTGATCGCTTCGAGAACATCATCACAGAATTGAGGGTCATAAACTGATGTAAGATCTGTGATTTTCTTGTTTAATCTCCTGAGAGTTAATAACAAACGCCCCATTAATCTCATGCGTTGTCGAATCATCTGATAATAACGTGGATCTGTGTATTTCTGACACATCCCAGCAAGCGCAGTTATATAACCATAAGCTAACATTTAGTAAACCCAATATAACGCGTTACATAGCTGGTTAGTAGCCAGCAACTGTCTTGTTGCTTGTAATTTCCCATTCAGTTCAACGTCACAGGCACGTAACATCTATGTCAACATGTCACTTTTGGTTATATTGCCAATACTTGACAATGGCATAACAGTTAGGTAACGCATTCTAACATGTGAGGTAACATTGTGATAAATATGTTAGCAGGTTCCTATGTTTTAAAATCTCGATTTGAATCTATTGAGAGAAGTCCGCGCATGCGTTCGAGCGAATATACCTAATGATTCTGTATTATTAATTTGCTGAACTTTTGTGCACGGACTTCTCACAATAGACTCAAATTGAGATACCAATAAACAGCAATGATGTTTCCCACATGTTTATGTGAATTCGGTGGCTTTATTGAATTTATTTTGCTAATTCTTTTTTATAATATAATCGTGTATAAGCTTCCTTTTATACATCGCAGTGTAATTATATATAACATTATATTATGTGTATTTAAAATAATGTGTTCATTATGCATACATTATCACATCACTTACATATATAATCAGTCAGTATAACCTTATATTTTGAATATGTCATCTATATATATATATATATAGTATAATACTGCTAATCATGTATGCATTTGATATCAGAGCTTTTACTTATCACATGAAATGTATAACCTATATATATACACGCTTTATATCGTGTATGTAATACGCTTTGTTAATTATGTTAATTTTTCTTGATAGTTTTCATATTTATATATATATGGTATAATGTCATAATATAATTATTAGGTAGACTTTTGATATTCTTATAATATTTGGAGGAACTGAGTTATATAACTAACTTTTTTCGTTATTTTTGAAAATATTATTTTGTATTATTATATTATATTATATACTATGTACTATGAAATCACATTAAACTAAACTAACGGTATATATATGTACCAAGTGCAATCATAATTTAGTGTTGCTCAATTATTTTAGGTTTTTACTATAAGAATATGAAGGGTAAGGTCATCTGTGATAGGTAAAAGCTTTCAAGTAGATATATATATATATATATATATATATATATATATATATTATATATATATTATAGCTTTCAAGTAGATATATATATATATATATATATATATATATATATTATATATATATTATATATATCTACTTGAAAGCTTTTACCTATCACAGATGACCTTACCCTTCATATTCTTATAGATAGGTAAAAGCTTTCAAGTAGATATATATATATATATATATATATATATATATATATATTATATATATATTATAGCTTTCAAGTAGATATATATATATATATATATATATATATATATATTATATATATATTATATATATCTACTTGAAAGCTTTTACCTATCACAGATGACCTTACCCTTCATATTCTTATAGTAAAAACCTAAAATAATTGAGCAACACTAAATTATGATTGCACTTGGTACATATATATACCGTTAGTTTAGTTTATGTTTTAAAATCATATATATATATATATCTACTTGAAAGCTTTTACCTATCACAGATGACCTTACCCTTCATATTCTTATAGTAAAAACCTAAAATAATTGAGCAACACTAAATTATGATTGCACTTGGTACATATATATACCGTTAGTTTAGTTTATGTTTTAAAATCATATATATATATATATCTACTTGAAAGCTTTTACCTATCACAGATGACCTTACCCTTCATATTCTTATAGTAAAAACCTAAAATAATTGAGCAACACTAAATTATGATTGCACTTGGTACATATATATACCGTTAGTTTAGTTTATGTTTTAAAATCATATATATATATATATCTACTTGAAAGCTTTTACCTATCACAGATGACCTTACCCTTCATATTCTTATAGTAAAAACCTAAAATAATTGAGCAACACTAAATTATGATTGCACTTGGTACATATATATACCGTTAGTTTAGTTTATGTTTTAAAATCATATATATATATATATCTACTTGAAAGCTTTTACCTATCACAGATGACCTTACCCTTCATATTCTTATAGTAAAAACCTAAAATAATTGAGCAACACTAAATTATGATTGCACTTGGTACATATATATACCGTTAGTTTAGTTTAATGTGATTTCATAGTACATATCACGCTTACACCTCTCGGCGATGTCTTTGACCAGCAAAGGAGAGCCACTCCGAAGCCACAGCTCCAAATTCTACTTCTGTGTAATCAGAAAATTTTTGGAATATTGCGCCTGTAAACGTCATGAATATTCTTTCAGTATTATTCATATTCTTTGACTAGATATTTAACTTATATTCCAACTAGCCTTTATCTGTAAAATGTACCTACTCTTCATAATATTTATTATTTTCGATCGAAAAATACCATAGTGGTTTTTGAAACCTTTCCAGGAACACTCCACAGCACAACTGTTCGTGAATGTTAGCTTCAAAGCTCGTTGTACGAAGTCGCGTGGTGAATTTCCACTCGTTCTTACAACTCTTTTCTTCTGTAAAAAGCCAGGTATCATGCATCATAGTCACACACATATGCATGCATCATAGTCAAGATGAAGCTGAAGCTAGCAGCCAGAGTTATCAGCCGAACATGCCAAATTTCTCTCGAATGGGAGAATGGAGTACAATTTCAGATCCATAATTGCAGAAAAGTATTAGCTCTCGATGACGTGGATCTATTTTCTTCGTCTTGGGTCCTTAATGTCTCATTTTCATCGATCGAATCACGTTTTGCTGCTAACTCTGGCTGCTAGCTTCAGCCTCATATAGTCAAGTGATAGTCACACACTTATAGCAAGGTAGTTTCTTATATGTTTATTATCACAGATGCAATGCAACATCTAACTGAATGCACTTCTAACTGAATGAATGGCAATAATTAATATCTTTAGTGGCTTACGTCGAAGACGAATTTTCTACACAAATACATTGAGGACCATAATGAGTATAATGAAGTTGTTTCCTTACGAAAGCTTTTTCTGCGTCTTTTGATTTCGTTAGCAGTTCTTCGAAGAGTTTTATGTCTTCGATGGTTTTTAGAGGTAAAAGTTCTTCAGTGACGTCTGCAATATCATTTTCTGACTCATCTGGTTTGTTAGATTCCAATGCCTTCAAACGTCTATCAATACTTCGAAGGGTAATACTCATGCGAGCTTGACAGCTCAACATTTTTACCAGACACTCTGAAACCATGTCAGTGATCGTATTATGTGAATTCTATTCAGAAAATTACAAAGTTACCGATTGCCAGTACTGAATACTTGATGGATCGAGCTGTAAAAATTACCTTTTATGGAATAGGATTCTGGATTGAAGTTCGTGGGAAGCTCGTCTGACCACATGCTTCTCTTACTATTTTCGGAGTTGTTAAAGCAGGCCTTCTTTGTGGCAACAACAGGTGCAGCACTTTCTGTTGCTAGAACTTGTAAAATACATATTTTTTGCTTATTTGCCTATCACAGTGACAAACGATATCAAGACCACACATACCTAAGGGTTGATCCAAGATTATATCTTCAGTTATCGATAATTTTGATCTTGAATTCTTATTAACAGAGGCCCCTGTTCAAGAGGATCAAATATCAGTGCAAAAACTTTGATCGGGCAAAAAAATAATAATTGTTCTATTAATTTGCTTGAATATCACCTTCGCATTCTGCAATAACAATCGGCATGTGTTCGATTTCTGACTCAAGGTTCAGATCTAACGCCCATGTATTGTTGTTCTTCACTTCATTTCTAGCGTCATTATTGGTCATGGCATTATCAGCTACAGTGTTGTTTGCTGAAATATTTTCGAACATTTACACTATAAATGAACATTATATTCATGACATATGATAATTTTTATTTAATTGCTGGTTCGATATTTGAATAATTTTATTGCTGGAGTATAAGTTGCCTCATTATACTTACAAATTGAAAAACTACTCCCTTGAAATGGTTTAGAAGGGAAGGTTTGTTCCAGTACAGGAGAGTGAGCACAGGTTATTACTTGCATTGAATTAGAGAGTTCCGCCTCCTCTACAAAATTTTAAAATTAAACGCACATAATAAATATAACCTAATTAAGGGAACTTACTGCATATTGAAATCTTGTACAAATTGAACAAATTTAAAAATTCGGTCAAATATGTTTGGACTGTATATAAATGCATCAAAGTACTACCTCGTTGTTCTGATGTAGTAGCAGTGGGGACTACCTTCAGTGAAAAAAAATTGGGGCATGGTGGTGGTGGTTTAGATTTGGGTGGTTTCTTATCTGCAAAACATGAACCGCTAATGATTTTAAGCAAGAAATATAAGTATACATGTTGTTTCTAAAAAATTGACTTCGGATTTGTTAGGCACACTATACAGATGATGTTTTGAGCAAATGATGTAATATGGCAAGCTGGTTCTCAAGCAACGTAATTCTTACTTTGAATTTTTGATCGTACAATGTTTTCTTCGTCACTGAACTCGACTGCAACGTTCATAGCCTTTCGCTTACCTCTACCGAGGTTGTCATCGTCAGTCGTATTATAATCAGAATCAGCTGCTGCACTTCTCGCAGATTTTTGGGATGCTATATAAGGATGAATCTTTTTTTATGAAACATATGAGCATTATTCGAATTTATAATCAATAATTATCTCCAAGGAGTTAAGGGGCTTTATCACAAAGAGAATCATAATTACATACGAATACTTGACAATATGTACTAAATGAATGTAATAACGTACAGCACTTGTCTTTAATAATCTCTACATCGAAGACATCCCATCTTGAAGTTGGTTTGGCGCTCTTGGTTATTAAGTTTGTTATGTTATTAGCATGCGAGGGCCATCGACACTGTGTTTTTACACCATTTCCTTCAATTATCCAGGATTTCGGTACTTCCGAAACAGACCCGTCATCCAAAAATGTTATAACTACATATGTTTCCTTATTAACTTCGTTGTTTGGTGAATCCATTGCTAAACGATCCTGAAAAAATCCTACCAGCAGTTACGTGTACATGAAATTGGATTCATTTTCAACACTTACATGTCTTTGAAAATCTATAGATAAATTAAAGGGCGTATATACACCTTGAAAATGAGTTTTTCAAATCACTATGGTATACTTTACAGGAATAATTTATTGACTCAGTTTTCATACAGTAGGTTACTAGTATTCTAAATTGTTATTCACAGCTATTTTGGATTTTAAGGACTTTGCCTCAGATAGTTGCAGGTGGTTGAAGAAGCGTGGGAGTCATAGAGTACAGGTTGTATCAATCATATAAACCTTTTCAAATTTGCAGGGAAGTTTCTACATTCAAGTCATTTTGAGCCAAGGCAATAATATTCAGAAATGAGATCAACTTCCATAAATGGAAACAGATAACGCAGTTTATTCCCAAACACAAACGAAAAAAAAGCTAAAAATCCGAAAATTTTCTATCCAGGAATTGAATTCATCAAATATCATTGATTGGCTCAAAATACATTGAAGAAAATTCCCTGCAAATTTCAAAAGGTTACAATGACAATACAACCTGTAGCCTACGACAACCATTTTTTCTTCAACTATTTGCAATTATCTACGGCAAAGTCCTCAAAATCCAAAATAGCAATTATACTTTGAAATGCTAGTAATCTGCCGTATGAAAACTGAGTCAATAAACGATTCCTGTAAGGCATACCAGTGACTTAAAAAACTTATTTTCAATACACCCCCTTAATTCTACGAACAGCTGTCGATGCAAAACTAATTATTTATATGTAACAGTGGAATTATTACAAAAGTCCCAGTCGTGTTTGGACATTTTAATTTTATACATTTTCTTTTGATTTGATTAGGTGATATGTTTTTGGTTTCGGATAAGGTTTTCTGGGAAATTACTTTTATGCCAAGTTTTGATGATTCACACGGATTACTGTAAAGTGACTCTGTCCTCGAAAAACATTTGACTGAAACGCATGGTACATTATTTTCCTCGAATATGTCAATTACTTCGGCTAACGAATTATCTTCCAGCAAGCAATACTTATTTTTTTCTGTTTTGGATATTATGAAGGTCTTGTATTGCAAATGAGTAATTAATCTATTTGTTGATAATAAGTTTGGATTTGCTTTACAATGAACAACTGGATACTGAGGTTGAATATTGGAAGTCAGTACTGAAATTTTGTTTTCTTCCAGAAGACGATTTGCAAGTTCCTGTAACGGTTTCCCACAGTTTTTAATTTTTTTTTTTATCTTCTGCATTTTATTTTCAAACTTGAAACAACTAAAATTGTCTAGACAGCCAAAAGTTCTAACATCATCTGGAAGGTGTATTAAGTTATGGACATTGTACGACATATATTCTTGCCCATAGAGCTCCCCATATTTTGAGACAAAATCTGATAATAACCACTGTGCATAATCTACTCCAGATAAACAAAGCTCAGGATCAACCAAAATACGTATCGCGACGCTAGGAGATAAAAAGTGGTCATAGTACTCTTTAGACATGTATGGTTTTAGTAAAACAGGTCCAGTATAAAGCAAAAACTGACGAAACTCTGTAGCCTTCCATCTATCAACATCGTCCAATCCTCTAGGCATTCGTGCAAATTCAGGTGTAATGAAAACCTTCATTTGTCTTAAAATTTCAGATATTGTATTTAATACGGCTGTTGGTAATCTAACATCTTTCTTCCCTTTAGTCCAAAATTGGAGAAGACGCTTCATCACACCTAAACACACTAAATGCATATAATCTAAAGGAATGTGTGATACCATGCCGATGTTAAGATGCTCCAGCTTAGAATCTCCTGTATGATGCTCACCCTGAATCCTATTTTTAAATGACTCATCGCTTCGCAGAGCAGAAATTATCTCTGGATAAGTTACCCTATGCTTTACGTAATCACCTTCTTGTATGCATTTCGAACACGCGAAGTAGCCGCAATGGCCTTTGGTATACGTTATAAATGATCTTGCAGGTGCATCACATAATATTGCGTTGATACTGATTTTACATCTACTATAGCTGTCGACCGATATGCCATCTTGCAATACTTCTCTCATTTCATCAACAAAGGGTGTAAGAAATTCGTTCGCATCTCCAGGTTTAGACATGCCATGAAATATACCGATTACAAAGGGTTCTGTATAACAATCAAGCGATTCTATTGATCCCATTATAGGCCAAAATTGGCTACCCGAACTCTTTGATAGTGGCAAACCATCACAATTGATATTCAATTTTAGGTCTTTTGGTACAAGTGTACTATATTTTTTCAACGACTGTTGTAACTCTGAAACGAGCCCAAAATGTATATATTGACCCCCACAGGTCAAGCTTTGTATTTTTGAAGAAATATGTCGCGATGTTTTCATTAAACTGCGCCCGCTCTTGGGTAATTCCGTATGACCGTGTTGTCGCAAAACTTTCAACAACCTATTAATGGTATTATGTGGGACGTTGCATTCTACGATCAACTTTTGTAAGTCTTGCTTGAGACTCGTCTCTTCGTTAGCCTCAGTATTGGTATTCGGGAATTCTAGACTCATATCCAATGGTGTATTACTATCTTTTGAGTTACGATCATTATTTTCTGCAAAAGTTAATTCTGTCGCCGTATTATCAGAAACATCTGAAAGAACAGACGATCTACTCGACTCGGTAAATGTGAGCAAGCTTTCACTTGCCAATTCCAGTTTTGGAGATTCTGTCGGATTAAATTCATGATGATCAAAACTAGTTGACGGAATGCATGATGCAATAGTTGTCCGAGTAAGTTCAGAAGCGATTTGATTTTTACGTCTTTTCGATAAATAGCGAATATCCTTAGGCATTTTGAATCAATTAGTATCACAGGGCTAGAATGAAGGCGACAGATATATGAAAATATCTATGGAAATTGAGGTTAGAATTCCGTCAGCTAATTCTATACAGAAATTATAGGCATAATATAAAATGATAATTTCATTACCTGCGATTATAGTTACTATCAAAACTCCACGACACAGATCGATGTAATTCTCACTGGGTATGGTCAGCTGCACAATTTATTTAATTCACAGTTTTTCACAAGCCGGCCGGTGCACATGTAACACGCTCGGACGCTTGGGGCACAGGCTTGGGGACGCTGCCGGGATGCTTCCACCACGGCACCGCATTGGACGCATGGCCGAAACGCGGGAATACATAATAAAAATGGCGAAATGATCAACGTGCGCGGGCGGCGCGCGTCATATATATATATATATATATATATATATATATATATATATATATATATATATATATATATATATATATATATATATATATATATATATATTCCATGCAAATTAATTGGCGCGCTTTCAAACCGCTAGACGTGACGTAACATCAATATAACATCCACCTAACGGGTTTCACATATACTTAACCGATATTATACGTTATTCTGTGGGGCTCTGATTACATAACAGTGTCATTACATTTGTTATATACGAGTGACCACAGCATGTAATATTACATTGATGTTGATGTAAGGTAACAGATGTAAAGTTGCTTTGTGGGTCCCATGATACGTAACGGAGACGTAACGTGTTTGCTGGGATCTTATTAGCATAAATGATAACTAACTCATCATATCGAATAATTCGTACAACTTCATCTTCCCTTAATGGAGGAAAAAGCAAATCTCTGGTTGCCAGAGTAGCTCGAGAATGGACTCGACGTACCACTTTCTTACTCATCAACATAACTTGTCTAGAGGTTTTACTACTTTTTCCAGTACATTTTTTAAAGTGTACCCTGAGACTGCTTACCGCAAAAAATGCTTTACAGTGTGCACACGCTTTGAATTGACGAGCTGACCTATTGAATTTCTTATTTGGTCTTCTAGAGACGATGAGTTCCCCATCGTTATAATCGCTTTGAGTGTTGAACAGGAAATTTCCTTTTTTACGTATCGTGTCTATAATTTTTCTTCTTTCCATGTTGTTTTTGGGTAATACAGCAAATTTTTTGACGTCTTCTTCATCTTTGTGTTTTGATTCCAAGTGCCGAGCTATCTTAGTTTGTTTTTCATGGCAGTATATGCAAAAGTTTAGTTTCTTGTCGCCATTGCGACCACGAGACTTTGCAACGTGCATGGCATCATCGTCGATTCCATTCGAGCCAGAAATACTATCCACAGAAATGTGAAACCCACTTGAAGCAGTCGATATGTTCTTTATTGATTTATTATTGTCGTCTAGTTTGTGATTTGTGTTATCTCTATCATGTTCAGCATCTGATGCAGCATCAGAACTGTCATGCTCGTGTGGGTCGTAGTTAGGATCGCTGTCTTGACTGTCACTTGACTCATCATCACTAGAAACTAAAATCAGAAAATAATATACGCTGACTTAAGTGTATTCGTTCAATCAGTGATAGTTCGTCAGAGAAATCAAAAATTATTTTTTCAAGAGAATATTTGAAAAATCAGTCTTTTATTTTCAGTGTCCACAAAATACCTAATTCCAATTTTAAACCTATACTCATATTTCTAGGTAATGGTAGTACGTGTGTTAAAAAACACGACAGTTTTCTACGCCTCAACTTTGATTTCAAAAGGATCAATTTTTTTTTTACACACATATTACCATAATCTGGAGATCTGAGAATATGTTTTAAGATCAGACGTTTCTCGTTTACTTCAGAAATATAAATCTGATTTTCAAACATTTCAATCGAGGCTTAACTAAAGCAAGAAAGTATGTATCAACATACCTTCTCTTCTGCGAGAGACTTCTCCCGGAACATGCAGATCTGTACTATTCGATAATGGCTCATGAAATTCACCGAAAGAAAAGTTTAAATCCGAATATTGGTAATTTGATTCAGTCAAGAGTGAAGTCAGAAGGGATTCATTGGTCTCTTGAATGATCGTCCCAGATACACTGCTTATATTATCTTGTGCAAATGCTGTATCACTTAAAGTTTTTGCTGGAAATGCATGTTCGTCAGATTTGTGGATGAAATCAGATACAGGTGCGTCTACAATGTGTGATAATGATGCGTCAAACTCTGGTTGTTTAATCTAAGAAATCATTCGAATGTCGCGCGCTTTGTGTAGAAAGAGAAGGGAAAAATGTACGCACTAGCGCCAGTGAGGAGAAGAAAAAATAAAACAAGATGGCTGCGAGACACGAACACGAGCAGAGGCACGTGGAAGCACGCTCGAGAAAAAATATATATATCCGCGAAAGAAACGTAAAATGTAATCAAAATTTTTATTAAAGTAAAGTGACATAAGCAAATGTGTAATATCATTTCACGTAACCTCAGTTTACCTCATCCAAGGGTAGACGAAACATGGTCCTTCGAGCCGGATTGTAGCCGATACAGTGTGACGCGTGAACAATGAAAAGGCGCGGTAAACGGTAATTCGCAGTTATAGACACGAGAGCTGGTCGAAACGATCCCAGCTATCGCATATATTCGTTTTTTAAGAAAACAAAGTTCACGAAGTGCTGTGTGGTGCGACAAAATTAAAAAGGGCAAAACGAAGTTCGAGTGTATCAGGCTCGTACCGGTAAAACAAAGCAACGTGGCAGGGGGTATATCTCTCTCTGTCTCTCACACGAAAAACGAGGCATCTTTCTCGCGCGTCGCGGACGGCGAGGATTGCAAGAACGCGGTATAGTGTGTGTAAAGCACTATAGCTCAGACGCGTGGTCGACAGTGTGTTCGCAACCACGAAAAACGCGGTATAGGGTGTGTGCGCGCAACACGCACGACACTCGTATACAAAGGAAAGGACATCTCGCCCGTGCGACGCGGTCAGCGAGGATCTCGAGGAATCGAGAGGTTATACCGGGACCATCTCTAGAAACTAAACAGGAACTGCGCATGCGCGAATTTAAATCCGCCGTCCGTGCAGTCTGGCCACCCCGAGACCCTGCTGTCAAACTCTGTTTCTGTCGGCGATGTAGTTCACATGCATTTTTGAGGTTAGAATCTCAAGTCATTCAGATAGTCACTCGGAAAGGCTTGGGAAGCATTTGTTATTGAAAATTGATTGTTCAAAGAACGGTCGGAATTTAATGCTGATGCTCTTTGAAAATTCGTCCTATTCGATTGAAACAAGAAATCTGTTCAAATGTTGGGTGCTTGGAAGAAACGAAGCAGGTAGGTGGGGACAATTTATTCAATCATTTTCATTACTTCATACATTAAGAATACCAATGAAATTTTTTTTTTTTAACAGAAAATACAGCCAAAATAATAGCATCTCTGCTGTTAGCTGATGTCTTCTCTTCCCATTCAATTCATGACACATGCAGAGATCATCGGCCACTTTTGTTGGTTGAAAAAGGAAGTTGTAGATCTTACGGTTTCTTTCAATTTCAAATCTAATCTAAAGAAATCTAATCCCAAGAGTAAAACTCAGAAACATTCTGTGACACAAGTTAAAATTCAACATTTTCAAAATGTGCCTCAGTAATTAACTTTAAGGATGATCATGTTTTAGAGTAATGTTCAGAACATTCATATGAAAATATTGACTTATCGGGTTCAACATTGTACCCCTTGTTCCTTTGAAACAAATGAATATCTAATTTTCACTGAAGTTCATGAAAATATTTACTCAAACCTAAATCCAATACAATATCTTGTTCATAGTGCTCCGAACATCATCCAGTAACATGAATGTCCGGAAGGAATCCCTCTGTCGCAGAAACCGTTATAAGGTTCTTTGTTTTTAACTTGTGCCACTAGATAACTTTTGCATTGCAGATTCCATTTCCAATCTTAGGATGAGATTTTTTGTTTCGAACAGTGTTAACATGGGATGCAGAATTAATTGTAATAAATGGAGATTCACAAACTCTCAGTTTCAATGAAGGACCATTGTAAGAGTATAAAATTGAATCTGGTTTCAAGCTTTCAATAAGTTACCGGATGACTCCCTGATAAAGATTCATCATAAAAAAGTTAGCCAGCAAGTAAGTCCTATTGTAGACAAAGTGATCATTTGTAACGTGTACTAGTAAGTGAATGCATTCCTTAGACCTTGCTGGGGTTGAACGAGGCTCAAGCACGGATGATAGCTGCAACTAGCTAGTCAGATGATACTGTCGATTAATATTGACTTTAAAGACATTTTCAACTGAAGTTATCCAACATTTTTAGATTGAGATTGGTTCAGTTTACACATCAAAATTCATCCTTGGAATCTGATTTAACACTTGAAACACTATTCATCTGAATTGAATACCAAGAGAGTGAAAAATAAAATATCAAAACTGCCGATAATAAAATTTGAAAAATAATGTGGGCCAATAATACTGCTTGGATTACAATGGTGCACGGAATGATTGCTCTGTAAAATTAGTTAGCAGCAATTGTTGAATAACAAACTTATTACTATTGGCTCGATAGATCTAAAATAATGGAATATTCAAACACCATGATCTGTAGCGTGTCGTGCTCTTCAATTTTGCCACGACTGATGTTCAGAAGGTGGCGATGACCAGAAGAAATTCCTTCGGATACCTGTTGTCTAATGGAACAACGGAACAACCAGGTTCGATGGTTGGAACGGTGGCACCAATCGAGAAACTAGGGTCCTAGCCACCAAAACGTTTTGACCATCAGGTAAGGTATGATTTTCATCCTATTATCCAAACTTGAAACTTTAAGTCTGTCCGAACAAACGAATTTTATCATTGAATACATGTGAAAATATTGTAATATGCAAATATCATAGCATCAGAAATTTACTTACACGCTTCAACGCCTGACAACTTTAGTCTCGCTTCGATGATGGTTGTTTCCCACCTGAAAATATTAAAAGATATTATCATCAGACAAGAGCTTCTAATTGTTTTGGATACCACTAATTTTCAATAAATTGCGACAGAAAAACGAATTGCTACTTTTTGTACTCCTAAGCTTTGTGTTTCAAGATACACTATTTCTTTTATTCCTTGTTACTGATTTTATTTTAATATTTCATGTTCATCGGCACTGATTACTGGCTTCCGGAGCACTGCACTGTAACAAATCTACTCTGGAGCAACCTTCTACTGGGTTTCAACAATCCATTTATTTTTAATTTTATGTAAATCAAGAATCTGTTTGAAATAAACAATATTTTTACTTACCTGCCTCAGTTTGTCTAGACTCCCACTCGTTGATGACGTTCCACATTTAATTTTAGTTTTCTTCTTTCAATAAATAACTGATCCAATTTCTGTAGCTTTTGATATTTGTTTCTCCATTGACGCCTTTATTGTGTCGATTAAATATCTGCTAATATCAACTACAGTATTGCTGAATGACACTTTTCTTAGAAAATTCACGATAAGTAGGAATAAATATCAACATAACCTCAATACGCTACTTTACGCGCGAGATATTCAGAGCCTTGTCACATTTCGTGTACGTTGGTCGCCTTGGTTAGCTGACGAAAATTACTCCGCGGGGCAATTTCGCTGACCAATGAAATTGAATCATTTGGCGCATGCGCAGTTCCTGTTTAGTTTCTAGAGATGGTCCCGGTATATCTCGATCATTACAGTTGGTGCGCGTAGTCTGAAAATATAGCAGGCTCGCGTCCATGTGAAACAAAAAAAAAAAAGAGGGAAAAACGAGAGAGTGTGTGTCGGGCGAGATATTCGAAAAAACCGAAAAATATCGAATTTTCTCACTCTCGCGCGGCGAGACCCTCGACCACAGTATAGTCACCAACGCGGTCTACAAGCAGCGCGGAGACAACGACGAGTAGACGGTATATACATATATACTAACACCGAGCATACGAATATATATAGACATATATATTGACATCGAGCACCGAAGCAACGTACGTCGCATCAACGTCGTCGAGACACCACATCGCAGCGAGGTCAACGAGCGTTTGCGTTACACGAATAATATATACATCGATTATAAGATATCTGTACACACGGTTATTATTTAGTATCATTTTTTTTTTGTTTTTTTTTTTTCTTTCACGATGGACGAGCGTTTAGCAACGTTGAGGCGTCAGCGCGGAACATGTAAATCGCGTATCACGCATCTCGAAACATTCATTACGAATTATCGCACGAGCGGCGAACCATTAGAAACTTTGCAAACGAAAATAGAATTTGTTCGAAGTACGTGGGTTCAATTCGAAGATATTCAAACGAAAATCGAAGAATTAGACGAAGAAGATACAGAGCGTGAAGCCATTGAGGATCGGTATTGTCAAGTTGTCGGGCGATCGCGCGCTCTCGTAAATTCAATACAGCATCCGCCAGTAGGCAATCCAAACGGGGATAATGCGGGGAACGGCGCGGTTGACGGGGCGCTCAAGGTCAGGCTGCCAACGATGAACCTTCCAGTATTCGATGGAAATCCAGAAAAATGGTTAGAATTTCGTGACAGTTTTCAGGGGCTTATCGATACCAATCGCGATTTGTCAAATATTCAACGCATGTTTTATCTCAAGTCGTCTTAAAGGGTAGAGCAGCTGACGTGATACAGTCTCTCGAGACATCCGCAGAAAATTACCCAATCGCGTGGAATCTTTTAACGAAACGATTCGAAGACAAACGCGCTATCACCGCGCGACATTTGCAAGCACTGCTCGAGATTCCGAGCATGCAGAAAGAGTCCGGGACTCAATTGCGACAAACTCTCGATGGTTTTCTTCGACATGTACGCGCTTTAGAAATTCTCAAGGCGAACACGTGGGATACGGTAATTAATCATTTAATGATCGCAAAATTCGACTCTGCCACTCGTCGCGAGTGGAGATCTCACATCAAGAATATGGAAGTGATTACCGTTGCCAGCTTGACCGAGTTCCTCGAGGAACGATGCTCAATTATCGAGCCTGAAACGACAAAATCGTCCGCGGTAAAATCAAATTCAAATAATCGAATCGAAAATAAATCAACACCTCAACAAAAAAGGGTCGATAGCTCGAACGCGTTCGTGAATACGAGCAGCGACAATCGGAATAGGCGAAGCTGTGCGTTTTGCGGTGAGGAATCACATTTCATGTATACGTGTCATAAATTCAAAGAGTTAACCGTTCCTCAAAGGCTCAACGCGGTAAACGAGCGTAGACTTTGTCGTAATTGTTTGCGACCAAAGCATTTTGCGGACAATTGTCAATCATCTGGTTGCAAACGATGTAATGCCAAACACAATACGTTGTTACATCCAATCGAAAAGAGCGAAAACGCGAGAAACTCAACGATGACGTCCGCGACGGAAAATAATTCGAGGTCGGTAAATTCAGAGCAACAAGTCACGAGCGTAAATTGTAACAGCGTTCAAGTTCCAGTACCTTCAAAGGTGTTGTTGTCTACGGCGCGAGTTTTCATTTACGATACCGCTGAAAGATCACACGAATGTAGAGTACTGCTAGATTCAGGATCACAGTCTAATTTTTTAACGAAAGAGTTTTGCGACAGACTAAAACTTGCGACACAACCGTTTAATTGTTCCGTCGGAGGCATAGCCGCGTCGATAAATATTACGGAAATCACGTCCGCGTTAATTCAATCGAGACATACCGCATATCGAGCCAAGGTCAAGTTTTTGATAACTAAGAAAATAATCGATGAATTGCCACTATCGCAGATCGAAATCGGTCACTTGCAAATTCCTACGAATTTAAAGCTCGCCGATGAAACGTTTCATGTGCCGGGTAAAATCGATATGATATTGGGGGCAGGCGTTTTCTGGGGTTTACTCTGTATCGGACAGATCAAACTGGGCCGATCTCAGCCAGTATTACAAAAAACGCATCTCGGTTAGATCATATCGGGAACTGTTGCGCCAAACGATCAACAAAGCACGTCGATCTGTTGTGTGGCAGCTGAGACACGACTTCGGGATCAGGTCGAGAAATTTTGGACCATCGAAGAGATCGATCAAAAAATCGCGCCATCGAAAAACGACGCAGCCTGTGAGGAACACTTCGCACAGACACACCGACGTGACGAACAAGGACGATTCACTGTGAGTCTCCCACTACGGGGTCATACGAGTGAACTTGGAGAGTCGCGAAATAGCGCATTGCATCGTCTGTTCAGACTCGAACGAAAACTCGAAAAGGAACCGGAAATCAGCGAAGAATACCAAAAATTCATGAACGAGTACATCGTGCTAAAGCATATGACCGCAGTCGACTCTGATCACGATGGTTCCTTAATGGCGCATTACATCCCGCATCATGCCGTTATCACCAACCCTAACGATCGCTTCAAGCTTCGGGTTGTTTTCGATGCATCGGCAAAAACGTCCACAGGGAAATCGTTGAATGACATTCTACACGTGGGGCCCACCATTCAAGAGACATTGTTTTCGATAGTCTTGCGTTTCCGTCAGCACCAATATGTGGTCACGGCGGATATTGTCAAGATGTATCGCCAAGTCAAGGTCCAAGAAGAGCAACGAGATTTGCAACGAATACTTTGGAGATCGAGCGGTGATATGCCCGTACAGGAATATCAATTGAATACCGTTACTTATGGACTCGCCTCAGCACCATTCTTGGCAATTCGCGCTTTGCACCAAGCGGCTCACAATGCGTGTGACTCTCATCCATACGCGAGCCGAGTCATCATTCGGGATTTTTATGTTGACGATTTACTCACGGGACACGACAACCTTGACGATCTACGGAAGCTTAAAACAGACATTGCAATGGTACTCCGTTCCTCGGGATTCGAGTTGGCTAAATGGAAATCGAACGAACCAACGTTGTTCGATCAAAACACGGACGAATTCGCGCGCCTCGTCAACATCGGCGAGGAAGTCAAAACTCTTGGTTTGAGCTGGGCACCGATCAAAGACACGCTACAATATCAAGTAATCGCAAATGCTACCGGTAATCGAGCGACGAAACGTTCCGTTTTGTCGGTAGTCGCTCAAATTTTTGACCCATTGGGACTTGTTGGTCCATCGACGATTCGGGCAAAAATCCTCATGCAAAGGCTATGGCAGCTGAATCTTAGATGGGATGAATCGTTGCCAATCGAGTTACATACAGAATGGATGACCTACGTCAATCAATTACACGCAATTAACGACATCACGATCCCAAGAGTAGTTATTTGCCGCGATCCAACGGTGATAGAGATTCACGGATTTTCCGACGCTTCGGAAAGCGCTTATGGGGCCTGTGTTTATATACGCTCGGTAAATCCTCGAGGAAAACCCATGATCCGATTATTATGCGCAAAATCAAAGGTCGCTCCTTTGAAAACGATTTGTATTCCACGCCTCGAGTTATGCGGAGCGGTCTTACTCGCGAAGTTGGTAAACGCAGCAACTCAAACACTAACAATACCGTTGAACGATCGATATTATTGGTGCGATTCAACGATTGTCCTCGCGTGGATTCATGGTGAGCCTCACTTGAGGAAGACATTCGTGGCAAACCGCGTGACCGAAATACAGCAGTTGACGTCTCATGAGCAATGGCGTCACGTCAGATCTGAGCACAATCCAGCTGACGTAATATCGCGAGGAATCAGCCCCAACCAGCTGAACGATCTGCAGCTTTGGTGGCAGGGTCCCGAATGGTTGCAACATCCAGAAGAGCATATTCACCAACCAATTCCGCTGCCAGTCGACGAGATTCCCGAAACTAAGATACAAACTATCGTGGCCACTCAAGTCATCGAAACGCACGATATATTGGAACGATTCTCGTCTTTGACCAAGCTGAAACGAGTCGTCGCATACTGCTTGCGTTGGAAAGATGTTTCTAAACCGCGAAATCTTCAACGAACGCACTCATTAACCGTCGACGAGCTTGAGCGAGCTACGACAACGATCGTCAAAATGGTACAAGCCGCACGATTCGCGCAAGAAATTTCTGATTTGCGAAGTAAACAACGAGTCAACCACGATAGTGTACTGATCACTCTCCACCCGTTTCTCGACGATGACAATATTATCCGAGTTGGCGGGCGATTGAGAAACGCTCCGGTCTCATACTCAAGGCGATATCCCGTCGTGTTACCTTCGAATCATCATGTCACGACCATAATCATCCGAGATGCTCATTATCGAGCACTACACGCAGGTGCACATGCACTGTTCGCGAGCCTACAAGAATCGTTTTGGATCTTGTCTGCCAAGTCGACAATACGCAAGGTGCTTCATAAATGCATCGTTTGCTTCAGATCACGTCCGGTCTCAGCGCGCCATTTCATGGGTGATTTACCGGTAAGCCGTTTGGATAACACTCGGGCCTTTTTGAACGTCGGTATCGATTACGGAGGTCCGTTTAACCTCAAATTGAGTCGTAACAAGACTTGTAAGGCATATATAAGTTTGTTCGTATGCATGAGTACTAAGGCAATTCATCTCGAGTTGGTCTCCGACTTAAGTTCCGCAGCGTTTCTAAACGCGCTGAAAAGATTTATAGCTCGTCGGGGAAAGTGTGCGAATATTTACTCCGACAACGGAAGTAATTTCCAGGGGGCGAGTCGAGAATTGCGTGAGTTGTACGATTTCATCACTCAGCAGTCTCATAATCAAACAATCGATCAATTTTGTAGCGATCAAGCGATCCAGTGGCATTTCATCCCACCATATTCTCCCCATATGGGAGGCTTATGGGAGGCGGGTATAAAATCGGTAAAAACGCACTTGCGTCGAGTATTGAGCGAAGCGTGTTTGACGTTCGAGGAAATGTATACCGTATTAGTTCAGACCGAGGCTGTTTTGAACTCGCGACCGTTAACGCCGATCTCAAGCGATCCTACCGATCTCGAAGCGTTGACCCCGGGTCATTTTTTAATCGGAGGCTCGCTCACCGCGATTCCAGAGAGAAATTTCAACGAAACACCATCAAATCGTTTAACGCGTTTTCAATATCTTGCGAAGTTAACACAGCAGTTCTGGACCCGATGGTCTAACGAATATTTGTCAAATCTTCAACAGCGATACAAATGGAATCGCGAGGCTCGAGTCTCCGATCTCAAGGTGGGAACAATGGTTCTCCTGCGTGATGACCAAACTCCCTCTATGCAATGGGCATTAGGGCGAATACTCGAGTGTCACCCAGGAAAGGATAGTCAAACTCGAGTAATTAGTATAAGAACGGCCAAGGGCACTGTTAAGCGTACGGTAGCGAAAATATGTATCCTGCCAATAGAAATTTAAGTTTAAAAAAAAAAAAAAAAAAAAAAAAAAAACCCAAGTTCGTCAATTTCAGTGCCATTTTTTTTTTTTTTTTGTTTGTTTGCGATATCTTAGCGTAAGCGCAATCTACCAAAGTTTTGTTATTTGTTGAAAGCCCCGTCTTTCAAGGCGGGCGATATGTTTAATCTAAGAAATCATTCGAATGTCGCGCGCTTTGTGCAGAAAGAGAAGGGAAAAATGTACGCACTAGCGCCAGTGAGGAGAAGAAAAAATAAAACAAGATGGCTGCGAGACACGAACACGAGCAGAGGCACGTGGAAGCACGCTCGAGAAAAAATATATACCGGGACCATCTCTAGAAACTAAACAGCAACTGCGCATGCGCGAGTTTAAATCCGCCGTCCGTGCAGTCTGGCCACCCCGAATTTCAGCTGTCAACCTTTGTTTTTGTCGGCCATGTAGTTCATACGCTATTTTGAGGTTAGAGTGTCAAATAATCGAGGTAGTGACTCGCAAAGGCTTGGGAAGTATTTGTCATTGCGCCAGAAAGTTGATTCTTGAAAGAACGGTCGGAATTTAATGCTAATGCTCTTTTACAATTCGTCTTAATCGAGTGAAACAAGAAATCTGTTTAAATGTTTGGTGCTTGGAAGAAACAAAGCAGGTAAGTAGGGACAATTTATTCAATCATTTTCATTACTTCATACATTAAGAATAAAAATGACATTTTTTTCTATCAACAGACAATGCAGTAAGAATAATTGCATCTCTGCTATTCGCTGATATCTGCTCCCCCTATTCAATTCATGACACATGCAAACATTATCACTTCTTTTGTTGGTTGTTGGAAGAAGTTGTGGGTCTTACAGTTTCTTTTAATTTCATATCGCGTGCAACATATCTTTTAATCAACTTTGTCACTCTCTGGTAATTTCAGAAGGTAACATTAGATTTGATGATTCTTGATTGTTCAAGAAATTGGAATATCTTACCGTTAATAACACAACTGTGAATCTCTTTTTCTAGAATTTAGTTCAACAAAATTGTTGTTACGACTACAGAAAATTACCCAATAATTATTCGAGTTCATTTTGTGAATTTTCAGCAATGTTCGATGAAATAAATGAAAGGAACCTAATACTAAAATCAAAATATTTCATTTACTGGAATAATTTCTGAATTTCATGTTGGTGCAGTTCGAAACAAAGAAAATCTATTCCGAAGAGTAAAACTGAGGAACATTCTGTGACCCAATTTGAAAATAGACATTTTCAAAATGTACCTCAGTATCACAATTACCTTTCAGGATAACCATGTTTTAGAGAAATGTTCAGATCAATAATATGAAGATATTAACTTATCAAATTCAAGATTCTAGCCCTTGTTCCTTTGAAACAAATGAATACCTAATTTTGAACGAAGTTCATGAAAACATTTTCTCAAATAATCTCCTACTTGCTGTTATTTAAGAACAATAGACTCAAACCTAAATCCAATAAAGTATCTTCTTCATAGTGCTCGGAACATCATCCGGTAACATGAATATGCGGAAGGAATTCCTATGTCGCTGAAACCGTTATAAAATTCCTTGTTTTCAACTTGTGCCACTAGATAACTTTTGCGTTGCGAGTTCCATTTCCAATCTCAGGATGAGATTTTTTTGTTTCGGACAGTGTTAATATGGGATGCAGAAGTAATTGTAATAAATGTAGATTCACAAACTTTCAGTCTAAGTGAAGGACCATGGTAAGAGTGTAAAATTGAATCTGGTTTCAAGCTATCGAGAAGTTACCGGATAACTCCCTGATAGAGATTCATAATAAAAAAGTTAGCCAGCAAGTAAATCCTACTGTAGACCAAGTGATCATTTGTAACGTGTACTAGTAAGTGAATGCATTCTGTAGACGTTGCTGGAGTTGAACGAGACTGAAGCATGGATGATAGCTGCAACTAGCTAGTCAGATGATACCGTCAATTAATATTGGCTTCAAAGATATTTTCTACTGAAGTTATCCAACATTGTTAGATTGAGATTGGTTCAATTTACCTATCAAAACTCATTCGTAGAATCTGATTCAAGACTTGAAACACTATTCATCTGAATTGAATACCAAGAGAGTAAGAAATAAAATATCAAAACTAAAAAGAATAAAATTTGAAAAGAAATGCGAGCTAATAATACCGCTTGGATTACAATGGTGCACGGAATGATTCCTCGGCAAAATTAATTAGTAGCAACTGTTGAAAAACAAACTTATTACTATTGGCTCGATCAATCTAAAATGATCGAATATTTAGAAATCATGATCTGTGGCGTGTCGTGCTCTTTAGTTTTGTCTCAACTGATGTTCAGAAGGTGGCGACGACCTGAAGAAATTCCCTTGGGTATCTGTTGCCTGATGAAACAACGGAACAATCAGGGTCGATGGTTGGAATGGTGGCACCAATCGAGAAATCAGGGTCCTTGCCATCAACGTTTGGACCATTAGGTAAGGTATGATTTTCCTCCCATTAACCACACTTGAAACTTTGAGCCTACCAAAAAAGACGAATTTTATCATTAAATACACGTGAAAATATTGTCATATGCAAAGATCACAGAATCAGAAATTTACTTACACGCTTCGATGCCTGACAACTTTAGTCCCACTTCGATGATGGATTGTTTCCTATCTGAAAATATTAGAAGGTATCATGATCAGTTAGGAGCTTCTAATATTTTTGGACACAACTGATTTGTAAAAAATTGCATGAAAAATGAACGTTATTGTAACTCATTGCCATGTGACATCAACTGACTCCACGTTCGAAAATTACAATCACGAGTTACCGATCGTTGGATATCGTTTCAGGTGATGCGTTTGTAAGTTCCATTTATTGACTTTGAATTGTTAATTTTTCTTATAGTCCATATTTTCCCGAAATCAACAAAATTCATCGAATCGCGAATGTCACATCATGCTCGCGAGGTTATCAAAATTTGTTTACCCGAACCGCTGAACACGCGGTAATTAAACGTCGCCGTTCTCATCGCGGAACCATTTCCATGTTTTCCCACGTAATGATAAGGAAGGATATCGATTTCTTAAACTGAAAGTCAGAAACAGATCACCACGTGGTATTTAGCCAGACAATAGTACGTATCATAATTCTGTGCATACTGAAAAACACCCGCGAGGGCGCGAAAATCACGCAGCTACCACAATCTGATTGGATGAGACCAACGTCGCGACCGATATCAGCCAATCAAATCATCTATCTGTAAAGTTTCCCAACTTCTCCACCCGCGAATATAAACTCTCTCGCGCGCGTAAACTGGCCACTTTGCAAAAAGATTGCACGTGGTGAACCTCGTGTTTGATAAGTATCGTAATCCTTTTGTGAAGTTTTTTACAGGTTGAAAATGCCTAATTACAAGTTTTCTGTTCAAGAAAAAGTGGAGCTGGTGAAGCATCACCATCAAGGACTGACGTACCGGGAAAACAGAGATCATTTCGCGGCTGCCCACCCGGATCGACCGATACCGTCCATCACGACAATCAGGAACATGGTCCTGAAGTTTGAGCAAACTGGGAGTGTCGACGAGAGGACGAAGAAAGTGGTCCAGCCAAACCGGCAACTAAGTTGGGATACCAAGCTGGACATCTGCTTGACCATCGAAGAGGATCCCTTCAAGCCAACCAGCCATGTTGCACAGGAGCTTGAGATTTCCAAGGCGTCGGTCAGAAGAGTGCTGCGTGAAGCTAAGTACAAATCGTACAAGTTTCAAGTACATCACGAACTCTTGGTTGGTGATGGCGATAATCGTCTTCGCTTCAGCCAAGAGATGATGGAACGTCTGAATGCAGATGAGGGCTTGTTGAGTCGCATTTGTTTCTCCGATGAAAGTACGGTGATACTTCTCGGAAAACCCAACAGGCAGAACACCAGAGCCTGGTGCCGAAGCAACCCTCGTCTGTTCATTCAGGCCGGCACGCAGTACCCGTTGAAGCTCAACGTCTGGCTCGGCGCCATTGGTAATCGGCTGATCGGGCCATTTTTCATCGATGGGAACCTCAACGGTGAAAAGTATCTTCGGTTA